>NW_027136904.1:0-600000 GCF_040869045.1 Eurosta solidaginis
GTGGTATATATATTATATACTTCATATAAACTCTCATTTTTGCCCCTTTTTTACGGCTAGAAGCTTCAAAATTCATCAAATTTCATCAAATAGTTACGTTTACGTCATATATTTTTGAAATACGTGATTCGTAGTCATAGTTTTTACATGCAGACCACAAAAAACGTGAAGCTTTGCATCCTCACACAGATTACCTACCTATTTTTATACCTTTCATGAAAATGAAATGGTATATTAATTTCGTCACGAAACCGAAAATTGTAAGTCCTTAAAGGAAAATAGATAGACCCACCATTAAGTATACCGAAATAATCAGGTTGAAGAGCTGAGTTGATTTAGCCATGTCCGTCTGTCCGTCTGTCCGTCTGTCCGTCTGTCTGTTTGTATGCAAACTAGTCCCTCAATTTTTGAGATATCTTGATAAAATTTGGTGAGCGGGTGTATTTGGGTGTCCGATTAGACATTTGTCGGAACCGACCGGATCGGACCACTATAGCATATACCCTCCATACAACCGATTTTTCAGAAAAAGAGGATTTTTGTAATATCTTACCCAGTTTAACAGATTGAAGCTTCAAACTTCACCATATACTTTCGTATATTGCACATATTTTTGCCTGAAAAAATTGATGAGATCGGTCGTATATATAGTATATATCCCCCACAACCGATTGTTCAGATAAGGAACTTTTCGTAATTACTGCCCCATTTTAAGAGCTAGAGGCTTCAAATTTCAACGAATGTTTAGGTATATAGCATATATTGTTGTCTGAAAAAATCATAAAGATCGGTGGTATATATAGTATATATATGGTGGTATATATAGTATATATATATATATTTTCGCAAATTTTCGCCCCATTTTAACAGCTAGAAGCTTCAAATTTCACCGAATACTTACGTATATAGCATATATTGTTGTCTGAAAAAATCGTAGAGATCGGTTGTATATATAGTATATATCTCATACAACCGATTGTTCAGATAAGAAACTTTTCGCAATTTCTACCCCATTTTAACAGCTATAAGCTTCAAATTTAACCGATTGCTTACGTATATAGCATATATTGTTGTCTGAAAAAATCATAGAGATCGGTTGTATATATAGTAGATATCTCATACAACCGATTGTTCAGATAAGAAACTTTGCGCAATTTCTGCCCCGTTTTAACAGCTAGTAGCTTCAAATTTCACAAAATGCTTACGTATATAGCATATATTGTTGTCTGAAAAAATCATAGAGATCGGTTGTATATATAGTAGATATCTCATACAACCGATTGTTCAGATAAGAAACTTTGCGCAATTTCTGCCCCGTTTTAACAGCTAGAAGCTTCAAATTTCACAAAATGCTTACGTATATAGCATATATTGTTGTCTGAAAAAATCATAGAGATCGGTGGTATATATATTATATACTTCATATAAACTCTCATTTTTGCCCCTTTTTTACGGCTAGAAGCTTCAAAATTCATCAAATTTCATCAAATAGTTACGTTTACGTCATATATTTTTGAAATACGTGATTCGTAGTCATAGTTTTTACATGCAGACCACAAAAAACGTGAAGCTTTGCATCCTCACACAGATTACCTACCTATTTTTATACCTTTCATGAAAATGAAATGGTATATTAATTTCGTCACGAAACCGAAAATTGTAAGTCCTTAAAGGAAAATAGATAGACCCACCATTAAGTATACCGAAATAATCAGGTTGAAGAGCTGAGTTGATTTAGCCATGTCCGTCTGTCCGTCTGTCCGTCTGTCCGTCTGTCTGTTTGTATGCAAACTAGTCCCTCAATTTTTGAGATATCTTGATAAAATTTGGTGAGCGGGAGTATTTGGGTGTCCGATTAGACATTTGTCGGAACCAACCGGATCGGACCACTATAGCATATATCCTCCATACAACCGATTTTTCAGAAAAAGAGGATTTTTGTAATATCTTACCCAGTTTAACAGATTGAAGCTTCAAACTTCACCATATACTTTCGTATATTGCACATATTTTTGCCTGAAAAAATTGATGAGATCGGTCGTATATATAGTATATATCCCCCACAACCGATTGTTCAGATAAGGAACTTTTCGTAATTACTGCCCCATTTTAAGAGCTAGAGGCTTCAAATTTCAACGAATGTTTAGGTATATAGCATATATTGTTGTCTGAAAAAATCATAAAGATCGGTGGTATATATAGTATATATATGGTGGTATATATAGTATATATATATATATTTTCGCAAATTTTCGCCCCATTTTAACAGCTAGAAGCTTCAAATTTCACCGAATACTTACGTATATAGCATATATTGTTGTCTGAAAAAATCGTAGAGATCGGTTGTATATATAGTATATATCTCATACAACCGATTGTTCAGATAAGAAACTTTTCGCAATTTCTACCCCATTTTAACAGCTATAAGCTTCAAATTTAACCGATTGCTTACGTATATAGCATATATTGTTGTCTGAAAAAATCATAGAGATCGGTTGTATATATAGTATATATCTCATACAACCGATTGTTCAGATAAGAAACTTTTCGCAATTTCTACCCCATTTTAACAGCTAGAAGCTTCAAATTTCACCAAATGCTTACGTATATAGCATATATTGTTGTCTGAACAAATCATAGAGTTCGTGGGTATATATATTATATACTTCATATAAACTCTCATTTTTGCCCCTTTTTTACGGCTAGCATATATTGTTGTCTGAAAAAATCATAGAGATCGGTTGTATATATAGTAGATATCTCATACAACCGATTGTTCAGATAAGAAACTTTGCGCAATTTCTGCCCCGTTTTAACAGCTAGAAGCTTCAAATTTCACAAAATGCTTACGTATATAGCATATATTGTTGTCTGAAAAAATCATAGAGATCGGTTGTATATATAGTAGATATCTCATACAACCGATTGTTCAGATAAGAAACTTTGCGCAATTTCTGCCCCGTTTTAACAGCTAGAAGCTTCAAATTTCACAAAATGCTTACGTATATAGCATATATTGTTGTCTGAAAAAATCATAGAGATCGGTGGTATATATATTATATACTTGATATAAACTCTCATTTTTGCCCCTTTTTTACGGCTAGAAGCTTCAAAATTCATCAAATTTCATCAAATAGTTACGTTTACGTCATATATTTTTGAAATACGTGATTCGTAGTCATAGTTTTTACATGCAGACCACAAAAAACGTGAAGCTTTGCATCCTCACACAGATTACCTACCTATTTTTATACCTTTCATGAAAATGAAATGGTATATTAATTTCGTCACGAAACCGAAAATTGTAAGTCCTTAAAGGAAAATAGATAGACCCACCATTAAGTATACCGAAATAATCAGGTTGAAGAGCTGAGTTGATTTAGCCATGTCCGTCTGTCCGTCTGTCCGTCTGTCTGTTTGTATGCAAACTAGTCCCTCAATTTTTGAGATATCTTGATAAAATTTGGTGAGCGGGTGTATTTGGGTGTCCGATTAGACATTTGTCGGAACCGACCGGATCGGACCACTATAGCATATATCCTCCATACAACCGATTTTTCAGAAAAAGAGGATTTTTGTAATATCTTACCCAGTTTAACAGATTGAAGCTTCAAACTTCACCATATACTTTCGTATATTGCACATATTGTTGCCTGAAAAAATTGATGAGATCGGTCGTATATATAGTATATATCCCCCACAACCGATTGTTCAGATAAGGAACTTTTCGTAATTACTGCCCCATTTTAAGAGCTAGAGGCTTCAAATTTCAACGAATGTTTACGTATATAGCATATATTGTTGTCTGAAAAAATCATAAAGATCGGTGGTATATATAGTATATATATGGTGGTATATATAGTATATATATATATATTTTCGCAAATTTTAGCCCCATTTTAACAGCTAGAAGCTTCAAATTTCACCGAATACTTACGTATATAGCATATATTGTTGTCTGAAAAAATCGTAGAGATCGGTTGTATATATAGTATATATCTCATACAACAGATTGTTCAGATAAGGAACTTTTCGCAATTTCTACCCCATTTTAACAGCTATAAGCTTCAAATTTCACCGATTGCTTACGTATATAGCATATATTGTTGTCTGAAAAAATCATAGAGATCGGTTGTATATATAGTATATATCTCATACAACCGATTGTTCAGATAAGAAACTTTTCGCAATTTCTACCCCATTTTAACAGCTAGAAGCTTCAAATTTCACCAAATGCTTAAGTATATAGCATATATTGTTGTCTGAAAAAATCATAGAGATCGGTTGTATATATAGTAGATATCTCATACAACCGATTGTTCAGATAAGAAACTTTGCGCAATTTCTGCTCCGTTTTAACAGCTAGAAGCTTCAAATTTCACAAAATGCTTACGTATATAGCTTCAGCGGTGATTTCGCCCAGTATCACAGGCGGTGGTCCCGTTACGTCCCCATGGGGCATATACGCTGAGACCACCCACAATTCGCTACTGCCTCGCTCGAGGCAGACCGTGGTTACGTCAGCATTGCTGAAATTAGAGAGAATAAAAGCTTTAAATTCCTTTTTAATAAGCACACAGGATCTAGGCCTACCTGCCTCCCCATGCACCAAGGTGTTGAATTTTCCCGTCCTTAATCCAGAAATTTTTCCGCCGTTACTACTCAGCCACGGCTCCTGGACAAGGACAATATCCACTCCGCCTTTCTCAAGACAGAGCAACAAGTTTGCGGAAGCCGCCTTAGAATGCTGAAGATTGATTTGACGGATTTCCATCAACACCACTCTTCTTCTTCTGCACCCCATCCTTGGCGGCTTCGCCCTCGGAGACTAGGAGGTCCTCCTCCTCCCCCAACAGACGACTTACACTGATGACGGATCCCGCCATCGATGATTCGCCCTCGGAGGCCAGGGGCTCCTCCTCGGCCCTATCATCCAGACGACTAGCACTGATGACAGATCCCGCTATTGACGGGACGTCAACAGTGCTTTCGCTGTCCAAATTAGCGGAGTCAGCATCCACAACCATGGGTACTGGCTCCCCTGCGGACGCCTCCACCTCCCGAACAGTCTCTGTGGGAGAGGAACCATCCCCCCTGGAATCGGCGTGGTAGATTTTAAGAACCACACGCTCGAGGCCATAGGAGATAACTCCCCTCGTGTCAGAGAGAGGACCGGTGGACTCTGCGTTTAGCAGAATCAGCACTTGCCGACGTGGCCCAACAGCCTCCTCTACTCTGAGGACCCTCCAGTTATGCGTCGGAAGGTTCGGGTTGCAGTAACGCATTAGTTCGAGTATTTTCTCCGGCTGAGATGGCCCGGCAGGCAACCACACCCGAGCCCTCGGTCGAAGGGGGAGATCCCTCCGTTCCACGGCCTCGAGTCTGGCCCCCCTCCAGACCTCCCCTACCAAAGAAATTATTTTCTTAAAGATACAGGCCGACCGCTCGTCAGCACAAGTAATCAGTCTAAAACCATGATACCACCCCGAGTATTCGAAGCATGGCCGCGTACCTGGGCTCTCCATAACAGCGGTCATATAGGCCGCTGATATGGCGCTGGCGACCCACGGCCACTCCTCTCGGGAGATGGCACCATCCTCCCTACTCCTATCCAGGACCCCGAGGGTGATGGAGCCTGCACGTTTAGCGATTTCGCTAAACGAAATTGCGTCCCCACCTCCTCGGGCCCTTTTTGTCGTTGAGGCATTCCGCTCATCCGACCTTTGCCGCTTCATAGCCCCCAAACCCTGCTGCTCACCCGCATCGTTCGACACCGGTGTGTGGTCGTCGCAAGCTACGACGCTCCTGGCCCACTCCAGCGTCCGGGAATGCTTCTCAGACATCTGAGCTGCATCCCTTCCGCCGTAGCGCTCCAAGATCTTCTCAGCTAAGCGCCGATCACCCAGAGCTTTCCTACGCGGCGTCGATCGCCTACCTTTCCCGGCAGGCTTCGACCCCAGGGCTCCCGTTGGGAAAGCTCCTCGCGACAGGGCTTCCTTACTAGTACTGGGCTGCTCCGTCGCATTCGTCGGACCTCTGCCTTTCCCTGTCACAGCCCCATATGGGCCTACATTGGGTGTCGGTTTCGACACCCCTCCACTAACCGAACTACCCGTACCTACGGGGTTTGAAACCAAACCCCTGCGCTGATCCGTCTGATCAGCCCTTTTGACCAGCCGGGAGCTTTCCCGGCTGGCGGCGACCTGCTTCGGAGCACTCTCCGCACCTGTCGCGTCCCCCGCACCATGACGACTTTCGCCGTCACTCCTACCCTCCTTTTTCTTCGTCTTCGTGTCCATTCTAAGAAGTCCCCCCTCAAGGCCGCTATCCGGAGCCGATTGTGTAGTCGCCCTTCAACGGTCCCGTGGTTATCTATGCTGCGCAGGGAGGCCACGCGAGGGTTGACGCATTACCTTATGAGTAATGCGTTCAGAGCCAGACCGGACGCAAAGCGGGAAAATCTTCAACCGCACCTACACCACCAACTTAACGGCGACGGAGCCGGAACGTACCTTGAGGCCCGCCACGGTTTTAACGGGACGTGGGCAGGTGCAGCATTAGCCTACCAGCCATTTCGATAGGGTTTCACCCCGACCTACTAAGGTGGCAGAATACTGCACCTACCAGCCCAAAGTCATCAATTCCTATCCATAGTCAAAATCAAGTCCCTAACAATCCGGTTCGTCACCATTGAGTACCGATCTTGACCCTTAACAGGGTCCTCCCTCCCCTGAGCTCGGCACAATGACTCAGGGGTGCGGGTTTTATCGAGTTGTCCTCTCTAGATCCGCCATTATCAGTAGAAGCAGGGGCACCTCGTGCAGGACGTGACAACCAATCACGTGTGACAATTCGTCACTATGGCCGGTCTAAGACTGATACCAGTCCCTGATCCAGAGCCTGGAACCACGTATGATATCCAAGCCAAGTATCTTAACCCCCGTACTTTCGTATATTGCACATATTTTTGCCTGAAAAAAATTGATGAGATCGGTCGTATATATAGTATATATCCCCCACAACCGATTGTTCAGATAAGGAACTTTTCGTAATTACTGCCCCATTTTAAGAGCTAGAGGCTTCAAATTTCAACGAATGTTTAGGTATATAGCATATATTGTTGTCTGAAAAAATCATAAAGATCGGTGGTATATATAGTATATATATGGTGGTATATATAGTATATATATATATATTTTCGCAAATTTTCGCCCCATTTTAACAGCTAGAAGCTTCAAATTTCACCGAATACTTACGTATATAGCATATATTGTTGTCTGAAAAAATCGTAGAGATCGGTTGTATATATAGTATATATCTCATACAACCGATTGATCAGATAAGAAACTTTTCGCAATTTCTACCCCATTTTAACAGCTATAAGCTTCAAATTTAACCGATTGCTTACGTATATAGCATATATTGTTGTCTGAAAAAATCATAGAGATCGGTTGTATATATAGTATATATCTCATACAACCGATTGTTCAGATAAGAAGCTTTTCGCAATTTCTACCCCATTTTAACAGCTAGAAGCTTCAAATTTCACCAAATGCTTACGTATATAGCATATATTGTTGTCTGAACAAATCATAGAGATCGGTGGTATATATATTATATACTTCATATAAACTCTCATTTTTGCCCCTTTTTTACGGCTAGCATATATTGTTGTCTGAAAAAATCATAGAGATCGGTTGTATATATAGTAGATATCTCATACAACCGATTGTTCAGATAAGAAACTTTGCACAATTTCTGCCCCGTTTTAACAGCTAGAAGCTTCAAATTTCACAAAATGCTTACGTATATAGCATATATTGTTGTCTGAAAAAATTATAGAGATCGGTGGTATATATAGTAGATATCTCATACAACCGATTGTTCAGATAAGAAACTTTGCGCAATTTCTGCCCCGTTTTAACAGCTAGAAGCTTCAAATTTCACAAAATGCTTACGTATATAGCATATATTGTTGTCTGAAAAAATCATAGAGATCGGTGGTATATATATTATATACTTCATATAAGCTCTCATTTTTGCCCCTTTTTTACGGCTAGAAGCTTCAAAATTCATCAAATTTCATCAAATAGTTACGTTTACGTCATATATTTTTGAAATACGTGATTCGTAGTCATAGTTTTTACATGCAGACCACAAAAAACGTGAAGCTTTGCATCCTCACACAGATTACCTACCTATTTTTATACCTTTCATGAAAATGAAATGGTATATTATTTTCGTCACGAAACCGAAAATTGTAAGTCCTTAAAGGAAAATAGATAGACCCACCATTAAGTATACCGAAATAATCAGGTTGAAGAGCTGAGTTGATTTAGCCATGTCCGTCTGTCCGTCTGTCCGTCTGTCTGTTTGTATGCAAACTAGTCCCTCAATTTTTGAGATATCTTGATAAAATTTGGTGAGCGGGTGTATTTGGGTGTCCGATTAGACATTTGTCGGAACCGACCGGATCGGACCACTATAGCATATATCCTCCATACAACCGATTTTTCAGAAAAAGAGGATTTTTGTAATATCTTACCCAGTTTAACAGATTGAAGCTTCAAACTTCACCATATACTTTCGTATATTGCACATATTGTTGCCTGAAAAAATTGATGAGATCGGTCGTATATATAGTATATATCCCCCACAACCGATTGTTCAGATAAGGAACTTTTCGTAATTACTGCCCCATTTGAAGAGCTAGAGGCTTCAAATTTCAACGAATGTTTAGGTATATAGCATATATTGTTGTCTGAAAAAATCATAAAGATCGGTGGTATATATAGTATATATATGGTGGTATATATAGTATATATATATATATATTTTCGCAAATTTTAGCCCCATTTTAACAGCTAGAAGCTTCAAATTTCACCGAATACTTACGTATATAGCATATATTGTTGTCTGAAAAAATCGTAGAGATCGGTTGTATATATAGTATATATCTCATACAACCGATTGTTCAGATAAGAAACTTTTCCCAATTTCTACCCCATTTTAACAGCTATAAGCTTCAAATTTCACCGATTGCTTACGTATATAGCATATATTGTTGTCTGAAAAAATCATAGAGATCGGTTGTATATATAGTATATATCTCATACAACCGATTGTTCAGATAAGAAACTTTTCGCAATTTCTACCCCATTTTAACAGCTAGAAGCTTCAAATTTCACCAAATGCTTAAGTATATAGCATATATTGTTGTCTGAAAAAATCATAGAGATCGGTTGTATATATAGTAGATATCTCATACAACCGATTGTTCAGATAAGAAACTTTGCGCAATTTCTGCCCCGTTTTAACAGCTAGAAGCTTCAAATTTCACAAAATGCTTACGTATATAGCATATATTGTTGTCTGAAAAAATCATAGAGATCGGTTGTATATATAGTAGATATCTCATACAACCGATTGTTCAGATAAGAAACTTTGCGCAATTTCTGCCCCGTTTTAACAGCTAGAAGCTTCAAATTTCACAAAATGCTTACGTATATAGCATATATTGTTGTCTGAAAAAATCATAGAGATCGGTGGTATATATATTATATACTTCATATAAACTCTCATTTTTGCCCCTTTTTTACGGCTAGAAGCTTCAAAATTCATCAAATTTCATCAAATAGTTACGTTTACGTCATATATTTTTGAAATACGTGATTCGTAGTCATAGTTTTTACATGCAGACCACAAAAAACGTGAAGCTTTGCATCCTCACACAGATTACCTACCTATTTTTATACCTTTCATGAAAATGAAATGGTATATTAATTTCGTCACGAAACCGAAAATTGTAAGTCCTTAAAGGAAAATAGATAGACCCACCATTAAGTATACCGAAATAATCAGGTTGAAGAGCTGAGTTGATTTAGCCATGTCCGTCTGTCCGTCTGTCCGTCTGTCCGTCTGTCTGTTTGTATGCAAACTAGTCCCTCAATTTTTGAGATATCTTGATAAAATTTGGTGAGCGGGTGTATTTGGGTGTCCGATTAGACATTTGTCGGAACCGACCGGATCGGACCACTATAGCATATATCCTCCATACAACCGATTTTTCAGAAAAAGAGGATTTTTGTAATATCTTACCCAGTTTAACAGATTGAAGCTTCAAACTTCACCATATACTTTCGTATATTGCACATATTGTTGCCTGAAAAAATTGATGAGATCGGTCGTATATATAGTATATATCCCCCACAACCGATTGTTCAGATAAGGAACTTTTCGTAATTACTGCCCCATTTTAAGAGCTAGAGGCTTCAAATTTCAACGAATGTTTAGGTATATAGCATATATTGTTGTCTGAAAAAATCATAAAGATCGGTGGTATATATAGTATATATATGGTGGTATATATAGTATATATATATATATTTTCGCAAATTTTAGCCCCATTTTAACAGCTAGAAGCTTCAAATTTCACCGAATACTTACGTATATAGCATATATTGTTGTCTGAAAAAATCGTAGAGATCGGTTGTATATATAGTATATATCTCATACAACCGATTGTTCAGATAAGAAACTTTTCGCAATTTCTACCCCATTTTAACAGCTATAAGCTTCAAATTTCGCCGATTGCTTACGTATATAGCATATATTGTTGTCTGAAAAAATCATAGAGATCGGTTGTATATATAGTATATATCTCATACAACCGATTGTTCAGATAAGAAACTTTTCGCAATTTCTACCCCATTTTAACAGCTAGAAGCTTAAAATTTCACCAAATGCTTAAGTATATAGCATATATTGTTGTCTGAAAAAATCATAGAGATCGGTTGTATATATAGTAGATATCTCATACAACCGATTGTTCAGATAAGAATCTTTGCGCAATTTCTGCCCCGTTTTAACAGCTAGAAGCTTCAAATTTCACAAAATGCTTACGTATATAGCATATATTGTTGTCTGAAAAAATCATAGAGATCGGTTGTATATATAGTAGATATCTCATACAACCGATTGTTCAGATAAGAAACTTTGCGCAATTTCTGCCCCGTTTTAACAGCTAGAAGCTTCAAATTTCACAAAATGCTTACGTATATAGCATATATTGTTGTCTGAAAAAATCATAGAGATCGGTGGTATATATATTACATACTTCATATAAACTCTCATTTTTGCCCCTTTTTTACGGCTAGAAGCTTCAAAATTCATCAAATTTCATCAAATAGTTACGTTTACGTCATATATTTTTGAAATACGTGATTCGTAGTCATAGTTTTTACATGCAGACCACAAAAAACGTGAAGCTTTGCATCCTCACACAGATTACCTACCTATTTTTATACCTTTCATGAAAATGAAATGGTATATTAATTTCGTCACGAAACCGAAAATTGTAAGTCCTTAAAGGAAAATAGATAGACCCACCATTAAGTATACCGAAATAATCAGGTTGAAGAGCTGAGTTGATTTAGCCATGTCCGTCTGTCCGTCTGTCCGTCTGTCTGTTTGTATGCAAACTAGTCCCTCAATTTTTGAGATATCTTGATAAAATTTGGTGAGCGGGTGTATTTGGGTGTCCGATTAGACATTTGTCGGAACCGACCGGATCGGACCACTATAGCATATACCCTCCATACAACCGATTTTTCAGAAAAAGAGGATTTTTGTAATATCTTACCCAGTTTAACAGATTGAAGCTTCAAACTTCACCATATACTTTCGTATATTGCACATATTTTTGCCTGAAAAAATTGATGAGATCGGTCGTATATATAGTATATATCCCCCACAACCGATTGTTCAGATAAGGAACTTTTCGTAATTACTGCCCCATTTTAAGAGCTAGAGGCTTCAAATTTCAACGAATGTTTAGGTATATAGCATATATTGTTGTCTGAAAAAATCATAAAGATCGGTGGTATATATAGTATATATATGGTGGTATATATAGTATATATATATATATTTTCGCAAATTTTAGCCCCATTTTAACAGCTAGAAGCTTCAAATTTCACCGAATACTTACGTATATAGCATATATTGTTGTCTGAAAAAATCGTAGAGATCGGTTGTATATATAGTATATATCTCATACAACCGATTGTTCAGATAAGAAACTTTTCGCAATTTCTACCCCATTTTAACAGCTATAAGCTTCAAATTTCACCGATTGCTTACGTATATAGCATATATTGTTGTCTGAAAAAATCATAGAGATCGGTTGTATATATAGTATATATCTCATACAACCGATTGTTCAGATAAGAAACTTTTCGCAATTTCTACCCCATTTTAACAGCTAGAAGCTTCAAATTTCACCAAATGCTTACGTATATAGCATATATTGTTGTCTGAACAAATCATAGAGATCGGTGGTATATATATTATATACTTCATATAAACTCTCATTTTTGCCCCTTTTTTACGGCTAGCATATATTGTTGTCTGAAAAAATCATAGAGATCGGTTGTATATATAGTAGATATCTCATACAACCGATTGTTCAGATAAGAAACTTTGCGCAATTTCTGCCCCGTTTTAACAGCTAGAAGCTTCAAATTTCACAAAATGCTTACGTATATAGCATATATTGTTGCCTGAAAAAATCATAGAGATCGGTTGTATATATAGTAGATATCTCATACAACCGATTGTTCAGATAAGAAACTTTGCGCAATTTCTGCCCCGTTTTAACAGCTAGAAGCTTCAAATTTCACAAAATGCTTACGTATATAGCATATATTGTTGTCTGAAAAAATCATAGAGATCGGTGGTATATATATTATATACTTCATATAAACTCTCATTTTTGCCCCTTTTTTACGGCTAGAAGCTTCAAAATTCATCAAATTTCATCAAATAGTTACGTTTACGTCATATATTTTTGAAATACGTGATTCGTAGTCATAGTTTTTACATGCAGACCACAAAAAACGTGAAGCTTTGCATCCTCACACAGATTACCTACCTATTTTTATACCTTTCATGAAAATGAAATGGTATATTAATTTCGTCACGAAACCGAAAATTGTAAGTCCTTAAAGGAAAATAGATAGACCCACCATTAAGTATACCGAAATAATCAGGTTGAAGAGCTGAGTTGATTTAGCCATGTCCGTCTGTCCGTCTGTCGGTCTGTCTGTTTGTATGCAAACTAGTCCCTCAATTTTTGAGATATCTTGATAAAATTTGGTGAGCGGGTGTATTTGGGTGTCCGATTAGACATTTGTCGGAACCGACCGGATCGGACCACTATAGCATATATCCTCCATACAACCGATTTTTCAGAAAAAGAGGATTTTTGTAATATCTTACCCCGTTTAACAGATTGAAGCTTCAAACTTCACCATATACTTTCGTATATTGCACATATTGTTGCCTGAAAAAATTTATGAGATCGGTCGTATATATAGTATATATCCCCCACAACCGATTGTTCAGATAAGGAACTTTTCGTAATTACTGCCCCATTTTAAGAGCTAGAGGCTTCAAATTTCAACGAATGTTTAGGTATATAGCATATATTGTTGTCTGAAAAAATCATAAAGATCGGTGGTATATATAGTATATATATGGTGGTATATATAGTATATATATATATATTTTCGCAAATTTTAGCCCCATTTTAACAGCTAGAAGCTTCAAATTTCACCGAATACTTACGTATATAGCATATATTGTTGTCTGAAAAAATCGTAGAGATCGGTTGTATATATAGTATATATCTCATACAACCGATTGTTCAGATAAGAAACTTTTCGCAATTTCTACCCCATTTTAACAGCTATAAGCTTCAAATTTCACCGATTGCTTACGTATATAGCATATATTGTTGTCTGAAAAAATCATAGAGATCGGTTGTATATATAGTATATATCTCATACAACCGATTGTTCAGATAAGAAACTTTTCGCAATTTCTACCCCATTTTAACAGCTAGACGCTTCAAATTCCACCAAATGCTTAAGTATATAGCATATATTGTTGTCTGAAAAAATCATAGAGATCGGTTGTATATATAGTAGATATCTCATACAACCGATTGTTCAGATAAGAAACTTTGCGCAATTTCTGCCCCGTTTTAACAGCTAGAAGCTTCAAATTTCACAAAATGCTTACGTATATAGCATATATTGTTGTCTGAAAAAATCATAGAGATCGGTTGTATATATAGTAGATATCTCATACAACCGATTGTTCAGATAAGAAACTTTGCGCAATTTCTGCCCCGTTTTAACAGCTAGAAGCTTCAAATTTCACAAAATGCTTACGTATATAGCATATATTGTTGTCTGAAAAAATCATAGATATCGGTGGTATATATATTATATACTTCATATAAACTCTCATTTTTGACCCTTTTTTACGGCTAGAAGCTTCAAAATTCATCAAATTTCATCAAATAGTTACGTTTACGTCATATATTTTTGAAATACGTGATTCGTAGTCATAGTTTTTACATGCAGACCACAAAAAACGTGAAGCTTTGCATCCTCACACAGATTACCTACTTATTTTTATACCTTTTATGAAAATGAAATGGTATATTAATTTCGTCACGAAACCGAAAATTGTAAGTCCTTAAAGGAAAATAGATAGACCCACCATTAAGTATACCGAAATAATCAGGTTGAAGAGCTGAGTTGATTTAGCCATGTCCGTCTGTCCGTCTGTCCGTCTGTCTGTTTGTATGCAAACTAGTCCCTCAATTTTTGAGATATCTTGATAAAATTTGGTGAGCGGGTGTATTTGGGTGTCCGATTAGACATTTGTCGGAACCGACCGGATCGGACCACTATAGCATATATCCTCCATACAACCGATTTTTCAGAAAAAGAGGATTTTTGTAATATCTTACCCAGTTTAACAGATTGAAGCTTCAAACTTCACCATATACTTTCGTATATTGCACATATTGTTGCCTGAAAAAATTGATGAGATCGGTCGTATATATAGTATATATCCCCCACAACCGATTGTTCAGATAAGGAACTTTTCGTAATTACTGCCCCATTTTAAGAGCTAGAGGCTTCAAATTTCAACGAATGTTTAGGTATATAGCATATATTGTTGTCTGAAAAAATCATAAAGATCGGTGGTATATATAGTATATATATGGTGGTATATATAGTATATATATATATATTTTCGCAAATTTTAGCCCCATTTTAACAGCTAGAAGCTTCAAATTTCACCGAATACTTACGTATATAGCATATATTGTTGTCTGAAAAAATCGTAGAGATCGGTTGTATATATAGTATATATTTCATACAACCGATTGTTCAGATAAGAAACTTTTCGCAATTTCTACCCCATTTTAACAGCTATAAGCTTCAAATTTCACCGATTGCTTACGTATATAGCTTATATTGTTGTCTGAAAAAATCATAGAGATCGGTTGTATATATAGTATATATCTCATACAACCGATTGTTCAGATAAGAAACTTTTCGCAATTTCTACCCCATTTTAACAGCTAGAAGCTTCAAATTTCACCAAATGCTTAAGTATATAGCATATATTGTTGTCTGAAAAAATCATAGAGATCGGTTATATATATAGTAGATATCTCATACAACCGATTGTTCAGATAAGAAACTTTGCGCAATTTCTGCCCCGTTTTAACAGCTAGAAGCTTCAAATTTCACAAAATGCTTACGTATATAGCATATATTGTTGTCTGAAAAAATCATAGAGATCGGTTGTATATATAGTAGATATCTCATACAACCGATTGTTCAGATAAGAAACTTTGCGCAATTTCTGCCCCGTTTTAACAGCTAGAAGCTTCAAATTTCACAAAATGCTTACGTATATAGCATATATTGTTGTCTGAAAAACTCATAGAGATCGGTGATATATATATTATATACTTCATATAAACTCTCATTTTTGTCCCTTTTTTACGGCTAGAAGCTTCAAAATTCATCAAATTTCATCAAATAGTTACGTTTACGTCATATATTTTTGAAATACGTGATTCGTAGTCATAGTTTTTACATGCAGACCACAAAAAACGTGAAGCTTTGCATCCTCACACAGATTACCTACCTATTTTTATACCTTTCATGAAAATGAAATGGTATATTAATTTCGGCACGAAACCGAAAATTGTAAGTCCTTAAAGGAAAATAGATAGACCCACCATTAAGTATACCGAAATAATCAGGTTGAAGAGCTGAGTTGATTTAGCCATGTCCGTCTGTCCGTCTGTCAGTCTGTCCGTCTGTCCGTCTGTCTGTTTGTATGCAAACTAGTCCCTCAATTTTTGAGATATCTTGATAAAATTTGGTGAGCGGGTGTATTTGGGTGTCCGATTAGACATTTGTCGGAACCGACCGGATCGGACCACTATAGCATATATCCTCCATACAACCGATTTTTCAGAAAAAGAGGATTTTTGTAATATCTTACCCAGTTTAACAGATTGAAGCTTCAAACTTCAATATATACTTTCGTATATTGCACATATTGTTGCCTGAAAAATTGATGAGATCGGTCGTATATATAGTATATATCCCCCACAACCGATTGTTCAGATAAGGAACTTTTCGTAATTACTGCCCCATTTTAAGAGCTAGAGGCTTCAAATTTCAACGAATGTTTAGGTATATAGCATATATTGTTGTCTGAAAAAATCATAAAGATCGGTGGTATATATAGTATATATATATATATTTTCGCAAATTTTAGCCCCATTTTAACAGCTAGAAGCTTCAAATTTCACCGAATACTTACGTATATAGCATATATTGTTGTCTGAAAAAATCGTAGAGATCGGTTGTATATATAGTATATATCTCATACAACCGATTGTTCAGATAAGAAACTTTTCGCAATTTCTACCCCATTTTAATAGCTATAAGCTTCAAATTTCACCGATTGCTTACGTATATAGCATATATTGTTGTCTGAAAAAATCATAGAGATCGGTTGTATATATAGTATATATCTCATACAACCGATTGTTCAGATAAGAAACTTTTCGCAATTTCTACCCCATTTTAACAGCTAGAAGCTTCAAATTTCACCAAATGCTTAAGTATATAGCATATATTGTTGTCTGAAAAAATCATAGAGATCGGTTGTATATATAGTAGATATCTCATACAACCGATTGTTCAGATAAGAAACTTTTCGCAATTTCTACCCCATTTTAACAGTTAGAAGCTTCAAATTTCACCAAATGCTTAAGTATATAGCATATATTGTTGTCTGAAAAAATCATAGAGATCGGTTGTATATATAGTAGATATCTCATACAACCGATTGTTCAGATAAGAAACTTTGCGCAATTTCTGCCCCGTTTTAACAGCTAGATGCTTCAAATTTCACAAAATGCTTACGTATATAGCATATATTGTTGTCTGAAAAAATCATAGAGATCGGTTGTATATATAGTAGATATCTCATACAACCGATTGTTCAGATAAGAAACTTTGCGCAATTTCTGCCCCGTTTTAACAGCTAGAAGCTTAAAATTTCACAAAATGCTTACGTATATAGCATATATTGTTGTCTGAAAAAATCATAGAGATCGGTGGTATATATATTATATACTTCATATAAACTCTCATTTTTGCCCCTTTTTTACGGCTAGAAGCTTCAAAATTCATCAAATTTCATCAAATAGTTACGTTTACGTCATATATTTTTGAAATACGTGATTCGTAGTCATAGTTTTTACATGCAGACCACAAAAAACGTGAAGCTTTGCATCCTCACACAGATTACCTACCTATGTTTTATTTTATATTTATCTTAAAAATCGTTTAGATATGTTCAAATTTCATTAAATGCTTACGTGTATAGCATATATTGTTGTCTGAGAAAATCATAGATACCGGTGGTATATATAGTATATATCCCATACAACCGATTGTTCAGATAAGAAACTTTGCGCAATTTCTTCCCCATTTTAACAGCTAGAAGCTTCAACTTTCACCAAATGCTTACGTGTATAGCATATATTGTTGTCTGAAAAAATCATTGAGATCGATGGTATATATAGTATATATCTCATACAACCGATTGTTCAGTTAAGAAACTTTGCGCAATTTCTGCCCCTTTTTAACAGCTAGACGCTTCAAATTTCACCATATGCTTACGTATATAGCATATATTGTTGTCTGAAAAAATCATAGAGATCGGTGGTATATATATTATATACTTCATATAAACTGTCATTTTTGCCCCTTTTTTACGGCTAGAAGCTTCAAAATTCATAACATTTCATCAAATAGTTACGTTTACGTCATATATTGTTGAAATACGTGATTCGTAGTCATAGTTTTTACACGCAGACCACAAAAACCTGAAACTTTGCATCCTCACACAAAGTACCTACCTATTTTTTATTTTATATTTATCTTAAAAATCGTTTAGGTATGTAGATCTGTTCCTAGATATTTCTTATCTTATACATCCGATTATTCGGAGATTACGAACGGGATAAGATTATTGTTCAGCCCCATTCATGAAAGGTATGAAGTCTTCGGCATAGCCGAAGACAGTCCCGTCCTTACTTGTTTTTATATTGGATTTATATATGTATATGGCTAAATAAATCTGTATCAATGTAGTATAAGTTTTACTTAATAGCTATTTAAGTACCTAAATATATGGTTTATTATTGTGCCTTAGTGTTTTTTTTTTTTTTTTTTTGTTTTGTTTTTTGCCTTAGTGTTTTTTTTTTGGTAAATTTATATAGATTTATCGAGTGTGTATTTACGTATATATATATGTACAAAGTATATGCAAATATATATTTGAGGTAATGATTTTCTTAAAAATATGTATATGATTTATGTATATTCCATACTAACGTCCTGGTCGTTGTACGGATTGTATGAGCTTTGAACGTGGTCTTGATGATTATCCTTTTTGTTTTTGTTTTTCAATAAATTTATAGTTTTTCTGTTTGTATTTCTGGGTAGAATTCTTAAGAGAGTGGCACTGCCGTTTTTATTTGGCTTAGGTGATAGCGATGATGATGGAGCCTCGTTGAGAATTGCATCAATTTCTACATCATCGTAAGGTATGTGTTGTCTTGTGGTAGATGGTTGTATTAAAGTACTTGTATTTGCTGTGATACTTTCGGGAATTTGTATATTTATTTCTTTTTCGCGATTATCACTTGTTGAAAATGTGCTTTCATTTTGTTGGTGTAATTGTTTGTAAATGTCTATGGCTTTTTTGTGACTTACTTTTTGAAGAGTTTTTATGGTTGTGATCTCTTGATGTTTGACGAATATTGCGCAACACTTATCTAATGTTGAGTGAGAGGTGAGCGAGAGTTTACTCTCTGTACAATTTACGCATGTTGGAATATTTTTGCATTGCTCGTCTGCATTAGTGTTGTTGTGTTCTGGTAAGGTGCACTTGGTGCATGCTTTTGGATTTTCGAATACTTTAAATGGGTGGCCAAAGCGTAAACAATTTTTGCAGCGTAAAGGTTTTGGAATATATGGTCGTATGTTGGTTTGATGGTAGCCAATCATGATATGCTCCGGTAGTGTAGATTTGTGAAAAGTTAGGATTATCAGACCTGTTTCTTGTTCTTCACCTTCGCCTTTCTTTATAATTTTCTTAACTTCTGTAACACCCTGTTCCGCCAGTTCGCTTAATATTATTTCTTCACTAATGCCTCTCAAGTCATTTGAGTAAATAATTCCTTTGCTGCTGTTGAGCGTAAGGTTTTCGGTGACGGAGACCTTGATGTCTTTGGTAAATGAGGTGATTTTGAGAAGTTTGTTTGCCTGTTCCGCACTTTTGGCTTTTACAAATAATGTACCGTTTTGCAATTTTTTACATTCCTCAACTTCGCCTTCACAATGGTTATCTATAACCTTTTTAATTAGAAAAGGTGAAACATTTTTAAGAGTTTCGCCAGTTTCACTTTTTCTAGATATAATCATGAACTGGCCATGCGATTCTACCATTTTCACTATTTATTTGTTTGTTTTTCCCACCGAGTTGGCAATTTAATTCACTTTTTTGTTTTGTTTTTATTTATATGTGTGCACTTGATATACGGGAGCCGTCGGTTTTTTAGCGTACGTTCACTTTGAGAGTTAATCTGAGACTGATCTCCTATATTTATTTCCTTATAGTGAATATTTTTATCATAACTAGTCTTTTGTTTTTCCTTAACCTCTTCTACTAATTTAAAGGCTCTATCCTGTGCTATTTGTAACCTATATTTAATTTCTTTATCGTAAGCCTCATAGTTGTATAATGGGCTTACCTAGTTTTCTTGTAAAAATTCGTAAGTCTGGGGTTTTTTGCCAAAGATGAATTCGAATGGACAATAGTTATGGACTGTAGATGGGGTAGTATTGTTACAATATGCAAAATATTTGAGATACTCATCCCAGTCATCATTGTTAATGGATATGTATGAACGCACATATTCATTGAAAGTTATATGGCTACATTCAACAGTGCTTAAAGTATGGTGGTGATACGGCGTAGATGTTTTGTGCTCAATATTGAGAAGCTTCCATAGTTCTTCAAACAAGCTATTTTTATATTCAGATCCCATATCCGTTATTATTGTTTTCATACTTCCATAAATTAAAATGAAATTTTCCAATATGGCTCTGGCTACGGTTTTTGCATTTTCGCTCTGTATAGGAATTGCAACTAAGTATTTAGTCAAATCACATATCAGAGTGACAGCGTATTCGTTTCCATTTAATGATCTTGGTAAAGGTTCAATTGTATCTATTTGTACTGTTTCAAACGCTTTCGGTGGTGTTTCAGTCAAAATCATTGGTTCTTTTAAATTTTTATAAATTTTATTTTTATTACAATTAACGCATTTCTTTACATATTTTCTTATATAATTTTTCATATTTTTCCAGTAATACTTTTGTCTCATTTTATTACTTGTACGATTGATTCCTGGGTGGCCACCATTAACAGGATCATCGTGATATTTTTGAAGAATTTTTTTAATTTTATCATTTTTCGTCACATGCACAACTTCCGGAGTTAATGCAATAGTTAAATTTTTGAGAACTTTGGTACCTATTTCCTTAAATATGTCTACTCGAGTATAATTAAACAATTCGTCTCCTAAGGACAACTGGATTTTCTTAATTCCCAAATTGCCGGCTTTTTCCATAAGCCTGGTAAAGAATTGGCCTAAGTCAATCTTCGCCTCAACAATTTGATTCTCTATATTTATTTCACTACAAATTTTCTTTCCTTTTTAGAAATATAATTTCGGAGGATCGAAAACGAGCTGGACTGGTCTTTTTACTTCACATTTATTAAGCGCTTCGTATATTATAGGGTTCTCTTTGTGACTTTTCTTCTCTTCATTTCTATTACTGTTATTACTGGAATTTTTAGTTTGCGATCTTGTCGTGATTTTCATTATTTTACATGCCTGTACTGACATTTCTTTTAAATCATTGATATCTATTCGTGACAGAGCGTCTGCCACGTAATTTTCTTTTCCGGCTATGTACTCCACCCCAAAGTCGTACTCCTCCAAATCTAACCTGATTCTAGTTAATTTAGATGAAGGGTTTTTCATTGAGAATAAATACGATAAAGGTCAATGATCCGTTTTCACTGTGAATTTTCTGCCATAAACATATGGTCTAAAATATATAATGGCACAATGTATGGCCGCTAATTCTTTTTCGATCGTGGCTTTATTTATTTCGCCTTTTGTAAATGATCTTGAGGTGTAGGCATTGGGTAATTGTTTTCCTTCATACTCTTGGCTTAGCACAGCACCGCAAGCATAACCACTTGCGTTGGTTGTAATAAAGAGCTCTCTATCAAAATTGGGATATTGTAGGATGTTTGGACTAATTAATGCATTTTGTAGGTAATTAAAAGATTTCTCGCAGTCGTCTGTTCAATTGACAATTACATTTTTCTTACTAAGTCTTGTTAGAACCCTGGCGTATTCCGCGAAATTTGGTATAAATCTTCTATAATAATTACAAAATGACAAATCTTTTTGCTTCATCGGCATTTTTGGGAGTTGGGTAATTTTGAACAATTTTATATTTATTTGGGTCTGGTAAAATTCCAGTACTTGTGCATTTATGTCCAAGATAAGTAACTTCTTGACTGAAAAATAGACATTTGTCCGGATGTAATTTTAAATTATATTTTCGGCATGTGGAGAATACATCCGGTAAATTTTTAATCATATTGTCACGGATATTAGCATCACTAAATTATCCCATCACTAAGGCGATGCTAAGGCCATGCCGCTACAGCAGCTACAGCCACTACCATCAATAGTGCTAGAGGCCAACGAGCCATACCAAGCATTAGCGACCTAGACGAAGAGGTCGTAGCATTAAAGGAGAGGCTTGAAATTTTGACACTAATCAAGAGAATCGAAGATCTTGAAGGTCGGATCCCCATCAAGAATAAGCGACTTCTAGACTTTGGAGATATCGAGCACGCTCTCCCCAAATTCAACGGAGATGACGTTTCATAATCAATACTTAATTTCTTAGGTGATTTCGAGGAAATTATGGATTCCTCAGGAGCGGATGATATCTTCAAACTTCTGGCTCTCCGCCGTTCGCTAACAGGGACAGCACGAGTCTTTCTATCAACAACAACTGCACTAAATTACGACACCTTAAAGAAGGCGCTGACTGCCGAATTTGACAAATCAATCACCCAGCAGGAAATTTATAGGATGCTAGCACAGCGGAAGTGGAAGAGAAAAGACGAGTCAATTCACTGCTATATACTACACATGCAGGCTTTGACAAAGCGTCCCAATATTGCCGAAACTGTGCTAATAGATTTCATCATCTACGGTATGCGGAACTCGGTTCCGAACATTCAGCTCTTGATTACGGCACGCACCCTTGACGAATTGAAGACATTGGTTAGTCGCTACCAACAAAAATTTACTGCGACCAACTTCACTGGAATTACTTCCAAGCAGCCCATCACAACAAACTTAAAACAACAATCAACAATATACACTGGACAACGAACAACGAAACCGAAGGTTGATATGACGCTATGATTTAATGTCTCGCGACGTGGGCACATAAAGCCCAACTGCCTGTATCCATTACGCCCAGATGGGGCATGCTTCCGCTGTTGGCACATAGGCCATGCCCATCGTTCTAGCCCGAATACGGCTAAAGTTTTGAAACCACGAGATGACGTGGCTTTTGTTGCAGGCGAAGCAGACCTAGAGAGAGACGCAATTAGCGCATTTAATTTTGTAAGTATAACATTTAAATTGGCTAAGGAAACAAGATGTGATAAAGTACTTTCTTTATTTGACACCGGCAGTCCGGTTAGCTTTATTAAGGCGTCACTTGTCCCAAAAGAGTTGGTAGGAGAGAATTCCGATGGAGTAATATCCAATTATAAAGGCACTGGGGAAAATAATTTACTTATAAAAAAAAGTTGAAATGTAAAATACGGTTTTTAAATAAATTAAACGAAATTGAATTAAATATTATACCAAATGAGAGTATGAACATACCAATTATTTTGGGATGTGACTTTATATATACTTTCAATATTAAATTAAAAACTAGCGTAAGGAAATATACCAAGCAAAAATTATTAGAAATAAGAGATAGTTATGAATCTAGTAAGTCTATGATAGCTCAACCCGAAATTAGTTCCGATGTAGACCCTGCCGTTATACCGATACATCCTGTCGATGAACTCCACCAAAGTAAGCAAAATTCCTATGAACCTCAGGAGCCAACTGACTCCATTGCTTTTGAAGTGCCCAATATTTTCAGCATCGACATTTCTCACGATGCTAAAGACGTTGACATAGACACCAAGCTGCCCAAATGTCAGCGGGACGAGTTAATACGAATCATTGACGATATTTACCTTAACAATAACTTAATACCTAAGCCACTGAACTATAAAATGAAGATACATTTGACTAGTGATATTCCCTTTCATTGCGCCTCCCGTAGGCTCCCTTACGCCGAGCGAAGCCAGGTGCAATCTATCGTAAACGAATTGCGCCACGATGGGGTAATAAGACCCAGTGACCCGCCGTACGCTTCGGCTGTTGTACTAGTCAAAAAGAAATATGAAAATACGATTGTGTGTGGACTATCGTGCATTAAATAAAGTAACCGTGAGGGATAATTACCCATTACCAGTGATAGACGACTGCATCTACAACAAGATGTTCTTCTCGCTACTCGATCTGAAGAGCGGATTCCACCAGGTGCAGATGGCCCCTGAGCCAATCAAGCTCACCGCATTCGTGACTCCAAATGGCCAATACGAGTATCTAAAAATTCCTTTTGGCCTGAAAAACTTTCCCGCAGTATTCCAACGTTTCATAAATAGCTTTTTTCGAGATAAGATTGACGGTAAAAAAATCATCATCTACATGGACGACATTCTTCTTGCAACTGAACAATTCGAAGAGCACAAAGATTTATTGAAATCTGTACTAGAATGACTCGCTCTACGGAATTTGAAACTCAATGTAGAGAAATGCAAATTCGGATACGATGAAATTGACTACTCAGGGTATACTGTGACTCGTACGGGAATACTACCTAATGGCTCCCATATAAGAAGCATACAGAATTTCCCGATACCTACTAATTCAAAACAACTGCAATCATGTATTAACTTATTTTCATACTTCCGCCGCTTTGTGCCGTCCTTCTCTCAGATCGCCAAACCATTGTAAAACCTGCTTAGAAGAAATTCACACTTTGACTTTGACGAAAAATGCATCGATGCCTTTCACGAGCTTAAGTCTAGGTTAGTAAAAAGCCCAGTCCTGGCTATATATCATCCAGAACGGGAAACGGAACTTCATTGCGATGCTAGTAGCATAGGTTTTGGCTTTTTCTTGCTGCAACGTCAAGATGACAAGAAGTTTCCCCCTATTTCATACGTCTCCAAGACTGCTTCTAGCGCCGAATCAAATTACCATAGCTGCGAGCTGGAAACCTTATCTATAATATACGCACTAAGAAGATTTGGGCCATACTTGGAGGGCATACCCTTCACAATAGTTACCGAGTGCAATTCACTGACAATGACTCTGGAGAAAAAACAACTAAACCCACGAATCGCTAGATGGGCTCTTGAGCTTGAAAATTATAATTACAAGATAAAGCAAAGACGGGGAGCTTCCATGAGCCGTGTTGACGCGCTTAGCAGACGACAAATTGCCTACGCTATAAATGCAGACGACGTTGAGTTCCAACTAGAGATTGCCCAAGAGCGCGACAAAGTAACTGAATCAATAAGAGGTCACCTAGAAATTGAAGATTTGAAAGACTACGATTTAGTGGACGGACTTATATATAAGAAAAATTCAGATGACAAGAGAACACTGTACGTACCTTACGAAATGGAGAATAACGTTATACAACTGATACATGAAAAGTTGAATCATCTATCAGTTGAGAAAACCCTCAATAAACTATGCCTATATTACTGGTTTCCGAACATGCGAACGAAAACAGAAAAATTCATCAGAAACTGCCTAAAATGCATCATGTATGCTACACCTCCACAAGCTAGGGAAAGAACCTTACATACCATCCGAAAAACTCCACTACCATTCGAAACTACCCACATAGACCACTTCGGACCCTACCATCGATTAGATCAAAATGAAAACATATTTCAGTAGTAGTTGACGCCTTTACGAAATTCGTCAAACTTTACCCAACTAACTTCACATGTACTCGAGAAGTTATAGCCGCCCCTGAGAAATACTTCAGCTATGGAATATGATAACAAACGCTTCGGCAATGGCCATTCTGGGACTAAGACATATAGTATAGGTTTCTACGTTGTCGTGAGAAATGTCGATACAACAGTCGGGAGTAATAAGAAACTTATACCACAATATAGGGGCCCCTATGTAGTCCATAAAATATTAGGAAACGATAGATATGTCAGTAGAGACATAAATAATTGCCAGCTAACCCAACTACCTTACGACGGGGTGATTGAAGCTCACCGGATAAGGCGATGGCGGCAAGTACCCGGAAGGTGTACTGACGAACCAGAGCATGATACCCTGCGGATTAACTAGTTTCTTTAAATCTTCTTTGATCGAGGTCGATCCGTTGTCAGGATTATCCGAGTTGTAAAGATAGCAAATTGAAAACGTACTGTAAACATATGGTAGCTCTAAAAAAGCTAAATATTGTATTACAATCATAGATAATAAGTATCGATAACCACAGCCAACTTGACAAATGATGAGGATTAGCAATAAAAGAAAAGAGGAAAAGTAACTTCCGGTTGAATATTTAACAGAGTAACACGTCTTTCATTTAAGAAAGGAATAATATCCCTCATGATCCACGTTGAATACTCATAAATTTGGAAATTTTATAGTACAAATGTATTAACATATATATAAGAGTCAATGCATTTTAAGACATTCCAAAATGGGTTGAGATATATGTTTGTACAAATGAATGAATGTGTCAATGAATAACTTAATGAGTGGATGCTACAGCTCTTACGAGTGAGCCAGCAGCGAGAGCATTCAGTTGCGGATGGAGAGTAAGGGGGTTGAGGGGATAAGCGACCATAATTTAATACAAATTTTGATCGCTCCCCGAACCACCCCGGATATGCTTGGTACGCCCTCTGTAATAGGGTGGCGTACTGCCGGGGCAAACTGCACTCTGTACGGGTTATACGTCGAGCAGGAGGTGACTGCTACACCGCTCGACGTATTTGCAGAGCTCCCAGTAGATGAGCTGATTGCCGTCCTAAATGCTTGTATCTGGCGGGTTAATGACAGCATGTTCGAGAGGTGGAGGAGGCAACGATTTAATCGTGTCAGATGGTGGACGCGTGAACAAACCCAGAAGAAGAGATATGTCAGGCGCCTGAGACGTCAGTTTCAACGCGCCCGGCAGATTGATTCCGATGGTGTGTCCCAGCGCAGAAGTCAATTAAGTGTGGAAATGCGTGAGTACAAGAGGATGACTGTGGAAGTTAAAGAAGAATAATGGCGCAACTTATTATCTAAAAAATCTAACGACCCCTGGGGACAGGTCTATAAGATCTGTAGGGGTCGCCGCCAGACAGAAGTTAATTCCCTCCGTGTCGGCGAAAGAACACTATCAACATGGACGGAATGTTCCGAGCTGCTTTTAGAAGGATTCTTTCCCAGGGCCGAAGTCCAGGTAACCCGCCTTGCACAGGAGGTACCCATACCTCCATTAGAAGTCGAAGAATTGGAGTATGCATTTAGCCTGGCTAGGTCCAAACAGTCTCCGGGTTTAGATGGGATAAACGGAGAAATGTGCAAGTGTTTGTGTAAGTTTATCCCGGAATACTTGGAAGCTGTTTACGACAAATGCCTATGGGAGGGTTACTTTCCATATGAGTGGAAAGCGGCTAGGGTTGTCGTTCTCGAGAGAAGCTCCAATAAATATGTTTTTGGGATATTTATTGACTTCAGGGTGGCGTTTGACTTCCTGGATGGGCAGGTTTATTGAACGGTTAGTGGAGCTCGGCTGCTCAGAAATCGCTTTGTGGCAGAGCTATTTCTCGGAGAGACGAACTTCTATCGTTGGTACCTGTGAAAGTGTGGAAAGGGAGGTGGCTCGATGGTGTCCACAGGGATCCATCTGTGGTCCATATATATGGAACATGATGATGGACTCCCTGTTAAGGCAACTCGAGCATCTTTGCAAATTCTACGCATATGCGGATGACATCGCTGCTGAAAGGCAGATTGTCACGGAATCGCCCACCGATTGTCCGCATCGGCGGGGTCAGCATCAGGTATGTGACTCAAGTCAAATACCTGGGGCTGACAATGGACGAGCGAATGAACTTTCTACCACACTTGGATGCTGCTAGGAATAAGATGCAGAATGTTTCGAGGCAGTTATGACGTATCATTCGGAGTGACTGGGGCCTGAGTCGCCGTGCGGTTCGTACGATATATCGTGGTCTATTCGTAGCATGTGCTACTTTTGGGGCCGCCATATGGTACCGAAAGGTCATGACTGCCCATGATATGAGGCGCGTGCTGAACATACAGAGATGCATGATGCTCCCATGCCTGCCCTTGTGTCGTACCGTTTCCACGGCTGCGATGCAGGTGCTTCTTGGCTCACCCCCTCTCCACCTGATAGTAATACAGCTTGTTGTTTTTTCAGGCTGAGAAGGAGGGCAAGTTTGCCGCTGTTGGAGGATGAATGGACCGCCGACGATAATGTGGAGAGTGGTTCGTTGGAAAATAGGCGTCGGTTAGAAAGGGTGGTTAGAGGGAAGTGGCAGGAGCGTTGAGAGAATAGTCCCAATGGCAGGGTAACGTACGAGTATATCCTGGACGTTTCATTTGTGGCGGAAGGTCCAGACTTCTGAGCTAATCTGAGTCTGGGCTTTCTGCTTACTTGTCATGGTCCTCTTAATGCACTCTTGCATAAGAGCAGCTTGAGCGGAACGGAGGGTTGTGTATGTGGTCCGTTGGGGGAGGACTGGGTGCATGTGTTGTGTGAGTGTCCGGAGTACTCGGGCATAAGGGATATGGGTAGTTAGGGAATTAGTTTTGAAGAGGGAAGGGTTGATGTAAGTGGAGCGCTCTCCACTAGTCGGACTATTGATTTGCTCAATAGGTATGCTTTAGAGGTGTTTAAACGGAGGAGACCTGGTGGTGATCGTGTTAGTTGATTTGTGTGGGTGTTCTGTAAAAGATTAAATGCAACGTAATTGGTTTTGTCGGTTTTAGCATCAATGTGCGAATTCTCTTTATTCAAATATTGTCAGCTTATTTATACTAAATTATTCTAAACATATTCCTACATACATATTTACTTTAAGCATACATACTTACACACATATTTACCTTAAGCGTACATACTTACATACCTACATACAACTTGACACAAAATATGTACCTACACATCTGTGTTGAGCTGTGACTTCTGTGGGAAATGCAACGTTTGCAAATTTGCTGGAATGCAAATTTGTTTGGTTGTGTGTTGTACACACACCTGTATAAAACCGTGTGAATGGCTATGTCAGCAATAATTATCAGATGCCTTTTTTATTCTTTGATGAACATATATACTATTTTTGTTACAGGGTAGTATATTAACTGATTTAAATATTTGGCATTGAAATTGTTGGCTGTTTACACTACATCTCCCTTTTTTCTCCAAATGCATAAGCATTCTATTTTTATTTAGTTAAGTATAGATTAATTCTATATTTTGTATTTTATGTTGGTAGGTTGAAAATTTACTTATTCTATTAATTTAAGTCTATTTTTGTGTATTATTATTTTCCTATTATTTATGATATTGCTATTCTCTATGTTACTGGGAAATTTTTGCTTATCCTCATTTCCTATTCTAGATGGGATTAAAGTGTCATTATTTTTACTATCGATATTTTCTACTTTATAGGGTATTAGAGTAAAATTATTGTTTCTGTCGATCTTTTCTACCTTATAGGGCCCCTAATATCTACTATCTAACTTATGACCTGTTTCATCTTTTACTAATACTACATCTCCTATATTTATTTCCTTATAGTGAATATTTTTATCATAACTAGTCTTTTGTTTTTCCTTAACCTCTTCTACTAATTTAAAGGCTCTATCCTGTGCTATTTGTAACCTATATTTAATTTCTTTATCGTAAGCCTCATAGTTGTATAATGGGCTTACCTAGTTTTCTTGTAAAAATTCGTAAGTCTGGGGTTTTTTGCCAAAGATGAATTCGAATGGACAATAGTTATGGACTGAAGATGGGGTAGTATTGCTACAATATGCAAAATATTTGAGATACTCATCCCAGTCATCATTGTTAATGGATATGTATGAACGCACATATTCATTGAAAGTTATATGGCTACATTCAACAGTGCTTAAAGTATGGTGGTGATACGGCGTAGATGTTTTGTGCTCAATATTGAGAAGCTTCCATAGTTCTTCAAACAAGCTATTTTTATATTCAGATCCCATATCCGTTATTATTTTTTTCATACTTCCATAAATTAAAATGAAATTTTCGAATATGGCTCTGGCTACGGTTTTTGCATTTTCGCTCTCTATAGGAATTGCAACTAAGTATTTAGTCAAATCACATATCAGAGTGATAGCGTATTCGTTTCCATTTAATGATCTTGGTAAAGGTTCAATTGTATCTATTTGTACTGTTTCAAACGCTTTCGGTGGTGTTTCAGTCAAAATCATTGGTTCTTTTAAATTTTTATAAATTTTATTTTTATTACAATTAACGCATTTCTTTACATATTTTCTTATATCATTTTTCATATTTTTCCAGTAATACTTTTGTCTCATTTTATTACTTGTACGATTGATTCCTGGGTGGCCACCATTAACAGGATCATCGTGATATTTTTGAAGAATTTTTTTAATTTTATCATTTTTCGTCACATGCACAACTTCCGGAGTTAATGCAATAGTTAAATTTTTGAGAACTTTGGTACCTATTTCCTTAAATATGTCTACTCGAGTATAATTAAACAATTCGTCTCCTAAGAACAACTGGATTTTCTTAATACCCAAATTGCCGGCTTTTTCCATAAGCCTGGTAAATAATTGGCCTAAGTCAATCTTCGCCTCAACAATTTGATTCTCTATATTTATTTCACTACAAATTTTCTTTCCTTTTTAGAAATATAATTTCGGAGGATCGAAAACGAGCTGGACTGGTCTTTTTACTTCACATTTATTAAGCGCTTCGTATATTATAGGGTTCTCTTTGTGACTTTTCTTCTCTTCATTTCTATTACTGTTATTACTGGAATTTTTTTAGTTTGCGATCTTGTCGTGATTTTCATTATTTTACATGCCTGTACTGACATTTCTTTTAAATCATTGATATCTATTCGTGACAGAGCGTCTGCCACGTAATTTTCTTTTCCGGCTATGTACTCCACCCCAAAGTCGTACTCCTCCAAATCTAACCTGATTCTAGTTAATTTAGATGAAGGGTTTTTCATTGAGAATAAATACGATAAAGGTCAATGATCCGTTTTCACTGTGAATTTTCTGCCATAAACATATGGTCTAAAATATATAATGGCACAATGTATGCCCGCTAATTCTTTTTCGATAGTGGCTTTATTTATTTCGCCTTTTGTAAATGATCTTGAGGTGTAGGCATTGGGTAATTGTTTTCCTTCATACTCTTGGCTTAGCACAGCACCGCAAGCATAACCACTTGCGTTGGTTGTAATAAAGAACTCTCTATCAAAATTGGGATATTGTAGGATGTTTGGACTAATTAATGCATTTTGTAGGTAATTAAAAGATTTCTCGCAGTCGTCTGTTCAATTGACAATTACATTTTTCTTACTAAGTCTTGTTAGAACCCTGGCGTATTCCGCGAAATTTGGTATAAATCTTCTATAATAATTACAAAATGACAAATCTTTTTGCTTCATCGGCATTTTTGGGAGTTGGGTAATTTTGAACAATTTTATATTTATTTGGGTCTGGTAAAATTCCAGTACTTGTGCATTTATGTCCAAGATAAGTAACTTCTTGACTGAAAAATAGACATTTGTCCGGATGTAATTTTAAATTATATTTTCGGCATGTGGAGAATACATCCGGTAAATTTTTAATCATATTGTCACGGATATTAGCATCACTAAATTATCCCATCACTAAGGCGATGCTAAGGCCATGACAAGCAGTATTTACGTTAATAATCAAATCAAGTATACACATATATAAGGCAGCCCAGAGAGATGTCACACACAGATGCATTTACTTATACGCCTATATGCTCGCGAGAGACTGTAAACTACAAACATTCACATCAATAATCAATCAGTTATTGATTAAGCACGCGATCTGGCGGCCAATAGTAGAGTTCAATTTGAATTATCAATCAGTTTGGTTATTAAGCCAGCGAGTAGCAAAGTATAATAAAGGCCATTTTTCCATTATTCAATATTGGAGTTATTTATTCAACAGTTTAGTGATTCGAACTTAGCAGAGGATTGCAAATAAGAGGATTTGCAAGTAAATTCGTTACAATATGTTTTTCGGAGCATCCTACTGCGAATGCTAACATCATCATCCTCTGGAATGAGTTTGGAGCTACTCTGAGGCCATAAGGTAATCTTTTGAAACGATAAGGACCGTTATCCGCTGTAAAGGATGTGATATCTCTTGACTCTGGGCTGAGTTCTATTTGGTGAAATCCTGACATTAAATCTAGGCATGAGAAATATTTCGTTCTTCCCAATTGATCTAGAATATCATCTATTCTAGGCAAAGGGAATTTAGCAGCTGTAAATTTTTTATTTATTTGTCTGAAATCAACAACTAATCTCCACCTTTTTTCTTCTTTGCCTGTAAGGGAGTTTTAAGGTACTAATAAAATAGGGCTGTTGTATTCTGAGGTTGATGGTTCAACAATATCATCTTGAATTAGTTTACTTACTTGTTTATTTATTTCATTCTTATGTGCTTGGGGTAGTCTATAATTTTTAATATACACAGGGGTGTTATCTTTCAGATGCAACTTTTGTTTGTAAAAATTGTGATTGGTTCTGTTTCTAATGAGAATATATCAACGAATTCTGAGCATATTGTGTTGGGTGGCTAGCGAATGGGGGAAAATGTTTAATCAATCTTTCTAACTTTTCTTTATTATTAGCTTTACAGTGAGCTGTATTTTCAATTATTACGTAATCCTCTAAACTTTCTGTTTTGATGTCATAATCTTGAATGATTGCATGTTTATCTGTTGTATTTATTATTCTTATTAAAGCTTGATTTGAGTTTACTATCGTGTTGGATACAAAAATGCCATCAGTCAATTCTTGATGAGGTACTAATAGTTCCTTATTGTGACTATTGATATGAACCTGTCTAATTACTTTGGCATTTGCGGGTATTGAAATGCTATTGATTGTGGGTTTATTTGTCATTTGTATAACTATATCTTCTGGGTAATCATATGGTCGTAGTATTAGGCTGTCCCCATTTTTATTATAATCTAATTTTTTTTTTTAAATGCAATTATATTTTTAATGAAGTCGAGTGCCAAAATTCCATCACATGGGATTGGGAAATTGTCTTCTACTATGTGAAATTTGTGTCCTATTAAAATACTATCATCTGTTAGATCTGCTTTCACTGTTCCAAGTGTGCTTGTTATGCCTCGGCCAATACCTTTTAAATCTGTGATCTGTGAGTTATTTATTGTGACATTACTGTCAATTTGACCCTTCTTTATTATTGAGATATCCGCTCCTGTATCTATCAGGAACGTTGAAGTTGACTTATTTAGAGTAGTATTGGAAGATATGGAGCTGTTTGGATGCAAGTTGAATGTACATATTTTATTACCGTTGGAATTTACTGTTGGAGTGGAGTTTGCTGGTTTTCCTGTTGGTTTATATTACGGAGATTGCTCGTGTTACTCTGATTGAATGATCTTGACTGACCTCCAAAATTGCGTCTTGGGAAATTATTATTTTTTCTATTACTATCTGTTAGTATTACCATAATATCTTCGGCTTTGGTTACCTCGATAATTGTTATTTCGGTAGTTTCTTCTAAAGTTACCTCGGTAATTACCTTGTGAGCGCGTCAGGCGTAACACTGTATTTGGGTTACCAGTGACTTCAGTACAGCTATTTGTGAATTTTGAAATAGCCTCGTTCATAGATGTGAACGTTCCTGCTTGCATTATCAGTTTAACTCTTTCGTTAGCCAACTTCATACACATGGCCTTTACAACTGATTGTGTGGCATATTTGGTTGCCGCATCAGGTGCAAGACTGTCAGATATGTAAACACTCTTCAACGATTTTGTTAATTTTTCGATTTCGCCAATGTACTGGTTTTGCCGTCAAAACTTCTACAGATTCACCTTTAATTGCTGAACTCAATCTTTGCCTTATTGCTAGTATTGAATTTTCAGTGCTCAAAAGGTTTCTAGATGTTCCCTTGAGCTTAGTTTTTATCATGGAGACTGAAATGGTCTCGCGAGTATCCTTAATTCGTTCTAGGATATCTAGTGCGTCTAAGAAGCTATGTAAGTTCTCATGTTTACCATCAAACTCAGGTAGAATTGACGAAGCCGTTTTTAAGAATTCTACTGTGGTTTGTGACATTTTGTCTTTTCTTGTGTGGTAGTTTGGTGTCTCTGTTTAAATTTCCTTTTGTTCCTGTTTTTCGTCTTCTTTTTGTTCTACTTCTGGTTCCTCTTCTAAATCGGAGGCTGACTCCAGAAGGAATGTGCTAAAGTCTATTTGTACTTCCTTCTTGAAACTCGTTGGTACTATGAATTCTATATCATGTCTTGCCAGTGAGGACACCAATTTGTCTCTAATGCTGGAAAAAATTTGATATGCTTGGTCCTTTCGATTGGCGTCTAGTTTACAATTTAACTGTTGAAGTGTTTTTCCTATTTTGTTAAATGCTTCAACTATTACTTTAAGATGCTTTGCTACTGTTTCTGCCTTTAGTTTTGTATTTTTATTAATACATTTGTAAGATTTTTCTCCTATCGTTTTTTCTTCTATGAGTAGTTTAACGATATCTTCCCATTTTCCCATTGCAGATGGCAGTTAAAATTTAGTTAAACCTTATCTAACCCGTCGGCGCGGCTGGCATATCGCTTTTTTAGGAATATATTATGGGTTGAGTAGAGTTTCAGAAACAAACTGATGCAACTGACTACGCAGATGATTAGAAGCATGATCTTAATAGTGTCTAGTGACTCACTATGGTCTACTACTTGGACTGAGCTTACAACGTTCGCCGTTGGCTTTTCTATTTTTGATTCTTGGCCTCCCATCGTAAAAAAATATGAAGACAAACAATTTTTTTTTTGCTTTTTTTTATTTTATAAATTTTTTTTCAATATTTTAATCTGTTCTTCCCATAAATTTGACTTCGTACCTGTATAATTCTTCAGGTGTTGTTGCTGGTGGGTTTCTTACATTCCAAATTGTTGGCTTCCCAGGCATATCAATAAATTTCCACAATTTTTTCAACCATACTAGAGTTTTTCTCTCATCTACAATTTCATTTTTAAGGTCCTCAAGTGGACCTTTTACATAATTTTAATTTTCCTTGGTCTTTCCATAATTTTAAAATCAATAGTTTTACAAAATTTTATTTTATATTATTTTTTTTTCAACACCCTTACGTTTACACTGCTGGATTCGGTTTTTATTTTTATAATTATTTTTCCTTAATCCCTTAATTTCTTGTTTTAGTTGAATTTTTTCTGCCTGATTAGTGCTAAAATTTATTTTTTCATAGATCTTGGCTATTGTTTTTCGAATGCCAAATTGCTTTCCTCCTCTTTTTCTTTTTAATTTGACCGGCCTTGGAACTTTAGGTTCCTCAATTTTTTGAATCCTATTTCTCTTTCTGTAATCCTCGATTGTTATTGGCTTAGGGCCTTGTTTGGGTATCTCAGGTGTTTCGTTTTCACCTTCTTGTAAGATCAAATTTAGTTTAACTAATTTGTTGAAAATTTGATTAAATTGGCTTTGATTTTGTATGTCCTCTTCTGGGAAGATAGCTCAAAAATTAGTAAAAAAAAGTTTTTACAGCAGAAATTTAAATTTTTGCTTGTCGATAGGCAGCCGTTAGGTTGCCGAATATTTTCCTGTTTGACAATACATTTTAGATTGTAAAACTAAGCTAATATACGTATTATAACTATTAGCTGCCAGTCCTGAACGCTTCACGGTGTCATCCTGCGCCATGCTGATCGTTCCAATGTGGTCTTCTAATTGCTCCAATTTTTACTCTTGGTGAACGAATTTAATTATTATTTCCTTTCCCCTTTTTTCTTTTACAAGGCTTAGCCTGTAATCAGTCAGTAAAATCCTTGCCAGCTGTGAAATTGGGCTGAAAAATAAGTCAGTAGAATCATAGGGAGGATCGCCATATAAAAGATTAAACGCAAAGGTAATTGGTTTTGTCAATTTTAACATCAATGTGCGAATTCTCTTTATCCTAATATTGTCAGCTTATTTATGCTAAATTATTCTAAACATATTCTTACATACATATTTACTTTAAGCATACATACTTACACGCATATTTACATTAAGCATACATACTTACATACCTACATACAACTTGATACAAAATATGTACCTACACATCTGTGTTGAGCTGTGACTTCTATGGGAAATGCAACGATTGCAGATTTGCTGGAATGCAAATTTGTTTGGCTGTGTGTTGTACATACCCCTGTATTAAATCGTGTGAATGGCTATGTCAGCAGTAATTATCAGATACCTTTTTTATGTGTTGATGAAAATTTAGACTATTTTTGTTACAGGGTAGCATATTAACTTATTTAAATATTTGGCATTGAAATTGTTGGGTTTTTACACTACAGTCCGTGAATGTGTGGGGGGTTCTAACCCCACCTCATACAAGGCTGCCGGACCGCAGTAGGTGGATACTAAACCGGAAGTGACTTCGGCTGCGAAAGTCATACCAAGACTTTTGAGTGGTACCACGGGGAACAGATAGCCCGCGGAGGTTGCATCGTTTCTGTTCGTTGCGGTAGGCCCCTTTTGGAAGCATCGTGGTGGCTGTGGTTGATATCCGCATGCAGTAACAGTTGGTTAGCTAGAATGTGGGGTTGCATTGCAACCGGGTGCCATGACCCATAGAATGGAAGAGGTGTTAGATAGTCCTCCAACCCCACCAAGGCGATAATGTGTCCACTCAAATAATCGATTGGTACCAAGGTAAGCGAGCCTAGGGGCTGGTCAAACCTGCTTTGACCCGTGTACTTGGTGCATACGTGAGGTTAAGTCTTCTTAGACAGGTACTCACGTTAAACCTACAATCGCTGTCCCTATATACTTCCCCCTGTGGGTTTGGGGTTAGAATATGCCCACGGTAGGTATACCGGTGGTAAAAGGCGACCATATTACCATGGCTAACCAATAGTAAGGTGATTTTACTCGAAAGGGAGCAGGGTGGACGCTGGTACTAGCCTGTGGGACTCTAAGCATGGTCTTAATAAAAACTGCCACCGCGGGAGCAGGAAAAGTCAGTTCTGACCTCATCTACTGCATCGTATGATGCCTGCATTCAGGTCTCATATCCTGCATTGGGATGGCCCCCTTGTGGGAGCATAGCGGTGGCGGCTGTGGTTTCAAATCAGAGTTCACTTTATGACACGCTCTGAGTAGACTTGTTTTCCCTTGGGGCGTACATACCCCGTATAACCCATGGGAATTCGGTCTCTTGCTTGTCACAGTATACGCAATTTCACTGAAAAACTGACCCTCAGGGGCAGACAAAAAAGTTGGTGACATCCCATAATTGTGGCAAACGGAGTGTAAACCGTTGAAAGGATGTGAAACGTATGTCTATCGCCAGCCGAAAACAATCGATAATTGTACGAGTGGGCCGGTGCTTATCTTGTCTTTTGAGATGTTTGAAGTTGCTTTAGACTGCGTTGCGAATAGGAGGCGTTCGCAGAATGGATGGCCACATCCAAAAAATGTGGCAGATTTGACGTTGTCAGATAACCGCAGTGTGGCCGACTGCATTTGAAAATATATTGCTGAGGCAGAAAAGCCCCCCAACACAGGTCTATGGTTGGAAAGGTTGACCACAGCCCTAAATTGTGGATAAACAGAGCGTAATTGAACGTAATTTTGATGAATAAAGAGGAAGTTTATACAACAAACGAGTTTGTTGGAGTTGTATACAACAGTAGCAAATAATGATGAATATGTGGGCACGTATAAGTAGCAAATAATGCAGATCAAAGTTGCAAATAAAACTGAATAGGACGTTTAGCTGGTTTCAGTTGCAACATGATCTTAAACGCACAAGTACCTGTGACTAGCGGGATGTGTCTTTATGCGCAAGTGGTTTAGTACCACGATTAGTGAAGATGTATCTTGCGAGTGTTTGTGTCGTAAGTACTTGTGAGCAACACTGTCTGTTGTCCAAAGGAAAAGATATTTTTATTCACAAGGAATTATATGACTCTCTCACTCTATGGAACATTTAATTAGCTATTCATGCTTAAGGAAAGACACTTGCGCTGATGGGTTACATCGGTAGTTGCTTCACACGGGCGTTTTTGATCATAAAAAGATGGCGCATAGCGTTGGAGGGTGGTGCCGCCTTTAAGTAATGTCTGAGCAAAACCAGCTCCGTCGTCAATAATATATACATCGTTGTGACACTGCAGGACAGAAAAGAATTTTCACATTCCTAAATTAAGACAAAAACACAAATCTCAATCTGAGTGACTCGTTAATCAGATGACGAGATTTCAAAATCAATGAAAGAGGGATACTGTGGAAATCACGGAACTCGCGGTGGAGTTGCCGTGCAACCGGGTGCCATTAACCCGAAATGGAAGTGGAGGGTGGATAGTCCTCCCCGGCCAAACCAAGGCTGGTCGACTTGAACACCCAGCTCACCGATTAGTACCAACTTGTTTGGCCGAAGATCAACGGACATTGATCTGTGTTTGACACCGTGGGGTAAGTCTACGTAGACAGGTACTCACGTTAAACACTTATCGACTGTCCCTATCTACTCACTCACTCTGAGTGCGGATATCGTTTCGAACGGACGTGCTTTTAAGTTGCGGGCAGTGGTTGTAATAATTTCGTTAAGTGCTTTAAGAGAGTTTTTGTAGCATATACAAAAGGGCGAAAAAAACCTTTGTTGGTGTAAACAGTGGAAAGTGATTAGACATTTGGAGACCCAATTTAGCGGTCAGTCGAAGGTCAATCTCCGGCGGAGGCCTAATTTTGTGCGCGTGATTTTGGTTGCTACAAATTTTCGCCCTAACCTCAAAGTGTCTGCACTTGGAGGTAAACTTGTGTGTGGCGCATCTATCGGCTGGGAGTGAGTACCAAGTAGAAAACTTGTGTGTGACTACACACTGTGCCGTTTGGCAACAGTGTTGGACTACTTGCTCAGTGAGCAATTGTGGACTGCCTGAGTGAGGGGCATAAGCCCGTACTCGAATTAGTGGCAGTATCAGCTGTAGCGTTTATAGTCTGCCCGTTAAGCACGGCGTAGCTTTCGTGCCTTTCGACTCCTCCCCGATACGGCGAACAGTGTTCCGTCCGTCGGGGCGGTGGTAGTGACCACGTCAGTAATTTACTGACCGCGCTTTTGCTATAGCTGACGGGCTGGACTGCTACTGCTGCTGACCACTTTTGCTGAGTGATTATAGCCCTCTGAAGATGAGGAGAGTATTCTCCCGAAATCCGATGATGACGCGGAGTTACTCAGTCTGCCTGCATCCGAGGCAGGTCTCCTCAGTTGGGACAAAACAGATGGGGTGCCGGTTTCGCTGCGAAGCACGTGGTGACTATTGTCGCTGGCTCCTCAACCGACGGTAAAGCAGTCGATGGCTTGCCTGATACTGCTGCTTACGGTGAGGATGCAACCGACAGTAAAACAACTGCGGGAAAAGACGCAAATTAGCCGGGCAAGATATTAGAGGGGGATAAAATTGGGGAAACATCTGGAGGAAAAATCGTGGAGGAATCGGGGGAGAAGGGCGCTTGCACTGTTGACAGCTGTGGTCCCCCTGCTGGCACAGAGCCTTCCGGCGGTCAGTCCGCTGGAGGTATGATTGCGAGTGGAGGATCCCCTGCACCTGGCAGCAGCGCCGGTGCTTCTAGGGCTACCTCTGGAGTGGATGGCTCCTGAGTTGTTGCCCTCAAGAAGATCACCGCTAGCTTGAGCAAGGTGGTCTTTGGAGACCGTGGTGCAGAACTCAAGTCTGCTGAGAGGCTGATGGAGGTTTCCTCAGAGTATGAGGCCCTCCTAATGATGCCTATAGCCGAGAATGCCCAACTTCGCGGACAAATTGAGACGATGTCACTACGGGGAGTCATGCTGGGGGGTGCATCTGCCATCGCGGAATGAAAATTAGGGCTCCGCCGGAGATTGACCTTCCACTGACCGCTAAATTGGGGCTCCAAATATCTAACACTTTACACTGTTTACACAAACAAAAGTTTTTTCCGCTTCTTTGTATATGCTACAATAAGTCACTTAAAGCACTCAACGATATTACTACTACAACTGTCCGCAACTTCAAAGCACAACCGTTCGCAACGAAATCCAAACTCTGAGTGAGTAGATAGCGACAGTTGAAGGTAAATTATAACGCAAATACCTGTCTTTGTAGACCTAACTCTACGGTGTCAAACACGGATCTACTGCATGATCAATGGCCCAAACTATCGGCTCCATGTTGCCTTCTCTCAACACTTCTTAGCCGAATCATTTGGTACCAATTTGCTTGTAATCGGGCGATTCAATTACAAGTCCTTACCTTGGTAATATAGGAGTGTATCAATCTCCAGCCATTTTATGGTTAATGGCATTCGGTTTTTTGGCAACTCCCCCCGGATCATAGTACGTTCTTCTCTGTTCACAAGTAATTCGCCTGAAACATGTTCTGTGTGTAAAGATCAGATACATGCTACAGTCCCATAATTTAAATACAAGCATTAGGGGCATTGTGAGCAACCCTTTCTAAGCACCACGAACTTGGAACACAATTTAGGAATGTGACACAACCTTCTAAAGCCTTATGATCCACAACGCACATTCGCCATGAACTGAATATTGATGTAATCTATCAGTGTAAATCTCTTTCTTTATGAATAACTACTTAAATGTTCCATGGAGTAACAGCGTCATATAATTCCTTGTGCAAAACTATCTGATATTTGGAGTTATCAGACAGTGATGCTCACAAGTACTTACGACAAAATCACTCGCAGGATATATCTTAATTAATCATATTACTAAACCACTCGCACATTAAGATATATCTTATTAGTCATAGGTCCTACGTTCGCTCAGTTATACGCTCGTTCGCGGTGAATGACTACCAATGTAATATATAAGTACAAATGCACTCAAAACACATCTCATCATTCACAGGTACTAAAACGCAAACCTGATCATATAGCAGGTCCAACGAAGTTTCCAAAAGTTTAAAAAAGAAGCGTGGGAACTACCCTCCCTTACAATTATCCATAATTTTCCACGACGAGGGACCCTGTTGCAACTGAACTACCAGCTAAACGTTTCTCGTTCATTTATATGCAATGAAACTCCACATTCTAGCTGGCCAACTCTTACCGCATTCGGATATTAACCACAGCCACCACGATGCTCCCAAAAGGACATATCTCAATGAACACAAACGGAGCGAGCTCCGTGGGCCATCTGTTCCCCGTGGTACCACTTTAAAATCTTGGTATGACTTTCGCAGCTTAAGTCGCTTCCGGTTGAGTATCCACCTACTCCGAGCCGGCCGCCTAGTGTGAGGTGGGGTTAGAACCTATTTGCCAACGATCCACTCTCCACATTATCGTCGGCGGCCCATTCATCCTCTAACAGCGGCAAACTTGCGCTCCTTCTCCGCCTGAAAGAAAGAGCAAGCTGTAAAACTATTAGGTCGAGAGGGGGTGAACAAAGAAGAAACTGCATCGCGTCCGTGGAAACGGTACGACACAATGGCAAGCATGGGAGCATCATGCACCACTGTATGCTCAGCATGCGCCTTAGACCATGAGCAGTCATGACCGTTCTGTACCATATCGCAGCACCAAAAGTAGCGCACGCTACGAATAGACCACGATATATTGTACGAACGGCACGGCGACGCAGGCCCCAGTCACTCCGATTGATACGTCGTAACTGTCCCGAAACATTCTGCATCTTGTCTCTGACAGCAGTGTGGTAGGAAGTTCACTCGATCACCAATTGTCAGCCCCAGGTATTTGACTTGAGTCGCAAATCTGATGCTGACCCCGCCGATGCGGACAACCGGTGGGCGATTCCGTGACAATCTGCCTTTCAGCAGCATTGTCACGATTTTGTCCACCGAAATCTCTACTCCAACGTGGGCGCCCCAACCAGCCACTATTTCACATAGGGACTCGCTGGTGCGCTCAACGCTGGCACGAGAATCCCCTCTACTAATAAGAGGAGGTCATCCGCATATGCGCAGAATATGCAAAGATGCTCGAGTTGCCTTAACAGGGAATCCATCATCATGTTCCATATATATGAACCACAGATGGATCCCTGGGGACAACCTCGAGCCACCTCTCTTTCCACACTTTCACAGGCACCAACGACAGAAGCTCGTCTGTCCGAGAAATAGCTCTGACACAAAGCGATTTCTGGGCAGCTGAGCTCCACTAACTGCTCGATAACCCTGTCCCAGCGCAGGAAGTCAACCGCCCCCCCTGAAGTCAATAAATTTGCCAAATACATATTTATTGGAGCTTGTTTCAACACAGTCTTGGACATGCATCCAGGCGTCTTCAATGCTGCGTCCTTTCCGGAAACCAAACTGTCTATCCGACTGCTTACCTCCAATTAGCTCCTGAAGCCGCTCAAACATAACCCTCTCCAGCACTTTGCCAAGCACTGAAGGAAGGCTGATACCACGGTAGGACCGAGGATCAGACCTTATTTTGTCAGGCGACTTCAGGAGAAAGATAACCCTAGCCGCTTTCCACTCACGTGGAAAGTAACCCCCCCCATATGCATTTGTCGTAAACGGCTTCCAAGTTTTCCGTGATAAACTTCCACACACTTGCAAATTTCCCCGTTTATCCCATCCAAACCAGGAGACCGTTTAGACCTAACCAGGCCAAATGCATACTCTAACTCTGCGACTTCTAATGGAGGTATGGTTACTTCCTGTGTAAGGAGGGGTACTTGGGACCTGGGAAAGAAACCCTTCTAAAAGCAGCTCGGAACATTTCCTCCATGTTGATAGCGTTCTTTCGCCGACACGGAGGGAATTAACTTCTGTCTGGCGACGACCCCTGCAGATCTTATAGACCTGACCTCAGGTGTCGTTCGAAATTTCAGACACGAAGTAGCGCCATTCTTCTTTGTTTCTACAATCATCCTCTTGTACTCGCGCATTTCCATACTTAGTTGACTCCTGAGCCGGGACACGCCATCGGAATCAATCTGCCGGGCGCGTTGAAACTGACGTCTCAGGCGCCTGACAGATCTCTTCTTCTGAGTAAGCTTATGCGTCCACCACCTGACACGATGAAATCGTTGCCTCTTCCACCTTTCGAACACGCTTTCATCGACCCGCCAGATACAAGCATTTAGGGGGCAATCTGCTGATCTACTGGGAGATCTGCAAATACATTGAAGGGTGTAGCAGTCACCTCCTGCTCGGCGTATAACCCGTACAGGGTCCAGTTTGCTCCGGCAGTACGCCACCCTATTACAGAGGGCGTACCAAACATATACGGGGTGGTTCGGGGGGGGGGGGGGGGGGGGTGGTGTCACAATTTGAATCAAATTATGGTCGCTTATCCACTCACCCCCTTACTCTCCATCCGCAACTGAATGATCCCGCTGCTGGTTCATTCATAAGAGTAACATCAATGTCACTCTTACCCGTGGGCCCATCGAATGTGTATCACTCACTCGGTTCGTTCACAACATGAACGTGAGCAGTGAGTACCCATTCGCCCAATGCCTCTCCCCGTTCATGACTAGCATATCCATGGGAATCCCTGGATATTTGCTATGCCATATAAGGGATACAGCATTGGCATCCACACCTATGATAACTAGCGTGCTACTCCCTAGTAGTAGCACCGTATCGAGGTATTGGATATATGGTTCCATGGGTTCACCAAACTTACAATATATGCTTGCAATGATGGCTCTACATACTCCCCAATCAGACGCATTCAACAACAAGCATTCATAATTAGGCTCATTCACCATAATTGCAGCATTGCCCCGAAGATCACAAAAGGACCTAAACCCTCCAGGGAGACCTCTCACCACACCACACCGGTGGTGGTGTAGGGTTCTTGGAGCAGGGCAATACTGCAACAATCATCAGCCATACGCGCCCCCAATTCACACACGACGGAGTACGCTCTCTGACAGTTGAGTTGAAGAACTAAACCCAATAATGTCTGGCGAGCGCACGGGCAACAACAGCAGCATAGGTCGAGCATTCAGCCGACATCATAAGATGTGCGGCTGGTTTGCCCTTAAATGCACAGTTGCGACAGTGCATACCATTAGGTCACTTCGCCTCTAAGTGCCCCTCCTGCCCTTTACCACCGGCAGACAGGAGTCTTCAACCCACAGTCCCTCACCTGGTGATCGAAGCTCAGACAACGTAAGCAGCTGTAGGTTAAGTCCTCTGGCCCAACCGGGAAGGAAAACCACTTAATGTAACAGCGGCCCGCATCCAAGAGGGGGGACATTAACTTGTCCGGTCCCTCCAGGGTGAGGTTTATCGTTACCCCATCAGCGTCCGTCTTCCAGGGTCGACTGATCAGCTTAACCTCTGACTTTTGGCACACAGGGTCGAACTTCGTGAGGTTTAAACGGAAAACCTCCTACATGAACTCATCAGGGGAGATCTGCGCATAAACCCCCCGAATAACCACCCTGGTTCCATGATTCCTTTTCTCACACATTTCCAGCGCCACCTCAGAAAACTTCTTATCATTGAGGACCTTGTCCCTTTCCTCCTTGGAGGGAGACGAATAAACGTCAGCAGCAGTCTCTGGAACGCCATCGGCTGCTTTACCGTCGGTTGCGGAGCCCGCGACAGTAGTCACCACGGACTCAGCAGCGAAACCGGCACCCACCGCAACATCAGATTTGTCCCAACTATGGGCACATTCCCCGGATTCCGCAAGACTGGGTAAGTCCACGACGTCATCGGATTTCGAGAGAATACTCTCCTCATCCTCCGACTTCGCGGACTTACTCAGACCGCTCTTTCCCTCCTGCTCTACCATTTTCGAAGTGGTCGCCTTCCCCGACGCCACCGGTATCCCCGAATTACCCAGTCTACCGTCTCTTCCACCTTTTACCGCCTTTTTCTTTCCTCCAGATGACACAGCCGTGGCCTTTCGAGAGTTCACCTTAAGGAATTGATTCGCGCTCACTCCTTTGTCTTCACCCGAGGTCGGGCCGTCAGCAGCGGCCATCGTCGAACGACCTCCGACGGAAGACGGCCCGGACGCTTCACTCCGCGGCCCGCAAATGTCCGACGTAAGCGGCAAACTCGGTCACACTTATACGACACGGATGTGGAAGTATACACCAGGAGAAAACCGATGCCCACCTGGCAAATGTAGGCTGCACTAAGTTAGAGGGCTACAACCACTCAGAACAAGTGGTCAGCAGCAGTAGCAGCCCAACTCGTCAGCTATGGCAAAAGCGCTGTGACGTAGTTCGTATTCTGTTTGTCAGCAAAATGCTGACGTGGGCACTACCACCGCCCCGGCGGACGGAACACTGTTCCCCGTATGGGGGACGAGTCCACCGGCACGAAAACTACGCCGATCTGAACGGGCAGACTATAAACACTATAGCTGATAATGTCACTAGTTCGAGTACGGGTTTATGCCTCATCACGTAGGCAGTCCACAATTGCTCACTAAGAAAGTAGTCCAACACTGTTCCCAAGCGGAGCAGTGTCTAGTCACACACAAGTTTTCTACTGGGTACTCACTCACAGCCAATAGATGCGCGCACACACAAGCTTACCTCCACATGCAGGCACTTTGAGGTTATGGCGAACAAAATCGCGCGCACAAAATTAGGGCTCCTCCAGAGATTGACCTTCGACTGACCGCTAAATTGGGGCTCCAAATGTCTAACACTTTGCACTATTCACAACAGCAAATGTTTTTTCTGCCCCTTGGCGCATGCTACAATAACTCACTTAAATCACTCAACGAGATTTTTATTACAACTGTCCGCAACTTCAAAGCACAACAGTTCCAACGAAATCGAAACTCTGAGTGAGTAGATAGGGACAGAAGTACAAGGTTTAACGTAAGTACCTGCCATTGTTGGCCTAACCTCACGCTGCATCCATGCACAAACGTACCAATTGATGATGTGAGTGGGCACATCATCACCTTGGTGGGGTTGGAGGCCTATCTAACACCTCTTCCAATCTATGGGTCATGGCACCCGGTTGCAATGCAACCCCTCATTCGAGCTGACCAACACTTACCGCATTTGGATATCAAACTACAACCACCACGATGCTCCCAAAGGGGCCTACCGCAATGAACAGAAACGGAGCAAGCTCCGTGGGCTATCTGTTCCCCGTGGTACCACTTTAAAACCTTGGTATGACTTTCGCAGCCGAAGCTACTACCCGTTGAGTATCCACCTACTCCGGATGGCGCCAGGAAAAAATAAAATAAAAACAACTAAAAGAAAAACAAAATTGGGTTGGAGCCCCAATCTACATACACATACACACATCCATTCATACTAACCCCCACCATTAGACACCAAAACCCCCAGCGGGTTAGGGGATCAGAATGTACCCGCGGTAGGTATGCCTGTCGTAAGAGGCGACTAAAGTACCATATTCAAGGGGCTGTGTAGCGCAACCCTTCAGGTTGCCAGCGCAATATATAGCTTCTCCAAACCCAATTGTCAACCTCACCTATCCGCGGCGAATCCTGTTTCACTAACAGACGAGGCTCTGGCGACCCCAAGCTCCTCATTGAGTTTGGGGTGGGGAGGGAGGGAATGGCCTGAAGATTTAATGTGGCCACATAAATCGTTCCCGAGATGGTCGGGCTAGCACCTTAATGGTGCCATGGTGCCGGAGCGTACCGGATTTGTGTCCGGCAAAGGACCATCACATCGATGACACTCCCCAAAGCCTTCGGGGAGCAACCTTATCGCTACAACAACAACAACAACAACATTAGACACCAAAATGCGACGCCGTCGAAAAACTTCAACTGCAAACGCATTAAACAAACTAACCGACCTATTATTGGATAAAGCCCCACTTACATTAAAACCATTACTACAAATTTCAATTCCAAAATTATTCAAATCTATAACGTCTGTGTACTCCGGAAATTCACACAAAACATGCACCCAACTTCCGCTCAAAGCTCCACACACACAACGCTCCGTTTGGCTCAGGCCTCTCTTATGAAAAATGCATTGAGAGAACCATGACCCGTTAGCAGAAATCCCAGACTCAGACTAAATTTGAAATCAGGATTCTCCGCCACAAACGAAACGTCCCGGATGTACTCATACGTTACCCTTCCTTTAGAACTACAAGTCTAACGTTCTTGCCATTTAGAATTTAAAACACCATCCAAATGAATTTTTCTCGCCAACATTCCCCTCTCAAAATCACCATCAGTACACCATTCCTGCAAAAACGATGGCATACTTAACCGCCTCCTCAGTCTGAATGACACTGTTCTGCGAATAACCTCCAAATCAAGAGGAGGTGCCCCTACAACACCTGCATAGCATCCGTAGATACAGTACGACATACAGGTAAACACGCCAGCAACATATACCGTTGAATACTAAGAACACGCCGGAGACCATGAGCAGTAGTAACCGTTCGATACCATATGGCGGCATCAAAAGTAACGCATGCCGCGAATAGACCCCGATATATAGTGAGAACGGCACGACGACTCAAGCCCCAATCGTGTGGTATCACCCGCTGCAACTGCCCACACACACTCAACATTTTATCCTTCATGCACTCCAAGTGTGGTAAGAAGTTCATTCGCTCACCCATTGTCAGCCCCAGATATTTGACTTGCGTCACATACCTGATGCTGACCCCGCCGATGAGGACAATCGGTGGGCGATTCCGTGACAATCTGTGCCTTGAGCAGCATCGTCACGGTTTTGTCCACCGAAACCTCTACCCCAACGTGGGCACCCTAGTTAGCCACTATTTGGCATAATGACCCACTGGTGCGCTCAACGCTGGCGCGAGAATCCCCCTCTACTAATAAGAGGAGGTCATCCGCATATGCGCAGAATTTGCAAAGATGCTCGTGTTGCTTTAACAGGGGATCCATCATCATGTTCCATATATATGGACCGCAGATGGATCCCTGCGGACAACCTCGAGCCACCTTTCTTTCTAAACTTTCACTCATACCAACAATAGAAGCACATCTGTACGAGAAACAGCTCTGCCAGAGAGCAGTCTCCAGACAGCCGAGCCCCTCTAATCGCTCGATAACCCTGTCCCAGCGCAAAAAGTGAAACGCCCCCTTGAAGTCAATAAATATGCCAAAGAAATATTTACTAGAACTTCTCTCTACACAGTCCTGAACATACATCCAGGCGTCTTCAACGCTACGTCCTTTCCAAAACCCAAACTGTCTATCAGATTGATTACCCCCAATTAGCCCCTGAAGCCGCTCAACCATAACCTTCTCCAGCACTTTGCCAAGCACCGGAAGAAGGCTGATACCTCGGTAAGACCGAGGATCAGACCTTATTTTGTCAGGCGACTTCAGGAGAACGACAATCCTAGCTACTTTCCACTCTCGTGGAAAATATCTCTCCCATATGCATTTATCATAAATGGCTTCCAAGTATTCCGGGATAAACTTCCACAACCACTTGCACATCTCTCCGTTTAACCCATCGAAACCCGGGGACCGTTTAGACCTAACCAGACCAAAAGCATATTTTAACTCTTCAACTTCTAATGGAGGCACAGGCACTTCCAGTGCAGGAGGCTGTACCTGAACCTCGACCCTAGGAAAGAACCCTTCCAAAAGTAGCTGCGAACATTTCCTCCAAGTAGAAACCAACGTTTCACCAACACGGAGGGAATTAACTTCTGTCTGTCGTCAACCCCGGCAGATCCTATAGACCGGACCACAAGGATCGTCATAATTTTGAAACATGAAGTTGCGCCATTCTTCTCCTTTAAGTTCAACAATCATTCGTTTATATTCATTCATTTCCCTACTTAATTGACTTCTCAACTGAGACACACCTGGCACGTTGAAACTGACGTCTCAAGCGTCTGACAGATCTCCTTTTTGAGTTAGATCATGTGTCCACCATCTAGCACGATGATATCGTTGTTTCTTCACCCTTCGAAAAATACTATCATTCACCCTGCACACACACTCACTCAAACGGGCAATCTGCTCATCCACTGGCAACTCTGTAAATACGTTAAGAGGAATTAATGAAAACTCCTGCTCAACGCATAAACCGTACAGGTTCCAGTCTGCCCCAGCAGTGTACCACTTCTTTTCTTCGACGGTTTCAGACACATTAGGAAAAGATCGGGGAGCAATCACAATTTGAATCAAATTATGATCACTTATCCCTTCTCCTCCCCTAACACTCCACAAAAACTCAAACGTTCTTGTTGCTGCATCATTTACAAAAGTTACATCAATATCACTCTTACCCATGGGCCCATCGAATGTGTACCACTCGCTTGGTTCATTTAAAATATGAAGTTCTACAGTGAGTAACCACTCGCCCAAAGCTTCTTATCGTGTATGACTCACGTAATAAGGCGATAGCCTAGACAACTTACTGTGCCATACAAGAGAAACAACATTGGCATCCACTCCAATGATGACCGGCGTTCTACTCGCTGGTAATAGCACCGAACCCAAGTAACGGATATAAGGGTCCATGGTACTTACAGTACACGCTCGCAAAAACAGCCCTACCAAAAGAACCCTCAAATCTCACGCATACCCCCCATTCCGAAAAGTCAAACAAAAGACATTCATAATCAGGCTGATTAACAACAATAGCAGGATTTCCTTTCAGGTCACAAAAGAACCCAAAACCCTCCAGGAATGCCTTTAACTACACCATTGATGCAGTAAGGTCCCTGAAGTAAGACAATGCCACACACCTCCTCAGCTATACGCGCCCTCAATTCGCACATCACGGCATACGCACCCTGACAATTTAATTGGAAAACTAATCCCATTAGTGTCTAGCAAGAGCACGGGCAACAACGGCAGCATAAGTCGGACACACTTCTGATAACATCAAATGTTTCGCATCCTTGCCATTGAATTTACAGTTGCGACAACCAACTTCATTTTTGCAACTAGCCAACTGATGCCCCCCTTCCCCGCACTTTCGGCAGACACTCTACTCATATCGGCATTCACTAATCTGGTGGTCGAAACTCAAACACCTGAAGCAGCCAAAAGTTCGCGTATAAGAACGCACCCAGAATGATAACCACTTAATGTAACAGGGCTGCGCATTCAAGAGGGAGGACATCAAGTCTTCCGGACCCTCCAGAACTACATTAACTGCAACACCCGGAGTAATCATCCAAGGTTTACTCACTAGACGGACCTCCGACTTTGAGCATCCAGGATTGTTCCTCTCAAGGTTCATCCGGAGAAGATCCTCCATGAAATCATCAGGAGAACCACAATCCTAGTTGCCGGCTTCTTATTCTCAGTCGCCTCCCACCCAATCTCGTTAAACTTCCTTTTATTCAAGATAACGTCCCTCTCTTTCTCAGAGGGAACCCGAATCACCACTGTACCCAATTTTAACGCCTTAACCTGATGCACTCTCACACCCAAGGTCGGAGCAACCTATTTTAATACTTTCTCTCGAACCTCTTTAGCAGAAACACCTTAATCCCCGCTTTTAACAACCGCTGCCCATGTTTGGACCGGCTTTCGTACCACAGGCGTGGTCGCCACAAGTACAGACCCACCCGAAGGCGGCACCACCAACGGATCAATAGAAACAGATCCACCGACATGTGGAGATGCACCACCAAGCAAGCCACCCCGCAACGACATCGCCTCAATACGACCACGAAGACGAGCATTCTCGACAATAGCCGTCATCAGGAGGGTCTCATACTCAGAGGACACCTCCATCAGCCCCTTCGCAGAATCAAGACATACACCGTTAGCACCAAAAACACGCTCATTGAACTTATTGGTAATCTTCTTTAAAGCAGTTACCGACTCATGGTCAACTGCTTTATTCCCTCCAGCAAAATTACCCATTTTGGTAGAACCACCAACACCCTTAACCCCAGCAACAAGTTGCCCAGCAACGAGCTGCCCAGAGTTACGAGTCTCAGCAACAAGCTGCCCGGCAACAAGTTGCCCGGCAACAAGCTGCCCAGCAACCAGTTGCTCAGACTCATGAGTCCCGGCAACTAGCTGCCCAGCAACATATTTCCCAGCAACATGTTCTCCAGCTACATGTTTTTCAGCAACATGTTTTTCAGCAACATGCTTCTCAGCAATATGCCCCGCAGCAACATGCTTTTCAGCAACAGACCCCCCAGCAACCAGACCCTCAATATTACCATCATCCCCATTACCGACTTCCCGAACGACACCGCCATCAAATGGAACACCTACCACCATATTCCCCAAAACATCCGAAGACATCCTACCACTTCCATCGCTACCAACGGATAACGAATCCTCACACTCATCCTCCGTCTCCGACACCGGAGGAAATACCAACTTCGCCAAATCCTCCTTAACCTGCTGCTTCTTCAAAGCCTCTCTCCTGGCAGCTTTCTGTATCTTCTTTGTGACCTTACTATCCATGACAGCACTACGTGATCCAACCTTGTCTTTAAAGAACCTCCGAGGACCAGCATCCTCTCCAGACGTGGAATCGTCCACCGGAGCTACATTCCCCACACGAACCGGACCCCGAAAACCCTTCGAAGACCGCTTCCTAGTCCCACCACCTTTCATATCACCTCTACAGGCACAATACCCATCCAGAAGAAAGAGTCAAACCAGTAATATACAAAGGATCCGTTACTAAGAAGACCGCAAAGTAACCCAAAACAAAAACTTCACCCAAAAACGAGCAGGAACGACAGCAGCTAAACTTGTCGGCCAAAGCAAAACCACGGGTGTATAGCTCGCAAGCGCACGGTAAAAACTACACGAAAGGCCACAAAGGACCCGAGAGAAAACCATACCGAACCGTACAAGCAAGCTTAAAAGTGCTGAAGTTGAACTCTGCCACTTAAGAGATCACAAATTCTTGCCTTCCTACAAAGAAGGACTTCAGAATAACAATTACCCAAAAAACCAGATACCTCACCAAATCGGATCAATATCTAGCCACCAAAATCTATTACTGGGTACACTCAATCAACAGGTTCTTCAAAGTAACTATAGAAAGTATATCACTAAGCGCTGAAAAATATTTCAAAAATACCTTCAGAAACTTTAAAATAGTTACGATAGCCTGGAGAACTGAGTATGAAAAATTAAAATGCACAAACACACAAACTATACATACAAACTAGAAAAATTCAAATATTTCTTCAAGTTTATACACCACAAAAACCACTAATATATCAAACGAAAGGGAATTAAATTCCGCACAAACCACAACTATACTTAGCTCAATCCGACCAAGATAACCCACTCAAAAAGATTAAAAACTCCGCACTAACAAAAAGACGAATGTAAACAAACACTATAACCCAGTAGGAATGAGTAGATAGGGACAGTCGATAAGTGTTTAACGTGAGTATCTGTCTACGTAGACTTAACTCACGGTGTCAAACACAGATCAATGTCCGTTGATCTTCGGCCCAACAAGTTGGTACCAATCGGTGAGCTGGGTGTTCAAGTCGACCAGCCTTGGTTTGGCCGGGGAGGACTATCCACCCTCCCATTCCATTTCGGGTTAATGGCGCCCGGTTGCAAGGCAACTCCACCGCGAGTTCCGTGCTTGCCACAGTATCCCTCTTTCATTGATTTTAAAATCCCGACATCTGATGAACGAGTCAATCAGATTGAGATTTGTGTTTTTGTTGCAATTTAGGAATGTGACCAACCTATTCTGTCCTGCAGTGTCACAACGATATATAATAATACATTGTTGACGACGGAGCTGGTTTTGCTCAGACATTGCTTGAAGGCGGCACCTCCCTACAACGCTATGCACGACTTTGTTATGATCAAAAACGCACGTTTGCTGTGAACCAACTACCGATGTAACCTATCAGCGCAAGTGTCTTTCCTTAAGCATGAATAGCTACTTAAATGTTCCATAGAGTGAGATCGCCATATAATTCCTTGTGAATAAAACTCTTTGTTGTAGCGCAACATACAGTGATGCTTACAAGTACTTACGACACATAAACTCGCAAGAAACATCTTAAATAATCATGGTGCTAAACCACTTGCGCATCAAGACACATCTCGTTAGTCACAGGTACTTGTGCGTTTAAGATCATGTTGCAACTGAAACCAAGCAGTGATGCTTACAAGTACTTACGACACATAAACTCGCAAGAAACATCTTCACTAATCATGGTACTAAACCACTTGCGCATCAAGACACATCTCGTTAGTCACAGGTGCTTGTGCGTTTAAGATCATGTTGCAACTGAAACCAAGCTAAACGTTCTATTCAGTTTTATTTGCAACATTGATCTGCATTATTTGCTACTTATACATGCCCACATATTCTTCATTATTTGGTACTGTGGTATACAACTTCTAATAACTCGCTTTGTTGTATAAACTTCCTCTTTATTCATCAATTGCGCTACGTTTTTTCCACAATTTAGGGCTGTGGTCAACCTTTCCAACCATAGACTTGTGTTGGGGGCTTTCCCGCCTCAGCAATATCTTTGCAATAGCAGTTCGCCACACTGCAGTGATCTGACAACGTCAAATCTGCAACATTTTTTGGATGTGGCCATACATTCTTCGAACGCCTCCTATTCGCAACACAGTCTAAAGCAGCTTCAAACATCTCAAAAGACGAGATGAGCACCGGCCCACTCGTACAATTATCGATTGTTTTCGGCTGACAATAGACATACGTTTCTCTATCTCTCAACGGCTTAGCTTCCGGTTGCCACAATTATGGGATGTGACCAACACTTTCGTCTGCCCCTCAGGGTCATTTCTTCAAAGAAATTGGGTATACCGAAAGACCGAATTCCCTTGGGTTTGTACGCCCCAAGGGAAAACAAGTCTACTCAGAGCGTGTCATAAAGTGAACTCTTATTTGAAACCACAGGCACCGCGATGTTCCCACAAGGGGGCCATCCCAGGACAGGATATGAGACCTGAATACAAGTATCGTACGATGCAGTACATCAGGTCTCAAGTGGATTTTCCTGCTCCCGCGGTAGCAGTTTTTATTAAGACCATTCCTAGAATCCCACAGGGCGATACCAGCGTCCAACCTGCTCCTTTTCGAGTAAAATCACCTTACTCATGGATTGGTTAGCCATGGTATTATGGTCGCCTTTTACGACCGGTATACCTACCGTGGGCATATTCTAACCTCCTAGCCTACAGGGGGATTTGTTTGGGACAGTCGATAAGTGTTTAACGTGAGTACCTGTCTTAGAATCCCTAGCCCACAGTGTCAAACACAGAACAATGTCCGTTGATCTTCGGCCCAACAAGTTGGTACCAATCGGTGAGCTTGGTGTTCAAGTCGACCAGCCTTGGTTTGGCCGGGGATGACTATCCACCCTCCCATTCCATTTCGGGTTAATGGCACCCGGTTGCAAGGCAACTCCACCGCGAGTTACGTGTTTGCCTCAGTATCCCTCTTTCATTGATTTTGAAATCTCGACATCTGATTAACGAGTCAATCAGATTGAGATTTGTATTTTGGTCGAAATTTAGGAATGTGACCAACCTATTCTGTCCTGCAGTGTTACAACAATGTAGAAAACATTGTTGATGTCGGAGCTAGTTTTGCTAAGACATTTCTTGAAGGCGGCACTTCCCTCCAACGCTATGCACCATTTTGTTATGATCAAAAACGCCCGTTCGTTGTGAACGAAATACCGATGTAACCTATCAGCGCAAGTGTCTTTCCTTAAGCATGAATAGCTACTTAAATGTTCCGTAGAGTGAGGGCGTCATATAATTCCTTGTGAATAAAACTACGAATACACCGGACACTCACACAACACATGCACCCAGTCCTCCCGCAACGCACCACATACTCATTCCCCCGTTTCGCTCAAGCTCCCCTTATGCAAGAATGCATTAAGGGGACCATGACCCGTAAGCAGAAATCCCATACTCAGATTAAATCTGAAGTCTGGATTTTCCGCCACAAATGAAACGTCCCGGATATAATCGTACGTTACCCTGCCATCGAAACTATTGTCCCAACGCTCCTGCCACTTCCCTCTAACCACCCCTTCTAACCGACGCCTATTTTCCAACGATCCACTCTCCACATTATCGTCGGTGGCTCATTCATCCTCCAACAGCGGCAAACTTGCCCTTCTTCTCAGCCTGAAAGAAACAGCAAGCTGTATTACTATCAGGTCGAAAGGGGTGAGCCAATAGGCCGTTTACCCGCACTTACTTCAATTTCTTCACTTTGACATTCAGAGCACTAGGCAGAAATCACAACATTATGCTTTGTAGCAGACGATTTATAAGAACATCAATCAAAATCTTCTGCTTTATATAAAAAGATGATGCCAATATATAATAAAATGATATTTATTATTTTGCTTTATTTCATCTCAATGATGACAAGCTAATTTTTTCGCTTTATCATTTATTTAGCCACTTGAATATACTTTGCTAAATAAATATTTCTCTTCGATACATCCATTTGCATTTATTATTAAACGGTTTTATTTAGGTTGACTTGACAGGCCGCATGAACGGCCGTTGTGTGACGGACTTTTCCTTGACTTTGCCGGGGTTGGTCTCAGTCCGTCCAGGGTTCCTGGAAGTAGAAATTCCTAACGGTCCTTCTGAAAGAATAACTCTGTTTTGTTCGATACAAAACGTTATAAAAAATTATTTATTTGATAAAATTCTACTTTTCTACTCCTAGGCTGATTTCCTTGCTCTATAAGAGGTGACGGAGGTGATAAAGCCCTCGGCCAACCTCTGCGGTCGAATGGAGTGATAAAGCCTCCAGACGAGTATACTCTAAGTACAAATGAAGTGAAAAAGCCTTCAGGTGTACTCTTGGTCGGTAGTGGTAAAGCCTACCGACTCGTATGCCTGTCTCCTAATCTCTGAATTTCAATGCGAACTCGTCGCCCTTATATACTAATTTTTGCACGCAGGCAAACGGTTATTTTATAATAACAACTTTGAACTAATGGTATTAACAATATAAAACAACTGTTAATCCGGTAAATATTTCCTTCCCATGAATTTCCATGCACCATAATGCTCCTTATTGAATACAATGCCTTTGTACTTGCTCATACCGTGCTTTCCAGGGTTTGGTTTATATATTGTGTGTTTGTATATTTGTTTGTGGTCACCTGATTCTAATGTTGTGTTTTGCTTTGCCCAATGCTTCTGCCTTCTGTTGTATGGCGTGCGTTGGTGTGTTGTATGCTAGTGCGTAAATATGTATAACGAAATTTCAATTAGTAGCGGCGCTTATTTTGACGACTTGCTGCTGATCTCCGTTCACTTAAGTTATTATGTATGTTGTATTTGTAACTGGGTACATTGGATTTTGAGTGTGCAAAGGGTTGATCGACCGCTGCATTTTTATGTTTTGTGCGTATCTACTTTCCAAATATTTAATGCATGTTAGGGTGATCCTATATTCAAAGTTTATGTTTGCGAAAATGTAAATATTTGGCTTGCGTGCAAAAGTGCGCAAGTGTAATTTGCTCTTCAATTTAATAATTATAAATTCAATGTACAACAGAATATATGTATTTAGGGCATAATTCATAAAGGTATACATATGTATATCTCTGGTGCTTCATGCAAAAAATATATGTGATAAAAATTCAAGTATAAATTCCAAGTTATTTCAAAACGTATCTTCTTTAGAAAAATGTATGGATATGTGTATGTTGTGAGGATACAAAGTCCTCGACTTTGGGGTCCTCACACTCCCCCCTCACCTTCCGCAATGAGACTCACCGTCACCAGGTCGGTGCGCGTGATCCGTACGCGGAAGTGGTGTTTGCCCAGCTGTTCGTCGTCGCTGCAGTCGCTGGCCATCAGGCTCAATATGTCGCTGTTTTTGTCGTTGAAGCTGCCGTTGACCCCGCTGGCCTTACGGCTTAATATTTCGCTGTCGTCGTTGGTTGTTGGCGTTTCGCTGCCCTTCCCGTCGGCGGTATGTGTGATGCCAGTCTATAAAATAAATTAAAAACTGGTGGATTTTCCTTAGGGTGTTCCCGCCATGTATGGTGGATTTTAAAAAAAACGTGGTATATCATGCGCATAGCTAAAGAGTATATTTATGGTATATTTATGTAATTGTGGTTAGAGTTTACCGAGCTTTTAGTGGCTGATTCGACTTCCGGGTAATTCTTGATATGAAATTTCTTCGTGTATAATTTGACACTGTCTAGGTTGGGCGTGTCCGTTACTACCGATTTCATTCGGATTGAAGTAGAATCTTACAAAATAGTCTGTAATTCCGCAGTTGTCTCGGGGTGTGTGTTCGTTTAAGGCCACCATAGCGAACTGCCTTCCCAGGTGTAATCTTGTTCCATGCGCCGGTTCTCTGGCGATCTGTAATTTATTTTCTGGAAATATTCGTACCTGATTCTCCGCAATGTTTTGTACTTGACCGTCTCTGTATGCTATCAGCTGTTGACTTGTACCTTGGTTCTCTCCGTGTTGTCTCTCGGTCTCTTCGCTGACTCGTGTGAGCGTACCGCAAATGGCTACCTCGCTGTTATTTTTCTGTTGTTGTACCTCGAGCTTGTTGTTTGCTGTTCGATTGGCCGATGTTGACGCGGTTTGATCTTCACTAGCGTCCTTTTTGTATCTCTCTTTATGACTTTGCTTCCTGGATTCGTTGTTGTCGGCGGCGTCGGTTGCGTGGTATGCTTTCAGCTCACTTAGGTGGGCTGTCCTCCTCCTTCCTCTGAAGACTTTGTCTAGCTCTACGATCACTGGTGACAGAAAGTTCATTACCCGGTGAGGTCCGCTGTACCTTGGCGCTAGTTTGGCTGTAAAGTTATCTACCGCTTTTGATAGCTGATGCTCCTTTACCAGCACTAGGTCGCCTATCGCCGGTCGCCATTGCCTTCTTCTTAAATTGTAATACTTCGCTTGCTCTATAGATGCTCTCTCTTGCTTCCGTCGTACCATCTCGAATATTTCTTTCATTCTCGTTGACTTCTGTCCTGGGTTCGCTAGTTTCTCGCCTGTGCCAAATGTCTGCTCATCGTAAAGGCTGTTGGGGATTCTAGGTTCCCTCCCTTGTACTATGTATGCTGGACTGTAACCTGTCGATTCACATACACTTGTATTCAATGCCAGCGTTATCTCTGGTAACAACTCATCCCATGTCTTCTGCTCTTTTCCCGTAAATTGTGCTATCATCCTCTTGATGTTCCTGTTTGCCCTCTCTGTCGGGTTCTCCTGCGGTGTGTACGGTGCCGTTAATTGGTGTTTCACGCCAAGTTCCTCTAAAAATCTCTTAAATCGTCTGCTGATAAACTGTGCTCCGTTGTCCGTAATAAATACTTTTGGAACACCGAACCGTGCCAATATCCTCTCTCGAAATCCTCTTATTAAACATTCTGTCGTTGCCTTTCTAATTGGTATTACTTCTACCCATTTTGAAAATTTGTCTAAGAATACTAGTGCCATTGTGTTTCCATGCTTCGATCGTGGCATTGGACCAACAAAGTCTGCACAGACTGTTGCCCAAGGCTCCTCTGCAATCTTCGTTAGCATCTTACCTGCGGCTGGCTGTTGACTCGGTTTGTAAATTTGATATGTGTGACACTGCTGTACGTACTTTCTTACATCCCTGAACATTCCTGGCCAATAGTAACGTGTTGTTGCTCTTGCTATCGATTTTCGGATGCCCATATGCCCTGCGCTCGGTGTGTCGTGAATCTCCTCTAGCACTATGCGTCGCTGTGAAGTCGGGACACATAGCTTCCATGGCACTGCATCTTCGCCATCCACCTGACTTCCTATGCGTCTGTACAATTTTCCATCCTCGATAACGTACTCTGGGAATTTCTCCGGGGTCTTTCTTACATCTTCCATCTTTGCTTTAAGCCACTTGCACTCGTCTTTTCCGTCATCCATCGTCAACGTACCCAACTGCTCGTCCATCGGTTGCCTTGATAATGCATCTGCCACAACGTTCAACTTTCCTTTTCGATACTGTACGTCGAATGAGTATTGCTGTAGTTCCAGCGCCCATCTCGCAATCCGACCAGTCGGGCTCTCTATCGCATTCAACCATTTCAACGCTAGGTGATCTGTTATTACTGTAAACGTGTATCCTTCTACGTACGGCCTCATTTTTCGTATTGCCCACACTATTGCCAAACACTCCTTTTCTGTTGGTGAGTAGTTCATCTCTGCCTTGTTTAACCTGCGGCTTGCGTATGCTATTACTCGCTCTTCGTCGCCTGAACCTTGCGTAAGTACTGCACCAAGACCAAAATTACTTGCATCCGTCTGTAAACTAAACTTCCTCGAAAAATCTGGACAAGCGAGTACCGGTGCCTGCGTCAGTGCTGCCTTGAGTGCTTCGAATGCTGATTGTTGCTCATCAGACCACCTCCACTTACTACCTTTCTTAAGCATAGATGTTAACGGGTGTGATACTTGTGAAAAATCCGGCACGAATCTTCTATACCATGACACGACTCCTAGAAAACGTCGTAACTCTCGTATATTCTTCGGTGGCTCCAGTTCTGGTCCTATGACACGATCAAGTGCTCTCTGAAAAGTTGCTGGGGCTGAGTGCAAGCCAAATGGCATCACCCTCCATTGGTATAGTCCACGCCCAGGTACTGTGAATGCGGTGTATTGCTTGCTGCTTGCTTCCATAGGGATTTGCCAATATCCATTTTTCAAGTCGAGGCTACTAATAAATCTCGCGCTTCTTAATTTGTCCAAGATATGTTGTATACGTGGTAAAGGGTATGCGTCTGGTACTGATCTTGCGTTTAGTTGGCGGTAATCTACGCAGAGTCTCCATTTTCCATTCTTCTTCTTTGCCAAAACTATGGGTGCGCTGTGCGGGCTATTCGATGGTTCGATGCAACCTTTTTCGATCAGCTCGTCGACTTCCTTGTTGATAATTTCTTGCATTTTCGGATTCTTCGGATAGTACCTTTGCTTAATTGGACGGTCGTTTCTCATAACTATTTTGTGTGTGGCCACGTTGGATACTCCTGACATGTTTGCGAACACCTGTAATTCTTGGTTCAGAAATTTACTCACCGCATCTTCTGTCTTGCTAGTTGCTATCGGCGCCGTAGGGTTGTGTTCCTTGAAATCTTCGCTATTTGTTTCGACCATAGTTGTACATGTCACTTCCTCTTGCTTCCGTTCGTCTACTCTCAACGTTATTTCTTGACCACCACATCTCATCTCAAAGTTCACCTTCGCCAGATAGTCCGTGCCAATTACCACATCGTCGCCCAGTCCCGGTTGGATTAGCATCTCGTTCCTCTGTACTTTACCACCCATTCTTAATTCTGCATCTACCGCTTCTTTGATTATTATTGCTCTGCCATCGCCCATTCTTAATCGCGTCTTTACTTCCTTGAATTTGCCAGTTTTTAATCTTCTCGCCATTGCATCACTTATAAAGCTCCTCGTCGCTCCCGTGTCAATCGCTGCTACTGCTTTTTCTCCGTTCACATACGCTGTTACCAATATGCGGCCGTTTGTGTATTTGAACATGCTTAATTTCTCCGAGGTTGCACTTCCGAAGACCCCATCCCCCGGTTCCAATGTGGTCTCTGGTCGTTTCCCTGTGGCTTCCTGCAACAATCACGAGTGAGCACGCCTATCTTACCACAAATCCAGCAAAATTCTCTTCTTATGCCTCGGCACCCGTATGAGAAGTGACCACCTCTTCCGCATCGTCTGCAGGCCGTTCTTGTATCTACATATTCTTGTTGTGGCTCTGACCTCTGCTGTTGTTGGATTTCTACTCGCTCTTCCTGTCTTTGTTCTGCCTGGAGACACTGGTACTGACCTTCTTGCCGCCGTGGTATGAATGGCCTTGTGGTTGGTCGCATTGGTTCCCTGTCAGGAATAATATTTTCATAGTCTTGAGCTAAACTTACCAGCTCCTGAAGATTGCTGACCTCGCTTCGCTTTATATATAGTTGGTACTCTCTGCGCGAGTTTCTGTAGATGCGGGTTAATTTCTGCTCCTCGGTGTAGCCCGCGTGACGCATGATTCCTTGTAGTGCCAAGACATAATCTTTAAATAGCTCACCTTGTCGTTGTACGCGCATACGAATTTCATCTTCCAATTGCTCTAAGTATCGGGAGCTTAGGAAGAACTTCAGGAAGTCCTTCTTGAAGGCGTCCCACTCCTGCCAATGCCGGTTGTTATTCCTGTACCATACCAATGCTTTGTCCTTCAATAACTCCGGCAGCGCTTTTGGAATTGTGTTGCGGTTGATTTCATACCCATCTGCTAGCTCCTCCACTCTTTCGATGAATCCTAGGGGATCTTTGCCTTCGTCGTACTTTAATCCCCACTTCCTTACTCTGTCCATGGTCGTTGCATATGTGCCAGGCTGTTGAATATAATTTGTCGTTGCGTACATACCAGGCTGCTGAATAAAATGTACCGGCGGTTGTCCGACGTCCAATTGATTGGGTGCACCACTTGCCTGTTTATCATTTCTTGGTGAATTTAGTTCGTTGCTTGTCTTTGACGCTTGTGGATTTGTTAGCCGCGCGTGCCGAATTGCCAACTCTGTGAATCGATCCTGTAAATTCTCGTTATCCTTCTCCTCTTGGATGAATGCCGCCAATCGTTTTCTTAGCTCGTCAACCGTTCCGCCATCCTCTAGCCCAAATTCCGTGCTGTAGGCTACCAGATCCTCTCGAGTGAGATAGTATACCCACGATACCTTTACCATTGTTATGCTTTATATCCTCGTCGTATTAACCCAGAAGTGTGTGAACCTTGTTTCCCTCTTCGTTTCTGATGCTTTGAAAGTTTATCATAAAATTTGCTCTATTTAACCTGCTCGGGTGCCAAAATGTGACGGACTTTTCCTTGACTTTGCCGGGGTTGGTCTCAGTCCGTCCAGGGTTCCTGGAAGTAGAAATTCCTAACGGTCCTTCTGAAAGAATAACTCTGTTTTGTTCGATACAAAACGTTATAAAAAATTATTTATTTGATAAAATTCTACTTTTCTACTCCTAGGCTGATTTCCTTGCTCTATAAGAGGTGACGGAGGTGATACAGCCCTCGGCCAACCTCTGCGGTCGAATGGAGTGATAAAGCCTCCAGACGAGTATACTCTAAGTACAAATGAAGTGAAAAAGCCTTCAGGTGTACTCTTGGTCGGTAGTGATAAAGCCTACCGACTCGTATGCCTGTCTCCTAATCTCTGAATTTCAATGCGAACTCGTCGCCCTTATATACTAATTTTTGCACGCAGGCAAACGGTTATTTTATAATAACAACTTTGAACTAATGGTATTAACAATATAAAACAACTGTTAATCCGGTAAATATTTCCTTCACATGAATTTCCATGCACCATAATGCTCCTTATTGAATACAATGCCTTTGTACTTGCTCATACCGTGCTTTCCAGGGTTTGGTTTATATATTGTGTGTTTGTATATTTGTTTGTGGTCACCTGATTCTAATGTTGTGTTTTGCTTTACCCAATGCTTCTGCCTTCTGTTGTATGGCGTGCGTTGGTGTGTTGTATGCTAGTGCGTAAATATGTATAACGAAATTTCAATTAGTAGCGGCGCTTATTTTGACGACTTGCTGCTGATCTCCGTTCACTTAAGTTATTATGTATGTTGTATTTGTAACTGGGTACATTGGATTTTGAGTGTGCAAAGGGTTGATCGACCGCTGCATTTTTATGTTTTGTGCGTATCTACTTTCCAAATATTTAATGCATGTTAGGGTGATCCTATATTCAAAGTTTATGTTTGCGAAAATGTAAATATTTGGCTTGCGTGCAAAAGTGCGCAAGTGTAATTTGCTCTTCAATTTAATAATTATAAATTCAATGTACAACAGAATATATGTATTTAGGGCATAATTCATAAAGGTATACATATGTATATTTCTGGTGCTTCATGCAAAAAATATATGTGATAAAAATTCAAGTATAAATTCCAAGTTATTTCAAAACGTATTTTCTTTAGAAAAATGTATGGATATGTGTATGTTGTGAGGATACAAAGTCCTCGACTTTGGGGTCCTCACAGTTGTTAACGAGTTTTGCAATTGAAATTTAAGTAACTTCCCGATAAGCTACAAGCTTGAAATTTGGAATATAGTTCAGAACCCGATGACAATGCAATAATAGGAAAAAAAATTGCCACTAAGTGGCGCAAGGATCGAGATATTCACAAAAATCGTATTTGTGGTCCGATTTGGCTCATATTTGGAACACATAATACACACAAGAATAGAAAGCGACCCATGAAAAAATCGCCGCTAGGTGGCACAAGGAGAGAGATATTCACAAAAATCGTATTTGTGGTCCGATTTGGTTCATATTTGGAATACATAATACATACAAGAATAGAAAGCAACCTATGGAAAAATCGCCGATAGGCGGTGCAAGGATCGAGATATTCACAAAAATCGTATTTGTGGTCCGATTTGGCTCATATTTGGAACACATAATAAATACGAGAATAGAAAGCGAGTTATGAAAAAAACGCCGCTAGGTGAATCGTATTTGTGGTCCGATTTCGCTCATTTTTGGAACACATAATACATACGAGAAGAGAAAGTGATCTATGAAAAAAAAATCGCCGCGAGGTGGCGCAAAGATCGAAATATTCAACAAAGTCGTATTTGTGGTCCAATTTTTTTTTTTATTTTATTATTTGGCTCATATTTGGAACAAATATTACATACAGTCCGGTAGAAATGACATCAAAACATCTTGGAGTTGGAGGAGGGACAAGCATACGTGGCGCAGAGTCGAGTAAAGTCTTTGGAAGGATTATGTATTGAGGAATTAGATTGTAACAAATTGTTAGGAAAGTCCTTGCAGTAATGAGTCACCAAATGAACTAAATAGATTGAGAAATAATAGGCAGTCAAATAAAGACTAAAAGCTGGAAAATAAAATAATAAAAAAAAAAAATGTTTAATTAAACGGTTTTATTGAAAACAATATTTACATGAAGTAATAATAATACTAAAAGCTAGAAAATAATTAGGTAGTTCCTAGGTACTAGTCATTAAACTCCTCATTAATCTAGGGCGTTAATAAGACAATTAAATAAAAGTGTTGGACGCGTAACTTTCTATTGATAGTCATATATAAGACCAACTGAACCCTAATCACATTTTTAGAAATTTCACGCGTCCAACGCTTTTATTTAATTGTCTGATGATGCAAATATAATAAAATGATATTTATTATTTTGCTTTATTTCATCTTGTTATTATTCTTATAGATGATACCAAACAACAATAAATTGGAAAATTAATTCCAATAAATTGTGTTCGAATCATCAAGCAAAGGTTAAACTTCAATGGATCGCTGTATGGGAGCTGCTCTACCACTTACAACACCTGGCTCGTTACCAAAGTCGTTTAAAATTGATTCTAGGCATTGTCGTTGTATTAAATAATGTTTTTTATATATAACTAGCGCGTCATACGGGTGATATTTGGATCCTCCCGTATTTGCTATGTTATAAATAACATTGGCATCACATATATTCATTTTGTCGTTTATAAATGAAACTTATAAAATGATTTAATCGGGGATTGCCCGTGTTGCTTTTTTAACTGTATGAAAACATTTATTTGAAGCAATTTTTAATTTTATAATTTATTTAATAATTTGGGAAAAATTTAAATAACGTGACCTCAGGACGGACAAGGCGACAGCTGTTTCGATTATACCTTGTAAATCTCTTCAAAGCCATTTCTCCCGGGAGTGGCAGTCGAATCCGCACTCCTACGATAGTTGAAATGGTTACAAACGTATTCAGCTACGTCATGCCTTAGTTGTTGTAAAGTTTTCCCAATTGCTTTCTCTTTGCATATTTTAATCTTTTCACACATTGCATACTTCGTATGCAATTATGTGTTAAATGTATGCTTGTTGGTACGGCGGTTTTCAAAGAAACTTTGGTATTGTTGCTGTTTTTGTTCTATTTATAGAACTACAACGAATTAACCAATTTTGTCTGTTTGTATGATTTAATCGGGGATTGCCCGTATTGCTTTTTTAAATGTATGAAAACATTTATTTGAAGCAATTTTTAATTTTATAATTTCTTTAATAATTTGGGAAAAATTTAAACAACGTGACATCAGGACGGACAAGGCGACAGCTGCTGCGATTATACCTTGCAAATCTCTTCAAAACCTTTCTCCCGGGAGTGGGAGTCGAACCCGCACTCATACGATAGTTGAAATGGTTACAAACGCGTTCAGCTACGTCATGCCTTAGTTGTTGTAAAGTTTTCCCAATTGCCTTCTTTTTGCATATTTTAATCTTTTCACACATTGCATACTTCGTATGCAATTATGTGTTAAATGTATGCTTGTTGGTACGGCGGTTTTCAAAGAAACTTTGGTATTGTTGCTGTTTTTGTTCTATTTATAGAACTACAACGAATTAACCAATTTTGTCTGTTTGTATGATTTAATCGGGGATTGCCCGTATTTCTTTTTTAAATGTATGAAAACTTTATTTGAAGCAATTTTTAATTTTATAGTTTATTTAATATTTTGGGAAAAATTTAAACAACGTGACATCAGGACGGACAAGGTGACAGCTGTTTCGATTATACCTTGTAAATCTCTTCAAAGCCATTTCTCCCGGGAGTGGCAGTCGAATCCGCACTCCTACGATAGTTGAAATGGTTACAAACGTATTCAGCTACGTCATGCCTTAGTTATTGTAAAGTTTTCCCAATTGCCTTCTCTGTGCATATTTTAATCTTTTCACACATTGCATATTTCGTATGCAATTATGTGTTAAATGTATGCTTGTTGGTACGGCGGTTTTCAAAGAAACTTTGGTATTGTTGCTGTTTTTGTTCTATTTATAGAACTACAACGAATTAACCAATTTTGTCTGTTTGTATGATTTAATCGGGGATTGCCCGTATTGCTTTTTTAAATGTATGAAAACCTTTATTTGAAGCAATTTTTAATTTTATAATTTATTTAATAATTTCGGAAAAATTTAAACAACGTGACATCAGGACGGACAAGGCGACAGCTGTTCCAATTATACCTTGTAAATCTCTTCAAAGCCTTTTCTCCCGGGAGCGGCAGTCGAATCCGCTCTCCTACGATAGTTGAAATGGTTACAAACGCATTCAGCTACGTCATGCCTTAGTTGTTGTAAAGTTTTCCCCAATTGCCTTCTTTCGCATATATTATCTTCTACACATCACATAATTCGTATATAGTTATGTGTTGAAGTTATGCATGTTTGTAAGGCGGTTTCAGAGAAACTTGGTATTGTTGCTGTTTTTTTTCTGTTTATAGAACTACAACGAATTAACCAAATGTTGTCTATATGTATGAGTTAATCGGGAATTGCCCGTATTGCTTTAAATGTATGAAAACATTTATTTGAAGCAATTCGCCTCTATGTGCCCCTCTTGTCCGCACCTCCGACAGACTGGAGTCTTCAACCCACAGTTCCTCACCTTGTGATCGAGACTCAGACAACGGAACCAGCTGTAGGCTAAGTCCTCTGGCCGAACAGGGAAGGAAAACCGCTTGATGTAACAGCGGCCGGCAGCCAAGAGGTGGGACATTAACTTGTCCGGTCCCTACAGGGTGACGTTAACCATTTCCCCATCAGCGTCCGTCTTCCAGGGTCGACTGATCAGCCTAACCTCTGACTTTTGGCACACAAGGTCGAACTTCGTGAGGTTTAAACGGAAAACCTCTTCCATGAACTCGTCAGGGGAGATCTGCGCATAAACCCCCCGAATAACCACCCTGGTTCCATGCTTCCTATTCTCATAAACTACAGCCCACCTCTGAAAACTGGTTATTATTAACGACATTGTCCCTTTCCTCCTTGGAAGGTATACGAATAACGAATACTCGGCCCGCCCTTTCCCTCCTGCTCTACAATTTTCGAGGTGGTCGCCACCGACGCCACCGGTATCCCTGACTTACCCAGTCATCCGCCTATTCCACCTTTTACCGCCTTTTTCTTCCCTCCGGGTGACACAGCCGTGGCCTTCCCAGTATCCACCTTAAGGATTTTCTTCGCGCTCATTCTTTTTTCTTCACCAGAGGTCGACCCGTCAGCAGCGGCCGTCGGCTAACGACTTCGGAAGGAAGATGGCCCGGGCGCTTCACTCCGCGGCCCGCCATTCCCGCAAAAATGTCTGACGTCAGCGGCAAACTTGGTCACACTTATACGACACAGATGTGGAAGTATCCAACAGGAGAAAACCGATGCCCACCGGGCAAATGTAGGCTTCTCTAAGTTAGTGGGATATAACCACTCAGAACAAGCGGTCAGCAGCAGTAGCAGCCCAACCCGTCAGCTATGGCAAAAGCGCTGGGACGTAGCTCGTATGCTGTTTGTCAGCAAAATGCTGACGTGGTCACTATCACCGCCCCGACGGAAGGAACGCTGTTCCCCGTATCGGGGACGAGTCGACCGGCACGAAAACTATGGCGAGCTGAACGGGCAGACTATAAGCACTACAGCTGATACTGCCACTAGTTCGTGTACGGGTTTATGCCTCCTCACGCAGGCAGTCCACAATTGCGCACTAAGAAATTAGTCCAACACTGTTCCCAAGCGGATCAGTGTGTAGTCACACACAAGTTTTCTACTGGGTACTCACTCACAGCCGATAGATGCGCGCACATACAAGCTTACCTCCACATGCAGGCACTTTAAGGTTATGGCGAAAATTGGTTGCAACCAAAATAACGCGCACAAAATTAGGGTCCGAGATTTACCTTCGACTGACCGCTAAATTGGGGCTCCAAATGTCTAACACTTTGCACTATTCACAACAACAAGTGTTTTTTTCTGCCCCTTGGTGCATGCTAAAATAACTCACTTAAAGCACTCAACGAGATTTTTATTACAACTGTCCCCAACTTCAAAGCACAACCGCAACGAAATCGAAGCTCTGAGTGAGTAGATAGGGACAGAAGTACACGGTTTAACGTACGTACCTGCCATTGTTGGCCTAATCTCACGGTGCATCCATGCACAAACGTCCACCCAAGAATCGCTACCTTGGTCCCAATTGATGATTTGAGTGGACACATCATCACCTTGGTGGGGTTTGAGACCTATATAACACCTCTTCCAATCTATGGGACATAGCACCCGGTTGCAGTGCAAATCCTCATTCGAGCTGACCAACACTTACCGCATTTGGATATCAAACCACAACCACCACGATGCTCCCAAAGGGGCCTACCGCGATGAACAGAAACGGAGAAAGCTCCATGGGCTATCTGTTCACCGCGGTACCACTTTAAAGTCTTGGTATGACTTTCGCAGCCGAAGCTACTACCGGTTGAGTATCCAGCTACTCCGGATGGCGCCAGGAAAAAATAAAAACAACTAAAAGAAAAACAAAATGGGGTTTGAGCCCCAATTCACACACACATCCATTCATACTAACCACCACCATTAGACACCAAAATGCGACGCCGTCGAAAAACTTCAACTGCAAACGCATTCAACAAACTAACCGACCGATTATTGGATAAAGCCCCACTTACATTAAAACCATTACTACAAATTTCAGTCCCAAAATTATTCAAATCTATAACGTCTGTGTACTCCGGACATTCACACAAAACATCCACCCAACTTCCACTCAAAGCTCCACACACACAACGCTCCGTTTGGCTCAGGCCTCTCTTATGCAAAAATTCATTGAGAGAACCATGACCCGTTAGCAGAAAAGCCAGACTCAGACTAAATTTGAAATCTGGATTCTCCGCCGCAAACGAAACGTCCCGGATGTACTCATACGTTACCCTTCCTTTAGAACTACAAGTTCAACGTTCTTGCCACTTAGAATTTAAAACACCATCCAAATGAATTTTGCTCGCCAACATTTCCCTCTCAAAATCACCATCAGTACACCATTCCTGCAAAGACGATGGCATACTTAACCGCCTCCTCAGTCTGAATGACACAGTTCTCCGAATAACCTCCAAATCAAGAGGAGATGCCCCCATCAACACCTGCATAGCATCCGTAGATACAGTACGACATACAGGTAAACACGCCAGCCATATATACCGTTGAATAATAAGAACACGCCGGAGTAACCGTTCGATACCATATAGCGGCACCAAAAGTAACTCATGCGACGAATAGACCCCGATATATAGTAAGAACGGCACGACGACTCAAGCCCCAATCGTGTGGTAGCACCCGCTGCAACAGCCCACACACACTCAACATTTTATCCTTCATGCACTCCAAGTGTGGTAAGAAGTTCATTCGCTCACCCATTGTCAGCCCCAGACTTGCGTCACATACCTGATGCTAACCCCGCCGATGAGGACAATCGGTGGGCGATTCCGTGACAATCTGCCCTTGAGCAGCATCGTCACGGTTTTGTCCACCGAAACCTCTACCCCAACGTGGGCGCCCCAGTTAGCCACTATTTGGCATAATGCCCCACTGGTGCGCTCAACGCTGGCGCGAGGGGGATCCCTCTACTAATAAGAGGAGGCCATCCGCATATGCGCAGAATTTGCAAAGATGCTCGAGTTGCCTTAACAGGGGATCCGTCATCATGTTCCATATATATGGGCCACAGATGGATCCCTGCGGACAACCTCGGGCCACCTCCCTTTCCACACTTTCACTCATACCAACAATAGAAGGACATCTGTACGAGAAACAGCTCTGCCAGAGAGCATTCTCCAGACAGCCGAGCCCCTCTAATCGCTCGATAACCCTGTCCCAGCGCAAAAAGTCAAACGCCCCCTTGAAGTCAATAAATATGCCAAAGAAATATTTACTAGAACTTCTCTCTACACAGTCCTGAACATACATCCAGGCGTCTTCAACGCTACGTCCTTTCCAAAACCCAAACTGTCTATCCGATTGATTACCCCCAATTATCCCCTGAAGCCGCTCAACCATAACCTTCTCCAGCACTTTGCCAAGCACCGGAAGAAGGCTGATACCTCGGTAAGACCGAGGATCAGACCTTGTTTTGTCAGGCGACTTCAGGAGAACAACAATCCTAGCTACTTTCCACTCTCGTGGAAAATATCCCTCCCATATGCATTTATCATAAATGGCTTCCAAGTATTCCGGGATAAACTTCCACAACCACTTGCACATCTCTCCGTTTAACCCATCGAAACCCGGGGACCGTTTAGACCTAACCAGACCAAAAGCATATTTTAACTGTTCAACTTCTAATGGAGGCACAGGCACTTCCAGTGCAGGAGGCTGTACCTGAACCTCGGCCCTAGGAAGGAACCCTTCCAAAAGTAGCTGCGAACATTCCCTCTAAGTAGAAACCAACGTTTCACCAACACGGAGGGAATTAACTTCTGTCTGTCGACAACCGCGGCAGATCCTATAGACCCGACCCCAAAGATCGTCATAATTTTGAGACACGAAGTTTCGACATTCTTCTTCTTTAATTTTAACAATCATTCGTTTATATTCATTCGTTTCCCTACTTAGTTGACTTCTCAGCTGGGACACACCATCGGGATCAATCCGCCTGGCACGTTCAAACTGACGTCTCAATTGTCTGACAGATCTCGTTTTTTGAGTTAGATCATGTGCCCACCATCTAACACGATGATATAGTTGTTTCTTCACCCTTCGAAACATACTATCATTCACTCTGCACACACACTCACTCAAAGGGTAATCTGCTCATCCACTGGCAACTCTGTAAATACGTTAAGAGGAATTAATGAAAACTCCTGCTCAACGCATAAACCGTACAGGTTCCAGTTTGCCCCAGCAGTGCACCACTTATTTACTTTAACGGTTTCAGACACATTAGGAGAGGATCGGGGAGCAATCACAATTTGAATCAAATTATGATCACTTATCCCTTCACCTCCCCTAACACTCCACAAAAACTCAAACGTTCTTGTTGCTGCATCATTTACAAAAGTTACATCAATATCACTCTTACCCATGGGCCCATCGAATGTGTAACACTCGCTTGGTTCATTTAAAATATGAACTTCTACATTGAGTACCCACTCGCCCAAAGCTTCTCCTCGTGTATGACTCACGTAACAGGGCGAACGCCTAGACAACTTACTGTGCCACACAGGAGAAACAGCATTGGCATCCACTCCAATGATAACCGGCGTGCTACTCGCTGGTAATAGCACCGAACCCGAGTAACGGATATAAGGGTCCATGGTACTTACAGTACACGCTCGCAAAAATAGCCCTACAAAAAGAACCCTAAATACTCACGCATACCCCCCATTCCGACACGTCAAACAAAAGACATTCATAATCAGGCTGATTAACAACATTGGCAACATTTCCTTTCAGGTCACAAAAGAACCCAAAACCCTCCAGGAATACCCTTAACCACACCATTGATGCAGTCAGGTTCCTGAAGTAAGGCAATTCCACACACCTCCTCAGTCATACGCGCCCTCAATTCGCACATCACGGCATACGCACCCTGACAATTTAATTGGAAAACTAATCCCATTAGTGTCTGGCGAGAGCACGGGCAACAACGGCAGCATACGTCGGACACACTTCTGATAACATCAAATGTTTCGCATCCTTGCCACTGAATTTACAGTTGCGACAACCAACTTCATTTTTGCAACTAGCCAACTGATGCCCCCCTTTCCCGCACTTTCGGCAGACACTCTCCTCATATCGGCATTCACTAATCTGGTGGTCGAAACTCAAACACCTGAAGTAGCCAAAAGTTCGCGTTTAAGAACGCACCCAGAATGAGAACCACTTAATGTAACAGCACTACGCATTCAAGAGGGAGGAGATCAAGTCGTCCGGATACTCCAAAACTACATTAACTGTAACACCCGGAGTACTCATCCAAGGTTTACTCACTAGACGGACCTCCGACTTTGAGCATCTAGGATTGTTCCTCTCAAGGTTCATCCGGAGAAGATCCTCCATGAAATCATCAGGAGAACCACAATCCTAGTTGCCGGCTTCTTATTCTCAGTCACCTCCAACCCAATCTCGTTAAATTTCCTTTTATTCAAGATAATGTCCCTCTCTTTCTCAGAGGGAACCCGAATCACCACTGCACCCGATTTTACCGCCTTAACCTGATGCATTCTCACACCCAAAGTCGGAGCAACCTATTTTAATACTTTTTCTCGAACCTCTTTAGCAGAAACACCTTTATCCCCGCTTTTAACAATCGCTGCCCATGTTTGGACCGGCTTTCATACCACAGGTGTGGTCGCCACAGGTACAGACCCACCCGAAGGCGGCACCACCAAGGGATCAATAGAAACAGATCCACCGACATGTGGAGATGCACCACCAAGCAAGCCACCCCGCAACGACATCGCCTCAATACGACCACGAAGACGAGCATTCTCGACAATAGCCGTCATCAGGAGGGTCTCATACTCAGAGGACACCTCCATCAACCCCTTCGCAGAATCAAGACATACACCGTTAGCACCAAAAACACGCTCATTGAACTTATTGGTAATCTTCTTTAAAGCAGTTACCCACTCATGGCCAACTGCTTTATTCCCTCCAGCAAAATTACCCATTTTGGTAGAACCACCAACACCCTTAACAAAGCAACAAGTTGCCCAGCAACGAGCTGCCCAGAGTTACGAGTCTCATCAACAAGCTGCCCGGCAACAAGTTGCCCGGCAACAAGCTGCCCAGCAACCAGTTGCTCAGACTCATGAGTCCCGGCAACTAGTTGCCCAGCAACATATTTCCCAGCAACATGTTCTCCAGCTACATGTTTTTCAGCAACATGCTGCTCAGCAACATGCCCCGCAGCAACATGCTTTTCAGCAACAGACCCCCAGCAACCAGACCCTCAATATTACCATCATTCCCATTACCGACTTCCCGAACGACACCGCCATCAAATGGAACACCTACCACCATATTCCCCAAAACATCCGAAGACATCCTACCACTTCCATCGCTATCAACGGATAACGAATCCTCACACTCATCCTCCGTCTCCGACACCGGAGGAACTACCAACTTCTTCAAATCCTCCTTAACCTGCTGCTTCTTCAAAGCCTCTCTCCTGGCAACTTTCTGTATCTTCTTTGTGACCTTACTATCCATGACAGCACTACGTGATCCAACCTTGTCCTTAAAGAACCTCCGAGGACCAGCATCCTCTCCAGACGTGGAATCGTCCACCGGAGCTACATTCCCCACACGAACCGGACCCCGAAAACCCTTCGAAGACCGCTTCCTAGTCCCATCACCTTCCATATCACCTCTACAGGCACAATACCCATCCAGAAGATAGAGTCAAACCAGTAATATACAAAGGATCCGTTACTAAGAAGACCGCAAAGTAACCCAAAACAAAAACTTCACCCAAAAACGAGCAGGAAAGACAGCAGCTAAACTTGTCGGCCAAAGCAAAACCATGGGTGTATAGCTCGCAAGCGCACGGTAAAAACTACACGAAAGGCCACAAAGGACCCGAGAGAAAACTATACCAAACCGAACAAGCAAGCTAAAAAGTGCTGAAGTTGAACTCTGCCACTTAAGAGATCACAAATTCTTGCCTTCCTACAAAGAAGGACTTCAGAATAACAATTACCCAAAAAACCAGATACCTCACCAAATCGGATCAATATCTAGCCACCAAAATCTATTACTGGGTACACTCAATCAACAGGTTCTTCAAAGTAACTATAAAAAGTATATCACTAGGCGCTGAAAAATATTTCAAAAATACCTTCAGAAACTTTAAAATAGTTACGATAGCCTGGAGAACTGAGTATGAAAAATTAAAATGCACAAACACACAAACTATACATACAAACTAGAAAAATTCAAATATTTCTTCAAGTTTATACACCACAAAAATCACTAATATATCAAACGAAAGGGAATTAAATTCCGCACAAACCACAACTATAATTAGCTCAATCCGACCAAGATAACCCACTCAAAAAGATTAAAAACTCCGCACTAACGAAAACACGAATGTAAACAAACATTATAATCCAGTAGGAATGAGTAGATAGGGACAGTCGATAAGTGTTTAACGTGAGTACCTGTCTACGTAGACTTACCTCATGGTGTCAAACACAGATCAATGTCCGTTGATCTTCGGCCCAACAAGTTGGTACCAATCGGTGAGCTGGGTGTTCAAGTCGACCAGCCTTGGTTTGGCCGGGGAGGACTATCCACCCTCCCATTCCATTTCGGGTTAATGGCACTGATTTTGAAATCCCGACATCTGATTAACGAGTCAATCAGATTGAGATTTGTCTTTTGTTTGTGTTTTTGTCGCAATTTAGGAATGTGACCAACCTATTCTGTCCTGCAGTGTCACAACGATATATAATAATACATTGTTGACGACGGAGCTGGTTTTGCTCAGACATTGCTTGAAGGCGGCACCTCCCTACAACGCTATGCACCATTTTGTTATGATCAAAAACGCACGTTCGCTGTGAACCAACTACCGATGTAACCTATCAGCGCAAGTGTCTTTCCTTAAGCATGAATAGCTACTTAAATGTTCCATAGAGTGAGATCGTCATATAATTCCTTGTGAATAAAACTCTTTGTTGTAGCGCAACATACAGTGATGCTTACAAGTACTTACGACACATAAACTCGCAAGAAACATCTTCCCTAATCATGGTGCTAAACCACTTGCGCATCAAGACACATCTCGTTAGTCACAGGTACTTGTGCGTTTAAGATCATGTTGCAACTGAAACCAAGCAGTGATGCTTACAAGTACTTACAACACATAAACTCGCAAGAAACATCTTCACTAATCATGGTACTAAACCACTTGCGCATCAAGACACATCTCGTTAGTCACAGGTACTTGTACGTTTAAGATCATGTTGCAACTGAAACCAAGCTACACGTTCTATTCAGTTTTATTTGCAACATTGATCTGCATTATTTGCTACTTATACATGCCCACATATTCTTCATTATTTGGTTCTGTGGTATACAACTTCTAATAACTCGCTTTGTTGTATAAACTTCCTCTTTATTCATCAATTGCGCTACGTTTTTCCACAATTTAGGGCTGTGGTAAACTTTTACAACAATAGACTCGTGTTGGGGGCTTTCCGGCCTCAGCAATATCTTTTCAATAGCAGTTCACCACACTGCAGTGATCTGACATCGTAAAATCTGCCATATTTTTTGGATGTGGCCATACATTCTGCGAACGCCTACTATTCGCAACGCAGTCTAAAGCAGCTTCAAACATCTCAAAAGACGAGATGAGCACCGGCCCACTCGTACGATTATCGATTGTTTTCGGCTGACAATAGACATACGTTTCTCTATCTCTCAACGGTTTAGCTTCCGGTTGCCACAATTATGGGATATGACCAACACTTTCGTCTGCCCCTCAGGGTCAGTTCTTCAATGAAATTGGGTATACTGTGACAAGCAAGAGACCGAATTCTCTTGGGTTTGCACGCCCCAAGGGAAAACAAGTCTACTCAGACGTGTCATAAAGTGAACTCTTATTTGAAACCACAGGCACCGCGATGTTCCCACAAGGGGGCCATCCCAGGACGGGATATGAGACCTGAATACAAGTATCGTACGATGCAGTGCATCAGGTCTCAACTCGCTTTTCCTGCTCCCGCGGTAGCAGTTTTTATAAAGACCATGCCTAGGGTCCCACAAGGCGATACCAGCGTCCAACCTGCTCCCTTTTGAGTAAAACCACCTTACCCATGGATTGGTTAGCCATGGTATTATGGTCGCCTTTTACGACCGGTATACCTACCGTGGGCATATTCTAACCCCTAGTCTACAGGGGGATTTTTTGTGACAGTCGATAAGTGTTTAACGTAAGAACATGTCTTAGAATCCCTACCCCACAGTGTTAAACACAGATTAATGTCCGTTGATCTTCGGCCAAACAAGTTGGTACCAATCGGTGGGCTGGGTGTTCAAGTCGACCAGCCTTGGTTTGGCCGGGGAGGACTGTCCGCCCTCCCATCCATTTCGGGTTAATGACACCCGGTTGCACGGCAACTCCACCGCGAGTTCCGTGCTTGCCTCAGTATCCCTCTTTCATTGATTTGATATCTCGAAATCTGATTAAAAAGTTAATCAGATTGAGATATTGTGTTTTGTCGCAATTTAGGAATGTCACCAACCTTTTCTGTCCTGCAGTGTTACAACAATGTACAATACATTGTTGACGACGGAGCTGGTTTTGCTTAGATATTTCTTAAAGGCCGCACTACGATGACTAGCAGTGTGATCCATATTGCGCTTTATTTTCGCCTCCATTTTAGCTACCATTATATTCAATCTAATTTCCACTCCAATTACTGCAACAATTATGCTCCATTTTACACTCCATTACAATTAAAATGAAGGGCTGTGACCAACCTTTTACGCACACAGACCTGTAAGTACCGAGTGCCTGCCTCGGAAATGTCTTTCGACATCGCTTAAGGCCGCACTGCGTTGACGAACATTGTGCGCCATATTGTGCTTAATTTTTGGCTTCCATTTTGGCTACCATTTTCTTTACTCCAATTTTCACTCAATTACGCCACAATTATGCTCCATTTCATACCCCAATTACACTCCTACCACAATTAAAGGGATGTGTCCAATCTTTTCCACTCACAGACCTGTAAGTACCGAGTACCTGCCCCAGCAACATCTTCGCATAGCAGTCGGCCACACTGCAGTGATCTGACAACGTCAAATCTGCCACATTTTTTGGATGTGGCCATCCATTCTGCGAACGCCTCCTATTAGCAGCACAGTCTAAAGCAGCTTCAAACATCTCTAAAGGCAAGATGAGCTCCGGCCCACTCGTATGATTATCGATTGTTTTCGGCTGACGATAGACATACGTTTCACCATCTCTCAACGGTTTACACTCCCGTTGCCACAATTATGTGATGTGACCAACTCTTTCGTCTGCCCCTCAGGGTCAGTTTTTCAATAAAATTGGGTATACTGTGACAACCAAGAGACCGAATCCCCTCGGGTTTGCACGCCCCAAAGGAAAACAAGTCTACTCAGAGCGTGTCATCAAGTGAACTCTTATTTGAAACCACAGCCACCGCGATGCTCCCACAAATGGGCCATCCCAAGACAGGAGATTAGACCTGAATACAAGCATCATACGATGCAGTGCATCAGATGACAACTGGCTTTTCCTGCTCTCGCGGTGGCAGTTTTTATAAAGACCATGCTTGGAGTCCCACACGGTGATACCAGCGTCCACCCTGCTCCCTTTCGAGTAAAATCACCTTACTCATGGATTGGTTAGCCATGGTATTATGGTCGCTTTTTCGGCCGGTATACCTAGCGCGGCTATATTCTAACCCCTAACCCATAGGGGGAAGTAGATAGGGACAGTCGATAGTGCCTTATAACGCAGATACCTGTCTGCGTAGACCTAGCTCCACGGTGTCAAATACGGATCTACTGCATGACCAATTGCCCAAACTATCGGCTCCATGTTGTCTTCTCTCAACACTTCTTTCCAAAATCGTTTGGTACTAAATTGCTTGTAATCGGACGATTCAATTACAAGTCTTTACCTTGGTAAAGTCGGAGTGTATCAAGCTCCAGCCATTTTATGGTTAATGGCATCCGGTTGTTAGGCAACTCCACCCCGGATCTTAGTACGTTCTTCTCTTTTCACAAGTAATTCCTCTGCAACATGTTCTGTGTGTATAGATCAGATACATGCTACAGTCCCACAATTTAAATACATGTATTAGGGGCATTGTGAGCAACCCTTTCTGAGCACCAGGAATTTGGAACACAATTTAGGGATATGATACAACCTTTATAGGGCATATGATGCAAAACGCACGTTCACTGTGAACTAACTACAACGACGTCAACCATAAGATCTAAAATGACATCAATAAAGCGAAATTGCCGTTCGTTGGGAACATAACTATCCGGACGCTGTCCCTAACCCCCAGATAGACATATTCACAAGTACTTAACCACTCGCAAGATACATCATTTTCATTAATCATGGTTACTAAGCCATTTACACTTAGGATACAGCTCATTAGCCACAGTTTCTAGTGCGACTGCTCAGCATACGTCAGTTCTCCGTGAATAACTACCGATGCCATCTATAAGCCAAAATGTCTTTTCTCAAATGAGTGACTACTATAATTCATCAAACATAAGTACTTACAAACTGCATTGAAGACGCATCTCATTAATCACAAGTACTACGAGCGTATGCCTGATCATATGCTTAGGTCCAACGAAGTTTCCAAAAATTTCAAAAAGAAGCGTGGGAAATACCCACCCTTTCAATTATCCATAATTTTCCACGACGAGGGACCCTGTTGCAACTGAACTACCAGCTAAACGTTCCTAGTTCAGTTATATGAAACATCCGACTTCATTCTCAACATTATTCTAATAAACTCGCCGGCGACTGGAGCGACCGCATTACTCCGAAGAGAATAATTTATTGTCAACTCCAACGAAGAAGCGAACTCACACGGAGGCGATTCTACGCATTCTGGGTCACCCTGGGCGTCCACCCTGCTCCCTTTCGAGTAAAGCCACTCAGGATTGGTTAGACTTCCCTTCAAAAATCGTTGGATCATGTGGTCCACTGGAGTACTTACCATTATTCTCCACTGTAATGCAGGAATGGACCAACTCGTGTTTCTACAGGAACATATTGTAAGCCGATCATTGCTCGTTTTTAACGATTGTAATCACTACACGATGTTTATTGGACTGTGGGTACTCCATGGATTACTCTGATGTAATGCGGAGCTGGAGTATATGGTCCAGTCCTAGGACATCGCAATGTTAATAGGACCATATTTTTTTTATGAATTGTGGTTAATTTTAGAGCACTCGGTTGGTCCATAGCGAGTACTCGCGATTTTTGCAGGGTTATCGTCGCTAATAAGTTGACGTACATTTGTTACGGTTTTAGGGTGCACTGATAGGTTTGGAGTGTGAAGATCCGAACATCAATTACAAATAAATTAATATTTTATATATAATGATGAATGTTTCATAATGGATATTCAGGTTCATCGTGCTTAACCTCTAAGCAGTTTCACGTACTATTTAACTCTCTATTCAGAGTCCTTTTCAACTTTCCCTCATGGTACTTGTTTACTATCGGTCTCATGGTTATATTTAGTTTTAGATGGAGTTTACCACCAACTTAGTGCTGCACTATCAAGCAACACGACTGTTTGGAAATATCTTTCTAATAATCATTAACGTTATATGGGCCTGGCACCCTCTATGGGTAACTGGCCTCATTTAAGAAGGACTTAAATCGCTAATTTCTCATACTAGATATTAAGAGATATTCCATACACTGCATCTCCCATTTGCTTACCAAAGTGACTTAGTGCTGAACTGTTTTCTTTCGCTCGCCGCTACTAAGAAAATCCTTGTTAGTTTCGTTTCCTCCCCTAATTAATATGCTTAAATTCAGGGGCTAATCTCATATGAGTTGAGATTGTATAATTTTTTATTGTAGTAAATTGTGTATCATACTGCACATATAACAACAAAAAGCAATATAATATATATTATATATATTGTTTTGCATTACTTTATTTGTACTTTATTGTAAGATACTTTATTTAATTTACATTTTTATGTTAAATTTTTTTATATATATATAAAAACAAAATATTTTTCTTTTAAATCAATTAAGACTTAAAATGCTTTTCATCCTTTGATAAACATTTTCCATTTTTATTCACACACATTGATATTAATATAAATATTATTATAATTTGTTTTATTAAATAAAGGACCAATTCTAGAATAAAAATATTTATTTTAAGCTAGACGTTCCCCAATATAAGCAAAATTATTATTTATATAATATAATATTTTTGAAGTCTTTAATGAGCTCAAGGCCTATTGAAAAAATAAAACACAAAGTTTTTCTGTTTTATTTTACGTATATTCGTCGATATTTCGGTTTTATTCTAAAACCATCATCAGGAACATACGACTATGTTTGATCGACTAATAGAATGTGTGTTTGTTTATTTTCGCTTTAAGGCATACTAAGATTTTTTTCTTAATTTTGAGGATTTCTTTAAAGTATATTTTTATTATATATATTTTAATTTGACTATTCATATTATGGATTATATATTTATTATATAATCCGATAATATGCCATTTGCTTTAAAATCTTTCAATTAAAAATTAAAAGATCAAGCAACTTATTTAGCATAGTCTTACAACCCTCAACCATATGTAGCAGGGCATTTTTTAAGAATTTTTCACTAGGTGGCCAAAAGAAAAATATCTCCTCGAACACCCACTACTCTAACGACATACATGCGCGAGTCTGAAAACATTATATGTTGACTCAGAACCTAGTGTAGTGTAAGAGAAACGCGTAGAACGGGAACCAGTTGAAACGAAGGACGAAAAGAGAAAGTCTTCCGAGTCTTTTTTATAGGAGATTTTATGAAATTTATACACGTGAACGAGGAAGATTGGTTTGGAGCAAATTAAAGCTCTTATTCTACATATAGTGTTAGTGTAGCAATTTTATGCATTTAATGCAAAAGAATTTTTTTTTTCGTAACGTCGATTTTGAAAAGACGCGTATTTTATTTGATATCTGAATCAATGCGCCTTTTCAACATATGACATGTGCTGCCAACTACTGTACCCTGCTAGACATGACGACCATACCGGTCAGCTTTTGAATATTGCCATTAAGAAAATGATGGTAAATCATGATGTAAATAGCAGCCATGCCAGTCAGTTGATTAATCAATTGACTAGCAGGTGTCTAGCAGGGTATTGTATCGTAATGCTGTGGCAACCGTGGTTGCGACTCACTCATACCAAAACATTTGCAATACAACAAGTAATCCCAGGAATAGTTATTTTTCATACACAACTTATTATATACTTGCCCAAAAATTGTTTATTATATGCTGACAAAAATCCTCGAGCACGTGCAGAATTTATATATGTCACGGAAGTCGTGAGTACCTATGTTCTTTTCCATATAAATCCTCATTGACAGTATATTTGATGAACTATCATTCATTCGTTGATAAATTTCTTCGATTAGCACCAAAAAACTTCATTAGAATTAGCAAGTTACATATTTTTTGACATTTTGGGGAAATCTTGTATCTTCAGAAAATTTCTGACATTATTTCAGTTAGGTGTTGTTCACGCATTTTCGAAATTTAGTTGTGGCCAGATTATGATTACTACGTGGCAACGGCGGACTACTACGTGGCCATTTGGCCACGTTCGTAATACTTAAAAAATGCCCTGCGTTTCCGTCATATATTTTTGAAATACGTGATTTGTAGTCATAGTTTTTACATGCAGACCACAAATAACGTGAAGCTTTGCATCCTCACACAAAGTACCTACCTATTTTTTATTTTATATTTATCTTAAAAATCGTTTAGATATGTTCAAATTTCACCAAATGCTTACGTATATAGCATATATTGTTGTCTAAAAAAATCATAGCGATCGGTTGTATATATAGTATATATCTCATACAACCGATTGTGCAGATAAGAAACTTTCCGCAATTTCTGCCGCATTTTAACAGTTAGAAGCTTCAAATTTCACTAAATGCTTACGTATATAGTGTATATTTCTGTGTTAAAAAATCATAGAGATCGGTGATATATATAATATATATATGATGGTATATATATAGTATACATATATTTTTTTTGAGATTTCGGCCCCATTTTAACAGATAGAAGCTTCAAATTTCATCAAATGCTTACGTGTATAGCATATATTGATGTCTGAAAAATCATTGAGATCGGTGGTATACATAGTATATATCTCATACAACCTGTTGTTCAGATAAGAAACTTTGCGCAATTTCTGCCCCATTTTAACAGCTAGAAGCTTCAAATTTCACCAAATGCTTACGTATATAGCATTTATTGTTGTCTAAAAAAATCATAGAGATCGGTGGTATATATATTATATACTTCATATAAATTGTCATTTTTGCCCCATTTTACGGCTAGAAGCTGAAAATCATCAAATTTTATCAAATAGTTACGTTTACGTCATATATTTTTGAAATACGTGATTCGTAGTCATAGTTTTTACATGCAGACCACAAAAAACGTGAAGCTTTGCATCCTCACACAAAGTACCTACCTATTTTTATACCTTTCATGAAAATGAAATGGTATATTAATTTCGTCACGAAACCCAAAATTGTAAGTCCTTAAAGGAAAATAGATAGACTCACCATTAAGGATACCGAAATAATCAGGATGAAGAGCTGAGTTGATTTAACCATGTCCGTCTGTCTGTTTGTATGCAAACTAGTCCCTCAATTTTGGAGATATCTTGATAAAATTTGGTGAGCGGGTGTATTTGGGTGTCCGATTAGACATTTATCGGAACTGGCCCGATCGGACCACTATAGGACATATCCTCCATACAACCGATTTTTCAGAAAAAGAGGATTTTTGTCATATCTTACTCAATTTAACAGATTGAAGCTTCAAACTTCACCATATAATTTCGTATAGCGTACATATTTTTGCCTGAAAAAATTGATGAGATCGGTCATATATATAGTATATATCCCCCACAACCGATTGTTCAGATAAGAAACTTTTCGTAATTACTGCCCTATTTTAACAGCTAGAAGCTTCAAATTTCACCGAATGCTTACGTATGTAGCATATATTGTTGTCTGAAAAAATCATAGCGATCGGTTGTATATATAGTATATATCTCATACAACCGATTGTTCAGATAAGAAACTTTTCGCAATTTCTACCACATTCTAACAGCTATAAGCTTCAAATTTCACCGATTGCTTACGCATATAGTATATATTGTTGTGTCAAAAAATCATAGAGATCGGTGATATATATAATATATATAATATATATATGATGGTATATATAGTATATATATACAGTATACAGTACAGTATATATATATTTTTTTTGCGATTTCGGCCCCATTTTAACAGCTAGAAGCTTCAAATTTCACCAAATGCTTACGTGTATAGCATATACTGATGTCTGAAAAAATCATTGAGATCGGTGGTATAGGTACATAGTATATATCTCATACAACCAATTGTTCAGATAAGAAACTTTGCGCAATTTCTGCCCCGTTTTAACAGCTAGAAGCTTCAAATTTCATCCAATGCTTACGTATTTAGCATACATTGTTGTCTGAAAAAATCATAGAGATCGGTGGCATATATATTATATACTTCATATAAACTGTCATTTTTTCCCCTTTTTTACGGCTAGAAGCTTCAAAATTCATCAAATTTAATCAAATAGTTACATTTCCGTCATATATTTTTGAAATACGTGATTCGTAGTCAAAGCTTTTAGATGCAGACCGCAAAAAACGTTAAGCTTTTCATCCCCACACAAAGTACCTACCTATTTTTTATTTTATATTTATCTTAAAAATCGTTTAGATATGTTCAAATTTCACCAAATGCTTACGTGTATAGCATATATTGTTGTCTGAAAAAATCATAGAGACCGGTGATATATATAGTATATATCTCATACAACCGATTGTGCAGATAAGAAACTTTGCGCAATTTCTTCCCCATTTTAACAGCTAGAAGCTTCAAATTTCACCAAATGCTTACGTGTATAGCATATATTGTTGTCTGAAAAAATCATTGAGATCGGTGGTATATATAGTATATATCTCATACAACCGATTTTGCAGATAAGAAACTTTGCGCAATTTCTGCCCCATTTTAACAGCTAGAAGCTTCAAATTTCACTAAATGCTTACGTATGTAGTATATATTGTTGTGTCAAAAAATCATAGAGATCGGTGATATATATAATATATATATGATGGTATATATAGTATATATATAGTATATATTTTTGGTAATTTTTATAGCCTTATGCGTTTACGTTATGTTAATAATAATGAGCTTAAAGGGCGTGGTTAAATAAAACACAATGTTTAAAATTTCATTGGTTTTTTTAATTTGTCAATATTTCGGCTTCAGTCTGAAGCCATCTTCAGGACTGAAAGTAAACGCAAATGTATAAAAAGGGGAAATTCATTTCAGATACATGGTCATTAAAATTTACGTTATGCAACTAGGTATACATATAAACGAGACACAACTTACACTTGTGGTTATTCTTTATCGACTGATCATATGTTCGGAAAACAAAAGTAAAATACACATCAAAAATGTATACAATTTTAAAGTACAGTAAGTGTAAACTCATTGCATGACTGGTATTCAACTTCAAAACATAAATGTAAGTAGGCGTATTACCAATTTATATACCCCATCAGGTACCAGAAAAATAAATTTTAACGTTCTCAATGAATATCTTCGCGAGGAAAACTGGGAAACGGTTTATGGTGAAACAGACGTTGCCAAGGCATATAATTTATTTATGAATAAACTCACGGTTCACATTAACGATTCGAGTATTTGTTTCTTGCCAAGACCATCATCTTTAACTCTCAAGCCATGGATAACTCGTAATTTGTTACATAAGATCCGACTGAAGAATAGGTTACGCAAAAAATGCAAAAGAAATCCGGCCAATACTAAGCTGAGAAACCGTGTCCGCCGGTTGACATATAATCTTAATAAAGAAATAAGTTCAACTCGGGAAAAATATTATCAAAATCTCTTTCTATCAGCGCAAGGTAACACGAAAAAGAATGGGCAGCTGTAAAAAGAATAGTGAACCGAAACTATAAGAAAAGGTTCGACTCGATTGTGTTAAATGTGGATGGCGTGGATACATCGGAGACTCTGGTAGTAGCTAATGAACTTAATAATTTTTTTGTAAATGTAGGAGCAGCTTCTAATACAATGAGGAATCCAAATATCTGCATGTGCCGTAAAAATCGAAACATCACAGAATTCAGAACTCCCAGTAATAGTTTTTTCTTTGATCCAATTACAGGTTCAGAAATTCTTAAAATAATTCAAACTTTGAGCAAGTCTGATTCAAGTGGCAGTGACAACATTTCAAATAGGACCTTAAAAAGCATAGCTTTTAATATCGTTGATATTTTAAAGCATATATTTAATTTGAGTATAACCTCCGGAGTTTTTCCAGAAGATTTAAGATGTGCTACCGTGATACCGCTGTTCAAAAAGGGAGATAAAAAAGACAAGAATACTTACAGGCCTATATCCTTGCTATCCTCAATCTCCAAAATCTTTGAAAAGGCAGTTAAGGCTAGGGCGTTAACTTATCTCAACAAAATAAAATTTTTTAGTCTCAAGCAATTTGGTTTTATATCAGATCTCTCAACTGAAGATGCTCTTTTAGACTTTTCTTCCTTTATACATAGGGCGATTGACGAAAAAATGTGTTGCGCTAGTCTGTTTGTAGATATTATTAAAGCATTTGATATGGTGGACCATAATATTCTACTGAGTAAGCTTAGCTCCGCTGGTTTTCGTGGCAACGTTTTTAGTTGGTTTAAGTCATACTTAACGAATAGAATTCAGAAAGTTAAAGTTGTAAATATTCAAAGTGAACCCAGACCTATTACCTTAGGGGTGCCACAAGGCTCGGTTCTTGGACCTATCTTGTTTCTAATATACATTAACTCACTATTCTCGTTGCCATTTGTTGGTAAAGTAACGGCATTTGCAGATGACCTTGCCATTGCATATGGATCTACAAATGAATTTAATCTTTTTGCTGATATCAATCACGATGTTTTTATGCTGAGGTCTTGGTTTGCTAGCCACAAACTCGTGGTAAGCAACAAGACAAAGTTGATGTATTTTAATAAATGCGGAAAGGAGTTACCTAGAAACGATATTTTCTTTCACGGCTCGAACTGTATGCGGTTTCGTATGTGTTCAAGTAACTGTAATCCTCAAAACTCTGTCAACACCTTTGACGAGACAATAAGTTGTGACAGTAATTGCTTTAAAATTGATGTGGTCCCTAATTTTAAATATTTAGGAGTTATATTCGACCAAAGCCTAAGTTGGTCATCACATATTTTTGCTTTGAAATCGTACATGTTGTCAGCGGTTCGTTCATTCTTTTACCTAAAAAGGCTGTGTTCAAATCGAATGTTAGCATTAATATATCATGGGTTAGTCCACTCAAAATTACAATATGGAATCAGTTGCTGGGGTGGAGCGTATGCTAGTAAGCTAAATGCGCTTTTAATCCTACAGAAGTACTTTATCCGAAAAATGTGTAACGCAGACCGTTTATCCCACTCTATGGACCTTTTCAAAAAATTTAACATACTTCCCCTTCGCCACTTGTACTATTACAAAGTTTTGAAAATTTTTTTTATAAGGAGTGGGTATTCACAAAGCCCGATATATAACCCTTACAGCCTAAGAAGTAGACCGTTATCAAGTGTAAAAATTCCTCGCTTTCAGACCACACTTTTCCGTAACTTTTACACAATCGTGTCATGTAAACTGTATAATAAATTACCTGCTGTAATACAACTCATTAGAAAACTTTCTAAGTTTATGAGGGAAGTGAAACGGTGGCTACTTGGTTTCAATCATGAGGGTGTAGAAATTCTGTTGCGACCCATCGTATAAATTCCACTATGTAATATTTATGAAGTTTTTAGCTTTATATGTAAGTACTTTGTTATTTATAGTATTTCTTTTTATTTAATATAGTATTTTTTTTTTATTTAAAATAGTTATTCTCTGGTCGTTACTTTAACTAGAGATTGTAGCAATTATATCTTGTGATTATTATGCGCCCCACAAGCATTTATAATTATATTTAAAGGAAATGACATTTCCACTGCTTTTATAATTAGCATTTAATGTCATTAACTATTTTCTTATTTGAATTTGTTACTTTTTATATTGTACTACTTGGAAAATTGTACGTATTTATAAGAAAATAAAGAATATACAATACATACATACATACTAAAATATGCACAAACAAATACATAGGGATACAAACAATAGAACAACGAATATGTCGTCATCCAACATTATGATTTGTTGATCACAAGTATGCTGCTAGCGGAATAATTTCTGTACGCTGCTTTCTTTCATGTGCGCCGTGAGACTTGCATTTTGTGTTGTTGCTTAAGCAATAAATTGCGATATGCATATGCGCATTGGTCTGTGTCACTTTTAAAATTAATTCTCTTATCATTAGGCGTGTTCATAATGTGGAGCATTTCCATGGTGAAGCGCGTATTATATTTTTTCTCAATGTCCAATATAGTAACATTCTGGAAATCGGGATAGTGGCCCGTATCCTTACAGTGGGCCGTTAAGGCCGTTTTATTTTCCGAAGCGTTGTTCCTAAGTTTAATATTGGACTTATGGCCGGAAATCCTTGTCTTTAATTTTAATTTTGTTGTCCCCACATATACCTTCTCGCATAAGTGAGACCCGTCACCGTTGCATAGGATTCTGTATATTAGGTTGGATTTCTCATCCTTTGGAATTCTGTCCTTTGTATTACTGTTGAACGCTATTTTGACCTTTTCTTTGTCATATAAATCCGATCTCGTGATCCTCTCTGCTATTCTTGGGACATAGGTTATCGCTTTGTATATTTTGTTATTTGCTTCTTCGGATTTACGTTCATTACGTGCTCTGGTATAGAAATTTCGGACCAGTTTATTGGCCAAGCTACTTGGAAACTTATTATCCTCTAGAGTTTTTTTGATGATCGTGATATTCTTCTTGTGGTACATTCTGTCGCTTATTGTAAGTACCCGTCTTATGAAGCTTTTGGCGGTATTTATTATTGTACTTTTTTCGGGTTTTGAATAATAGTTAATTAGTCTTCCCGAAGCTGTGGGATTTCTGTACCAGTCAATATATAATTTGTTGTTTCTTCTATTGATTAACGTGTCCAAGTACGGTAGTTGGCCATCTTTCTCAACCTCTATTGTAAATTTAATGCTTCTGCTGTAGCTGTTGAGTTCAGTGAGAATGTTTCCAATTTCTTCAGTTTTTACAATGGCAAATAAGTCATCTACATACTTTGTAAGTAGGCGTGGTTTGCTAGTAGTTTCATTTTCGAATCTTGTTAGCAGCTCCTCCATGACAATGTCAGCTATGACTGGGGAGGCTGGTGAGCCCATGGGCATTCCTGTACGTTGTTCGTATATTTTTTCATTGTATTTAAAATATCGATTCTCTTTTATGCAAAATTTCACCATTGTGATAAATAGTTCCCTTGTTAAGGATGTATATTCTTTTATGTTTTCCCACTTTGCGGATATGATTTCAATGGCTAAATCAACCGGAATGCTTGGGAACAAGGAGACTACGTCCAAGGAAACAAGGCTTTCATCATCATAAATATATGTGCCATTGACCTTACTTTTAAATTCTGTTGAGTCATCGACATTATATTTAGAAGAACAAGTGATATTTTTGAGTATTCTCACGACATATTTACATTTATGAATTTTTGGTAATCCATAGATTCTGGGAGTAATAGCATTTTTACATAGTAGGTTGCTCTATTCTTGGATATCTATGGCACCGCTGTTGAACATCCTTTGAACAATCTCATTGTTTTTGTCTTGTAGCTTGTTCGTCGGATCGCGTTTTAAAACTCTGTAGGTAGAGATGTCGTTCACCAGTGTCTGAATCTTTGTATCGTATTCGTTTTTGTCTATCACCACTGTAACGTTGCCCTTGTTGGCATTGAGTACAAGTAATTGTTTGTTGTGTTTGAGGAACCGTTTTTTCTCTTCCAGTATTTTGCGTCGGAATTTGTCTCGTGTGGAAATCGTATTGTTTTTTAGATGGTCGTGTATCAGTGTCGTGAAGTTGTTTCTTGCCACTATATATATGTCACGGAAGTCGTGAGTACCTATGTTCTTTTCCATATAAATCCTCATTGACAGTATATTTGATGAACTATCATTCATTCGTTGATAAATTTCTTCGATTAGCACCAAAAAACTTCATTAGAATTAGCAAGTTATATATTTTTTGACATTTTGGGGAAATCTTGTATGTTCAGAAAATTTCTGACATTATTTCAGTTAGGTGTTGTTCACGCATTTTCGAAATTTAGTTGTGGCCAGATTGTGATTACTACGTGGCCACGGCGGACTACTACGTGGCCATTTGGCCACGTTCGTATTACTTAAAAAATGCCCTGATATGTAGTCCAAGCAGCACTTTAAAATTAATTAAAGTACGTAACAGCATGGACTGCAATATGCGTTCAAAATGTAAATGTTCATGTGTCCTGCAGTTCACACGATGACGCACAGTTTGATTGTTTTTGATTTTTAATTTTACGTCAATTTTTTTTAAATTTTCATATTTATTGAAACATGAATAAATAATCCAATTTTTATCCAAACATTTTTCAGTTCCGTATGTCTTAGTTTACAAAAACAATTTTTACATTGTTAATGCAAACAAATTAACTTATCGTTTATTTATTTTTAAATAAATCGTACGTACAACCATATAATGTTTATATAGGGTATATACAAAAATAGAAAAATTACAAATAATGAAAGAGAACAATAATATATAATGAACTTGTATATATATTTTGTGTCCGCGGCCTAGGCAAGGAAACCTCACTTTCTTTCGTTGGTCGCTTAAAAAACACCTATGTATAAATATAAACACTTTATAAGCCCAATATAATTATGTTCAACATGGCGGCCACCGTGGTGTGATGGTAGCGTGCTCCGGCTACCACACCGCATGCCGTGAGTTCGCACCCTGGGCAAAGCAACATCAGAATTTTAGAAATAAGGTTTTTAAATTAGAAGAAAATTTTTATAAGCGGGGTCGCCCCTCGGCAGTGTTTGGCAAGCGCTCCGGGTGTATTTCTGCCATGAAATGCTCTCAGTGAAAACTCATCTGCCCTGCAGATGCCGTTCGGAGTCGGCATAAAACATGTAGCTCCCGTCCGGCCTATTTGTAGGGAAAATCAAGAGGATCAAAACGCAAATTGGAAAAGAAGCTCGGCCTTAGATCTCTTCGGAGGTTATCGCGCCTTACATTTATTTTTTTTTATTTTATTATGTTCAACAAACAAAATTTAAACATTTTCTTTTTGCTTGTATAAATATCATACCACTACACATGCAACAATTTAAATAATGAAAGTGAACATTAATATATGAACTTCGTTAATATATTTTGTGTAAGCGGCCTAGGTAAGGAAAACCTCACTTGGTCGCTTAAAACACATTTGTATAAATATATCGACTTTATTAGCCCAATATAATAAAGTTCACCTAACAAAATTTTTGTTGCTTTATCTGTGCTTAATTGTAGTAAGTATTTATTGTATATATTATTATAATATTATAATTCCTTCAATCAATTCCTTTAACTGCATATGCAACAATTCTACGCATTATGGGTCAACCTTCCAGAATTATGATATGAAACCACAATCACCGCGATGCTCCCACAAGGGGGCCATCCCAGGACAGGAAGGTGAGACCTCAATAATTCAGATCACACGGCTTTTTTCCTGCTCCCGCGGTGGCAGTTTTTATAAGGACCATGCTTGGGCTCCCACAGGTTGATACTAGCGTCCACCCTGCTCCCTTTCGAGTAAAGCCACTCAGGATTGGTTAGCCTTCCCTTCAAAAATCGTTGGATCATGTGGTCCACTGGAGTACTTACCATTATTCTCCACTGTAATGCAGGAATGGACCAACTCGTTGTTCTACAGGAACATATTGTAAGCCGATCATTGCTCATTTTTAACGATTGTAATCACTACACAATGTCTATTGGACTGTGGGTACTCCATGGATTACTCTGATGTAATGCGGAGATGGAGTATATGGTCCAGTCCTAGGACATCGCAATGTTAATTGGACCATATTTTTTGTATGAATTGTGGTTAATTTTGGAGCACTCGGTTGGTACATAGCAAGTACTCCATACATGCATGCATGGAGTACTCGCGATTTTTGCAGGGTTATCGTCGCCAATAAGTTGACGTACATTTGTTACGGTTTTAGGGTGCACTGATAGTTTTGGAGTGTGAAGATCTGAAGATCAATTACAAATAAATTAATATTTTATATATAATGATGAATTTTTCATAATGGATATTCAGGTTCATCGGGCTTAACCTCTAAGCAGTTTCACGTACTATTTAACTCTCTATTCAGAGTCCTTTTCAACTTTCCCTCACGGTACTTGTTTACTATCGGTCTCATGGTTATATTTAGTTTTAGATGGAGTTTACCACCCACTTAGTGCTGAACTATCAAGCAACACGACTCTTTGGAAATATCTTTCTAATAATCATTAACGTTATACGGGCCTGGCACCCTCTATGGGTAACTGGCCTCATTTAAGAAGGACTTAAATCGCTAATTTCTTATACTAGATATTGAGAGATATTCCAGATACTGCATCTCCCATTTGCTTACCAAAGTGACTTAGTGCTGAACTGTTTTCTTTTCGCTCGCCGCTACTAAGAAAATCCTTGTTAGTTTCTTTTCCTCCCCTAATTAATATGCTTATTAATCTCATATGAGTTGAGGTTGTATAATTTTTTATTGTAGTAAATTGTGTATCATACTGCACATATAACAACAAAAAGCAATATAATAAATATTATATATATTGTTTTGCATTACTTTATTTGTACTTTATTGTAAGATACTTTATTTAATTTACATGTTTATGTTAAATTTTTATATATATATATAAAAACAAAATATTTTTCTTTTAAATCCATTAAGACTTAAAATGCTTTTCATCCTTGATAAAAATTTTCCATTTTTATTCACACACATTGATATTAATATAAATATTATTATAATTTGTTTTATTAAATAAAGGAGCAATTCTAGAATAAAAATATTTATTTTAAGCTAGACGTTCCCCAATATAAGCAAAATTATTATTTTATAATATAATATTTTTGAAGTCTTTAATGAGCTCAAGGCCTATTGAAAAAATAAAACACAAAGTTTTTCTATTTTATTTTACGTATATTCGTCGATATTTCGGTTTTATTCTAAAACCATCATCAGGAACATACGACTATGTTTGATCGACTAATATAATGTGTGTTTGTTTATTTTCGCTTTAAGGCATACTAAGATTTTTTTCTTAATTTTGAGGATTTCTTTAAAATATATTTTTATTATATATATTTTAATTTGACTATTCATATTATGGATTATATACTTATTATATAATCCAATAATATGCCATTTGCTTTAAAATCTTTCAATTAAAAATTAAAAGATCAAGCAACTTATTTAGCATAGTCTTACAACCCTCAACCATATGTAGCAGGGCATTTTTTAAGAATTTTTCACTAGGTGGCCAAAAGAAAAATATCTCCTCGAACACCCACTACTCTAACGACATACATGCGCGAGTCTGAAAACATTATATGTTGACTCAGAACCTAGTGTAGTGTAAGAGAAACGCGTAGAACGGGAACCAGTTGAAAGGAAGAAGGACGAAAAGAGAAAGTCTTCCGAGTCTTTTTTATAGGAGATTTTATGAAATTTATACACGTGAACGAGGAAGATTGGTTTGGAGCAAATTAAAGCTCTTATTCTACATGTAGTGTTAGTGTAGCAATTTTATGCATTTAATGCAAAAGAATTTTTTTTTTCGTAATGTCGATTATGAAAAGACGCGTATTTTATTTGATATCTGAATCAATGCGCCTTTTCAACATATGACATGTGCTGCCAACTACTGTACCCTGCTAGACATGACGACCATACCGGTCAGCTTTTGGATATTGCCATTAAGAAAATGATGGTAAATCATGATGTAAATAGCAGCCATGCCAGTCAGCTGATTAATCAATTGACTAGCAGGTGTCTAGCAGGGTATTGTATCGTAATGCTGTGGCAACCGTGGTTGCGACTCACTCATACCAAAACATTTGCAATACAACAAGTAATCCCAGGAATAGTTATTTTTCATACACAACTTATTATATACTTGCCCAAAAATTGTTTATTATATGCTGACAAAAATCCTCGAGCACGTGCAGAATTTATATATGTCACGGAAGTCGTGAGTACCTATGTTCTTTTCCATATAAATCCTCATTGACAGTATATTTGATGAACTATCATTCATTCGTTGATAAATTTCTTCGATTAGCACCAAAAAACTTCATTAGAATTAGCAAGTTACAAATTTTTTGACATTTTGGGGAAATCTTGTATGTTCAGAAAATTTCTGGCATTATTTCAGTTAGGTGTTGTTCACGCATTTTCGAAATTTAGTTGTGGCCAGATTATGATTACTACGTGGCCACGGCGGACTACTACGTGGCCATTTGGCCACGTTCGTATTACTTAAAAAATGCCCTGCGTTTCCGTCATATATTTTTGAAATACGTGATTCGTAGTCATAGTTTTTACATGCAGACCACAAATAACGTGAAGTTTTGCATCCTCACACAAAGTACCTACCTATTTTTTATTTTATATTTATCTTAAAAATCGTTTAGATATGTTCAAATGCTTACGTGTATAGCATATATTGTTGTTTGAAAAAATCATAGAGACCGGTGGTATATATAGTATATATCTCATACAACCGATTGTGCAGAAAAGAAACTTTGCGCAATTTCTTTCCCATTTTAACAGCTAGAAGCTTCAAATTTCACCGAATGCTTACGTATATAGCATATATTGTTGTCTGAAAAAATCATAGCGATCGGGTGTATATATAGTATATATCTCATACAACCGATTGTGGAGATAAGAAACTTTCCGCAATTTCTGCCACATTTTAACAGCTAGAAGCTTCAAATTTCACTAAATGCTTACGTATATAGTGTATATTATTGTGTTAAAAAATCATAGAGATCGGTGATATATATAATATATATGATGGTATATATATAGTATACATATATTTTTTTTTGCGATTTCGGCCCCATTTTAACAGATAGAAGCTTCAAATTTCACCAAATGCTTACGTGTATAGCATATATTGATGTCTGAAAAAATCATTGAGATCGGTGGTATACATAGTATATATCTCATACAACCGATTGTTCAGATAAGAAACTTTGCGCAATTTCTGCCCCGTTTTAACAGCTAGAAGCTTCAAATTTCACCAAATGCTTACGTTTATAGCATTTATTGTTGTCTAAAAAAATCATAGAGATCGGTGGTATATATATTATATACTTCATATAAATTGTCATTTTTGCCGCATTTTACGGCTAGAAGCTGCAAATATATATATAGTATATATCTCATACAACCGATTGTTCAGATAAGAAACTTTTCGCAATTTCTACCACATTCTAACAGCTATAAGCTTCAAATTTCACCGATTGCTTACGCATATAGTATATATTGTTGTGTCAAAAAATCATAGAGGTCGGTGATATATATAATATATATATGATGGTATATATAGTATATATATATAGTATATATATATAATTTTTGCGATTTCGGCCCCATTTTAACAGCTAGAAGCTTCAAATTTCACCAAAGCTCACGTGAATAGCATATACTGATGTCTGAAGAAATCATTGAGATCGGTGGTATAGGTATATAGTATAATTCTCATACAACCAATTGTTCAGATAAGAAACTTTGCGCAATTTCTGCCCCGTTTTAACAGCTAGAAGCTTCAAATTTCATCAAATGATTACGTATTTAGCATATATTGTTGTCTAAAAAAATCATTGAGATCGGTGGTATATATAGTATATATCTCATACAACCGATTGTGCAGATAAGAAACTTTGCGCAATTTTTGCCCCATTTTAACAGCTAGAAGCTTCAAATTTCACTAAATGCTTACGTATGTAGTATATATTGTTGCCTGGAAAAATCATAAAGATCGGTGGTATATATAGTATATATATGGTGGTATATATAGTATATACATATATTTTCGCAATTTTAGCCCCATTTTAACAGCTAGAAGCTTCAAATTTCACCGAATGCTTACGTATATAGCATATATTGTTGTCTGAAAAAATCATAGCGATCGGTTGTATATATAGTATATATCTCATACAACCGATTGTTCAGATAAGAAACTTTTCGCAATTTCTACCCCATTCTAACAGCTATAAGCTTCGAATTTCACCGATTGCTTACGTATATATTATATATTGTTGTGTCAAAAAATCATAGAGATCGGTGATATATATAATATTGTAACGAATTTACTTGCAAATCCTCTTATTTGCAATCCTCTGCTGAGTTCGTATCACTAAACTGTTGAATAAATAACTCCAATATTGAATAATGGAAAAATGGCCTTTATTAAAGTACTTCACAATAACACTTATACTTTGCTACTCGCTTGCTTAATAGCCAAACTGATTGATAACTCAAATGAAGCTCCACTATTGGCCACCAGATCGCGTGCTTAATCAATAACTGATTGATTGCTCAACTCAAACTGAATTACAGCGCCTCTACATCTGTCGCCTTTTATACTCTTTGGTTTCCTCGTTCGCATTTTTCTAGAATCTACTAGCATTGTCCATGAGCTCTCAAACTTCTCAGCTATAACTAAAATTGCACAATTTTATACATCTTTTAGGCGCTTCCAGAATCTACTAGTCCAGTAGCTCTCAAACTTCTCAGATATATGCATATGTTAGTGCGTTGACTCTCCGCTGATCGTATACGTACATGGTACATATATGTAGACACAGTTATTGTTTCGTTTATGTAGATACATAATGATTGAATTATTGATGTGCATTCACGTCACTGCTTAGCATCGGCTTAGAGACGATAGCATCGCTCAGTGCTGCTAACATTCATTACACTGCCCTCCACCTAAGTCTGATCGTCCCGATCAGACAAATCTCTCGATCTAAACGCTGCCAGACTCTCCAAATGAACCGCTTTCATTTTGGTAGGTGGTTTGCCAATGGTTTGTATGCGGTACACTACATCGTTGATCCGCTTTACAACTTTGTATGGGCCTTCCCAGTTACACTGCAATTTCGGGGACAAACCTTTTTTTCGTTGTGGGTTGTATAGCAGCACCAAATCTCCTTCCTGAAACCCTTCCGAATTAATTGCTTTATCGTACCTCGCTTTCATCTTGTTACTCATAATCTTTGCTCGTTACCTTACCAGATCGTGTATCTCTCTCAGCTCTTCTTCCAAGACACCAGTGGATTTCTTGACATTCCTCTCCGCATCGGCATCTATCCCATACTTCAAATCAGCTGGCAGTCGAAGGTCATTGCCAAAAATTACCTTTGCGGGAGTTTGGCCCGTTGTGTCATGTACTGCCGATCGGTAGGCCATCAAGAATAATGATATGTGTGTATCCCAGTCATTATGGTACTTGTCTACTACTTTCCTTAAATGCTCCTCCAATGTTCTATTGAAGCGTTCCACCATACCATCGGACTGAGGATGCAATGCAGTTGTCAGTGTTTTTCGAATGCCCAACTTCTTGCACATTTCTTGGAACACAGCTGATTCAAAATTCCTGCCTTGGTCAGAATGTAACTCCATTGGTACACCATACCTTGCAACCCATTCGTTTTTAACCACTTCTGCTACTGTTTCTGCTTCTTGGTTTGGGATTGGGTATTCCTCTGGCCATTTACTGAAATAATCCATAACCACCAGTACTTATTTGTTTCCGCGGTTGCTAGTAGGAAATGGACCTGCGACATCCAAGGCGATCCTTTAAAATGGTGCACCTGAAATATACTGCTTCATCTGGCCATGACTTCGGGTTTTGGGCCCTTTCGCTCTGTTGCATACCTCGCAGTTGGCAATCCATTCGGTGACCGACTGACGGCAACCAACCCAATAGAATCTCTGCTTAATTTTCTCGAGTGTCTTCATGATTCCAAGATGACCTCCACTTGGACCATTGTGCAGCTCGCTGAGCACGTCAGGAATCTTCTTCCTGGGTACAACTATCAGTTTCTTCTTGCATTGACCATCCACACTCTCCCATACTCGATGCAAGCAACCGGATATCAATTCTAAACTGTTCCACTGTGCCCAATATGATTTCGCAATGGGACTCTCTGCTGACATCTCCTCTCTACTTGGTCTTTCGTTTCGTTCGAGCCCTTGCATAACATGTGACAGATCTGTATCTTCTAGCTGACACTTTCTTAGTTGTTCCTTGTCCCATTCATCCGTACACGTTATAGTCATTAGCCGGATATCTATAATGTCTTCTTTAGCCTCGGCCTTTGAGCAGTGCTTGCATTCCAGACTACATGGTCTTCGTGACATCGCATCAGCATATCCATGGGTACTACCTTTTCGATGCTCAATGGAAAATTCATAGCTTTGTAGTCGCTCGATCCACCGTGCCAATTGTCCTTCCGGATTACGGAACTGCAGAAGCCATTTCAACGCTGCGTGATCTGTCCTGGCACGGAATCGCTGGCCGTAGAGGTATTTGTGAAAATGTTTAATGCACTCTACCAATGCCAACAGCTCTCTCCGTGTAACGCAATAGTTCCTCTCTGGTTTTCCAATTGAACGGCTGTAATATGCAACTACCTTCTCTTGTCCATCGACCAGTTGTGATAAAACGCCTCCTATAGCATATCCCCTCGCATCTGTATCTAGAATAAACGTTGCTCCTGGAATCGGGTATGCCAACATTGGGGCAGTGCACAACCGCTCTTTCAATGTTTGGAAAGCTACTTCTTGCTCCTTCTTCCATTCAGAAGCTTTATTTTTCCTTGTTAGCTCGTGGAGACTATGGTCTAAGCTGGCAAAATTTGGTACAAATCGCCGGTAATATGTGCACAGCCCATCGTTCCCGAGATGGTCGGGCCAGCACCTTAATGGTGCTGTGTTACCGGAGCGTATCGGATCTGTATCCGACAAAGGACCATCACATCGATAACACTCCCCAAAGCCTTCGGGGAGTAACCTAATCGCTACAACAACATGTGCACAGCCCAAGGAAACTTCTCAATTCATGCAGATTCTGTGGTCTTGGCCAATCCTTTAATGCCTCTATTTTTTCATTCGCTGTACAGACACCTTCTGTCGTTACCTTGTGGCCCAAATAATTTACTTCCTTTTTAAACAGCGTACACTTTTTGGGACTTAACTTCAGACCAGCGCCATCTATTCTCTGGAAAACTTCCTCCAAGTTTTTAAGATGTTCATCAAAACTCTTGCCCAATACGATGATGTCGTCCAGGCACACCAAGCACGTTTTCCAAAGTAGTCCTTTCAGTACCTGGTCCATGAGCCTCTCAAAAGTAGCTGGTGCATTACAAAGTCCCAAATGCATCACTGTAAATTGCCAAAGACCATCACCGACACTGAAGGCTGTTTTCTCTTTATCTTCCTCCTTCACCTCAACTTGCCAGTAGCCGCTTTTCAAGTCCAGTGTAGAAAACCATTTCGTACCAGATAGCGAGTCCAGAGTGTCGTCAATTCTTGGCAACGGGTAGCTATCCTTTTTCGTAACGTCATTCAACTTTCGGTAGTCCACGCAAAACCTCATTTTTCCATCCTTCTTCTTTACAAGTACTACCGGCGAGCTCCATGGACTAGCTGATGGTTCGATGACGACGCTGTCATTCATTTCTTGTATGATTTGACTTACAACTTTCCGCTTCGCCAGTGTAACACTACGTGGAGCTTGACGGATCGGCCTCGCATCTCCAGTGTCAATTTGATGTTTCACAACATTAGTGCGGCCTGGTTTGGAACCATCCTGGTCAAATATGTTTATGAGCAGTTGTTTTGCCTTACTCTGATAGGCTTTCTCGAGCCCATACGTCCATGCCATGATATCATTTGAAAGATCAGTATTACTAGATGAAACGTGTTCCTGGAGCTGTTCACAGTTAATAACTACTCCGGCCTCTTGGCATCTTCCCAAAATAGCTCCTTTGGTCAAATTGAATGGTGACTTGAACTCATTGAGTACTCTTACCGGAATACGTCCATCTTGTTTTGTCATAGCCAGGGTTTTTCCTACAAGTATGTTCAGTGCTGATTTATTTGCTGCTTCGGTAACCCACAATTTGTTTGTCCCACAATCTCCATCAACCTTTGCCCAGATGGCTGCTTCTGATTTTGGTGGTATTTGTTGACCCTCTTCCACCAGCACTCGTTTACTGCTGTATCCTCTCTCGTAGCCGAAATTAAGTGGCACATCCATGTTCTTATATCGCATCGTCTTGCTTTGCATATCGATATTGATGCCTTGGTTGATTCAGAAGTCCACTCCAATTATGATTTCATCAACAATACCTGCCACTATAAAATTGTGAAGTACCGTGACGTTCCCAATTGCTACTTCACATTCTACTTCTCCAATTACCTGGGTGTCCTCTCCCGTGGCTGTACGTAATCTTGCTCCAAGCAATGGTCTTATCTTCTTGTTGACTAAATCTGATCGAATGATGGAATGGGATGCACCCGTATCTACAGTCAGTAAACGTTCCTTTCCATCCACATGTCCTCCGACAGTAAGATTGCTTGACCTTCTTCCAATTTGCGAGATAGAGATTATGAAGCATTCAATTGAGGGAGCCAGCTGTCGCCCCTTGCGACTGACTCGCTTTAGTTTAACGATTGAGTGGATTTTCAGATTTGCTCGTCTCCTTCAGCTCTGCGTTTGCGGCCACCCACATTGTTGGAACTATTGGAATTGCTACTGCAATGACGTGCAATGTGACCTGGGTTACCGCACTTGAAACATTTCATATCTCCGGCATTTTTCTGTTGTGATCCCTTCAGAGCTTCCAAAATTGTATCTACCCACTCTGGCCTTTCTACTTCCACACGATGAGCTTTGTATGCTGGTTTACTCAATAATGACGCCGTTTCCTGAGTCAATGCATGGGATACCGTTTCAGAAAATGTTTGCTTTGGGTTCGCGTATGTGGCTCGCTTCGTTTCGACGTCCCTTATGCCATTTATAAAGCTCTGAATCTTCACTCTTTCCGTGTATTCCAAGGGTGCATCCGCATTTGCAAGATGAGCCAATCTTTCAATATCCGAAGCAAACTCCTGGAAAGTCTCGTTAGCTTTTTGGTAGCGGTTTTGCAATTCTCTTTGAAATATCTCTTTCCTGCGTTCGCTTCCGTATCGCCGTTCTACAGCAGCCATCAGTGCGTCATAACTGTTCCGTTCGTACTCTGGAATAGTCTGTAAGATTTCGGCAGCTGGTCCTTTCAATGCTACGAAGAGTGCGGCAACTTTATCTTCCACATTCCAGTTGTTCACTGCTGCGGTCTTCTCAAACTGTAGCTTAAAGACCTGGAAAGGAACAGAACCGTCAAAGGATGGTGTTTTTACCTTTGGATTACTCGCTGAAACTGCTGGACGATTTAGTTGTAACTGCTCGATACGTCCCCTCAAAGCATCCTCCTCGGCCTCGATTTTATCCTGTCGACCACTGAAGCCTTCATGAAACTGGGTTAGTTTTTCTTCCATATGCGCTTCCAGTTTAGATGATATACGGGCTTCCTGCTCTTCTAGTTGTGTGGAGATCTGAGATGATATCTGTGCTGAAATTTGTGCTGACATTTCCGAAATACGCGTTTCTTGTGCTTCAATCTTTGATGTTATACGTGTCTCTTGGGATTCCATCTTAGATGTTATATCTGTTTTCTGTTCTTCTAGTTGAGATGACATGTTGGTGGATACTTGCGATGACATTTCCGTTATACGTGCCTCTTGCGCTTCCAGTTGGGATGCCAATTGCGACGACATTGATGCTACTGTCGATGTTTGTGCAGATATTGCAGCCAATATCATGTTCAAGTCTGTGCTGGTAACCATCTGCGATGTTTCGTTTTTCTCTTCAATTTTTGTTGTCTCCTCGCCATCAAGGTGAAAGACATACTCTTCCACATCAATTCCTTCTGCTTCCATTGCCTCTCGTAGCCGTGCCTGAAGTTCGAGTTTAACGCCGCTTGTATTCAATCCACGGCCCTCCAACTCCTTCTTCAGTTGCTGGATCTTTAATTCACTGAACTTTGCCATGTCCTTGTTGTCTTCTGGAATTTATTCAACAATTCCTCTTCTGACACCAATTGTAACGAATTTACTTGCAAATCCTCTTATTTGCAATCCTCTGCTGAGTTCGTATCACTAAACTGTTGAATAAATAACTCCAATATTGAATAATGGAAAAATGGCCTTTATTAAATTACTTCACAATAACACTTATACATTGCTACTCGCTGGCTTAATAACCAAACTGATTGATAACTCAAATGAAACTCTACTATTGGCCGCCAGATCGCGTGCTTAATCAATAACTGATTGATTGCTCAACTCAAACTGAATTACAGCGCCTCTACATCTGTCGCCTTTTATACTCTTTGGTTTCCTCGTTCGCATTTTTCTAGAATCTTCTAGCATTGCCCATGAGCTCTCAAATTTCTCAGCTATAACTAAAATTGCACAATTTTATACATCTTTTAGGCGTTTCCAGAATCTACTAGTCCAGTAGCTCTCAAACTTCTCAGATATATGCATGTGTTATTGCATTGACTCTCCGCTGCTCGTATACGTACATGGTACATATATGTAGACGCAGTTATTGTTTCGTTTATGTAGATACATAATGATTGAATTATTGATGTGCATTCACGTCACTGCTTAGCATCGGCTTAGAGACGATAGCATCGCTCAGTGCTGCTAACATTCATTACAATATATATATGATGGTATATATAGTATATAAATATAGTATATATATATATTTTTTTTTTTTGCGATTTTGGCCCCATTTTAAACAGCTAGCAGCTTCAAATTTCACCAAATGCTTACGTGTATAGCATATACTGATGTCTGAAAAAATCATTGAGATCGGTGGTAGACATAGTATATATCTCATACAACCGATTGTTCAGATAAGAAAATTTGCGCAATTTTTGCTCCGTTTTAACAGCTAGAAGCTTCAAAATTTCACCAAATGCTTACGTATATAGCATATATTGTTGTCTGAAAAAATCATAGAGGTCGGTGGCATATATATTATATACTTCATATAAACTGTCATTTTTGCCCCCTTTTTATACGGCTAGAAGCTTCAAAATTCATGAAATTTCATCAAATAGTTACGTTTCCGTCATGTATTTTTGAAATACGTGATTCGTAGTCATAGTTTTTACATGCAGACCACAAAAAACGTGAAGCTTTGCATCCTCATACAAAGTACCTACCTATTTTTTATTTTATATTTATGCTAAAAATCGTTTAGATATGTTCAAATTTCACCAAATGCTTACGTGTATAGCATTTATTGTTGTCTGAAAAAAATCATAGAGACCGGTGGTATATATAGTATATATCTCATACAACCGATTGTGCAGATAAGAAACTTTGCGCAATTTCTTCCCCATTTTAACAGCTAGAAGCTTCAAATTTCACCAAATGCTTACGTGTATAGCATATATTGTTGTCTGAAAAAATCATTGAGTTCGGTGGTATACATAGTATATATCTCATACAACCGATTGTGCAGATAAGAAACTTTGCGCAATTTCTGCCCCATTTTAACAGCTAGAAGCTTCAAATTTCACTAAATGCTTACGTATGTAGTATATATTGTTGAGTCAAAAAATCATAGAGATCGGTGATATATATAATATATATATGATGGTATATATAGTATATATATAGTATATATATATTTTTTTTTGCGATTTCGGCCCCATTTTAACAGATAGAAGCTTCAAATTTCACCGAATGCTTACGTATATAGCATATATTGTTGTCTAAAAAAATCATAGCGATCGGTTGTATATATAGTATATATCTCATATAACCGATTGTGCAGATAAGAAACTTTCCGCAATTTCTGCCCCATTTTAACAGCTAGAAGCTTCAAATTTCACTAAATGCTTACGTATATAGTGTATATTTTTGTGTCAAAAATCATAGAGATCGGTGATATATATAATATATATATGATGTTATATATAGTATATATATATTTTTTTTGCGATTTCGGCCCCATTTTAACAGCTAGAAGCTTCAAATTTCACCAAATGCTTACGTGTATAGCATATATTGATGCCTGAAAAAATCATTGAGATCGGTGGTATACATAGTATATATCTCATACAACCGATTGTTCAGATAAGAAACCCTGCGCAATTTCTGCCCCGTTTTAACAGCTAGAAGCTTCAAATTTCACCAAATGCTTACGTATATAGCATATATTGTTGTCTGAAAAAATCATAGAGATCGGTGGTATATATATTATATACTTCATATAAACTGTAATTTTTGCCCCTTTTTTACGGCTAGAAGCTTCAAAATTCATCAAGTTTCATCAAATAGTTACGTTCACGTCATATGTTTTTGAAATACGTGATTCGTAGTCATAGTTTTTACATGCAGACCACAAAAAGCGTGAAGCTTTGCATCCTCACACAAAGTACCTACCTATTTTTATACCTTTCATGAAAATGAAATGGTATATTAATTTCGTCACGAAACCCAAAATTGTAATTCCTTAAAGGAAAATAGATAGACCCACCATTAAATATACCGAAATAATCAGGATGAAGAGCTGAGTTGATTTAGCCATTTCCGTCTGTCCGTCTGTCTGTTTGTATGCAAACTAGTCCCTCAATTTTTGAGATATCTTGATAAAATTTGGTGAGCAGGTGTATTTGGGGTGTGCGATTAGACATTTGTCGGAACCGGCCGGATCGGACCACTAGAGCATGTATCCTCCATACAACCGATTTTTCAGAAAAAGAGGGTTTTTGTCATATCTTACTCAATTTAACAGATTGAAGCCTCAAACTTCACCATATAATTTCGTATATTGTACATATTGTTGCCTGAAAAAATTTATGAGATCGGTCATATATATAGTATATATCCCCCACAACCGATTGTTCAGATAAGAAACTTTTCGTAATTACTGCCCTATTTTAAGAGCTAGAGGCTTCAAATTTCAACGAATGCTTACGCATATAGCATATATTGTTGTCTGAAAAAATTATAAAGATCGGTGGTATATATAGTATATATATGGTGGTATATATATTATATAAATATAGTATATATATATATTTTCGCAATTTTAGCCCCATTTTAACAGCTAGAAGCTTCAAATTTCACCGAATGCCTACGTGTATAGCATGTACTGATGTCTGAAAAAATCATTGAGATCGGTGGTATACATAGTATGTATCTCATACAACCGATTGTTCAGATAAGAAACTTTGCGCAATTTCTGCCCCCGTTTTAACAGCTAGAAGCTTCAAATTTCACCAAATGCTTACGTATATAGCATATATTGTTGTCTGAAAAAATAATAGAGATCGGTGGTATAGATATATATTATATACTTCATATAAACTGTAATTTTTGCCCCTTTTTTCAGTTCATTTCAGTTGAGCAGAGCTCACAGAGTATATTAACTTTGATTGGATAACGGTTGGTTGTACAGGTATAAAGGAATCGGATAGATATACACTTCCATATATCAAAACCATTAGTATGAAAAAAAATTCGATTGAGCCATGCCCGTCCGTCCGTCCGTCCGTCTGTCCGTTAACACGATAACTTGAGTAAATTTTGAGGTATCTTGATGAAATTTGGTATGTAGGTTTCTGGGAAATTATCTCAGATCGCTATTTAAAATGAACGATATCGGACTATAACCACGCCCACTTTTTCGATATCGAAAATTTCAAAAAATCGAAAAAGTGTGATAATTCATTACCAAATACGGATTAAGCGATGAAGCTTGTTATATGAGTTGAACCTATGACGCAGAATAGAAAAATAGTAAAATTTTGGACAATGGGCATGGCACCGCCCACTTTTAAAAGAAGGTAATTTAGAAATTTTGCAAGCAGTAATTTGGCAGTCGTTGAAGATATCATGATGAAATTTGGCAGGAACGTTACCCTCATTACTATATGTACGCTTAATAAAAATTAGCAAAATCGGAGAACGACCACGCCCACTTTTTAAAAAAAAATTATTAAAGACAAATTTTAAAAGAAAAGTAAATATCTTTACAGTATATAAGTAAATTATGTCAACATTTAACTCCAGTAATGATATGGTGCAACAAAATACAAAAATAAAATACAATTTCAAAATGGGCGTGGCTCCGTCCTTTTTCATTTAATTTGTCAAGGATACTTTTAATGCCATAAGTCGAACAAAAATTTACCAATCCTTGTGAAATTTGGTAGAGGCTTAGATTCTAGGACGATAACTGTTTTCTATGAAAAAGAGCGAAATCGGTTGAAGCCACGCCCAGTTTTTATACACAGTCGACCGTCTGTCCTTCCGCTCGACCGTTAACACGATAACTTGAGCAAAAATCGATATATCTTTACTAAACTCAGTTCACGTACTTATCTGAACTCACTTTGTATTGGTGTAAAAAATGGCCGAAATCCGACTATGACCACGCCCACTTTTCGATATCGAAAATTAGGAAAAATGAAAAAAAATGCCATAATTATATACCAAATATGAAAAAAGTGATTAAACGTGGTAATTGGATTGGTCTATTGACGCAAAATATAACTTTAGAAAAAAAACTTTGTAAAATGGGTGTGACACCTACCATATTAAGTAGAAGAAAATGAAAAACTACTATTCGTGGTATTACATATATAAATAAATTAGCGGTACCCGACAGATTATGTTCTGGATCACCCTGGTCCACATTTTGTTCGATATCTCGAAAACGCCTTCATTAATACCTTTAATTTGATACCCATATCGTACAAACACATTCTAGAGTCACCCTGGTCCACGTTTATGGCGATATCTCGAAAAGGCGTCCACATATAGAACTAAGGCCCACTCCTTTTTAAAATACTCATCAACACCTTTCATTTGATACCCATATCGTACAAACAAATTCTAGAGTCGCCCCTGGTCCACCTTTATGGCGATATTTCGAAAAGGCGTCCACCTATAGAACTAAGGCCAACTCCCTTTCAAAATTCTTATTAACACCTTTTATTTGATACTTATATCGTACAAACATTTTCTGGAGTCACTGCTGGTCCACCTTTATGGCGATATCTCGAAAAGGCGTCCACCTATAGAAATATGGCCCACTCCCTTTTAAAATACTCATTAAAACATTTCATTTGATACCCATATCGTACAAACAAATTCTAGAGTCACCCCTGGTCCACCTTTATGGCGATATCTCGAAAAGGCGTCCACCTATAGAACTAAGGCCCACTTCCTTTTAAAATACTCATTAACACCTTTCATTTGATACCCATATCGTACAAACTAATTCTAGAGTCAGCCCTGGTCCACCTTTATGGCGATATCCCTAAATGGCGTCCATCTATAGAACTATGGCCCACTCCCTCTTAAAATACTCTTTAATACCTTCCATTTGATACACATGTCATACAAACACATTCCAGGGTTATCCTAGGTTCTTTTTAATACATGGTGATTTTCCCTTACTTTGTCTCCACCGCTCTCAACTGAGTATGTAAAGTTCGGTTACACCCGGACTTAGCCTTCCTTACTTGTTTATTTTATATTTATCTTAAAAATCGTTTAGGTATGTATATCTGTTCACTATATATTTCTTATCTTATACATCCGATTATTCGGAGATTACGAACGGCATAAGATTATTGTTCAGCCCCATTCATGAAAGGTATGAAGTCTTCGGCACAGCCGAAGACAGTCCCGTTCTTACTTGTTGTTTTTTAATTTTACGTCAATTTTTTTTTTAATTTTCATATTTATTTCAGACAACAATATATGCTATATACGTAAGCATTTGGTGAAATTTGAAGCTTCTAGCTGTTAAAACAGGGCAGAAATTGCGCAAAGTTTCTTATCTGAACAATCGGTTGTATGAGATATATTCGATGTATGATACCGATCTCAATGATTTTTTCAGACATCAATATATGCTATATACGTAAGCATTTGGTTAAATTTGAAGCTTCTAACAGTTAAAGAATGGGGCCGAAATCGCAAAAAAAAAATATATATAATATATATATAACTATATATACCATCATATATATATTATATATATCACCGATCTCTATGATTTTTTGACACAACAATATATACTATATAAGTAAGCAATCGGTGAATTTGAAGCTTCTAGCTGTTACAATGGGGCTAAATTGCGAAAATATATATATATACTATATATATATACTATATATACCAACATATATATACTATATATACCACCGATCTTTGTGATTTTTTCAGACAACAATATATGCTATATACGTAAGCATTCTTTGAAATTTGAAGCCTCTAGCTCTTAAAATATGGCAGTAATTACGAAACGTTTCTTATCTGAACAATCGGTTGTGGGGGATATATACTATATATACGACCGATCTCATCAATTTTTTCAGGCAACAATATGTGCAATATACGAAATTATATGATGAAGTTTGAAGCTTCAATCTGTTAAATTGAGTAAGATATGACAAAAATCCTCTTTTTCTGAAAAAGCGGTTGTATGGAGGATATATGCTATAGTGGTCCGATCCGGCCGGTTCCGACAAATGTCTAATCGGACACCCCAAATACACCCGGTCACCAAATTTTATCAAGATATCTCTAAAATTGAGGGACTAGTTTGCATACAAACAGACAGACGGGCAGACGGACACACGGACATGGCTAAATCAACTCAGCTTCTTCATCCTGATTATTTCGGTATACTTAATGGTGTGTTTATCTATTTTCCTTTAAGGACTTACAATTTTGGGTTTCGTGAGGAAATTAATATACCAATTCATTTTCATGAAAGGTATAAAAATAGGGAGGTACTTTGTGTGAAGATGCAAAGCTTCACGTTTTTTGTGGTCTGATGTAAAAACTAATATGACTACGAATCTTGTATTTCAAAAATATATGACGTAAACGTAACTATTTGATGAAATTTGATGAATTTTGAAGCTTCTAGCCGTAAAAACAGGGGCAAAAAATGAGAATTTATATGAAGTATATAATATATAAACCACCGATCTCTATGATTTTTTCAGACAACAATATATGCTATATACGTAAGCATTTGGTGAAATGCGAAGCTTCTAGCTGTAAAACGGGGAAGATATTGCGCACAGTTTCTTATCTGAAAAATCGGTTGTATGTGATATATACTATGTACACCACCGATCTCAATGATTTTTTCAGACATCAATATATGCTATATACGTAAGCATTTGGTGAATTTTGAAGCTTCTAGCTGTTAAAATGGGGCCGAATTCTCAAAAAAAATATACATATACTATATATAATACTATATATACTATCATATATATATTATATATATCACCGATCTCTATGATTTTTTTGACACAACAATATATACTATATATACAACCGATCTCTATGATTTTATCAGACAACAATATATGCTATATACGTAAGCATTCGGTGAAATTTGAAGCTTCTAGCTGTTAAAATGGGACTAAAATTTCGAAAATAAATATATATACTATATATACCACCATATATATACTATATATACCACCGATCTTTGTGATTTTTTCAGACCACAATATATGCTATATACGTAAGCATTCGTTGAAATTTGAAGCCTCTAACTCTTAAAATAGGGCAGTAATTACGAAAAGTTTCTTATCTGAACAATCGGTTGTGGGGGATATATACTATATATACGACCGATCTCATCAATTTTTTCAGGCAACAATGTGTTTAATATACGAAATTATACGGTGAATTTTGAAGCTTCAATCTGTTAAATTGAGTAAGATATGACATAAATCTTCTTTTTCTGAAAAATCGGTTGTATGGAGGATATATGCTATAGTGGTCCGATCCGGCCGGTTCCGACAAATGTCTAATCGGACACCCAAATACACCTGCTCACCAAATTTTATCAAGATATCTCAAAAATTGAGGGACCTAGTTTACATACAAACAGACAGACGGACAGACGGACATAGCTAAATCAACTCAGCTCAGGGGCAAAAATTACAATTTATATGAAGTATATAATATATATACCACCGATCTCTATGATTTTTTTCAGACAACAATATATGCTATATACGTAAGCATTTGGTGAAATTTGCAGCTTCTAGCTGTTAAAATGGGGCCGAAATCGCAAAAAGAAATATATTTATACTATATATAATACTATATATACCATCATATATATATTATATATATCACCGATCTCTATGATTTTTTGACACAACAATATATACTATATACGTAAGCAATCGGTGAAACTTGAAGCTTATAGCTGTTAAAATGGGGGTAGAAATTGCGAAAAGTTTCTTATCTGAACAATCGGTTGTATGATATATATACTATGTATACCACCGATCTAAATGATTTTTTCAGACATTCAATATATGCTATACACGTAAGCATTTGGTGAAATTTGAAGCTTCTAGCTGTTAAAATGGGGCCGAAATTGCAAAAAGAAATATATATATACTATATATACCATCATATATATATTATATATATCACCGATCTCTATGATTTTTTGACACAACAATATACAATATATACGAAAGCAATCGGTGAAATTTGAAGCTTATAGCTGTTAAAATGGGGTAGAAATTGCGAAAAGTTTCTTATCTGAACAATCGTTTGTATGAGATATATACTATATATACAACCGATCTCTATGATTTTTTCAGGCAACAATATATGCTATATACGTAAACATTCGGTGAAATTTGAAGCTTCTATCTGTTAAAATGGGGCTAAAATTGTGAATATATATATATATACTATATATACCACCATATATATACTATATATACCACCGATCTTTGTGATTTTTTCAGACAACAATATATGCTATATACCTAAGCATTCGTTGAAATTAGAAGTCTCTAGCTCTTAAAATAGGGCAGTAATTACGAAAAGTTTCTTATCTGAACAATCGGTTGTGGGGGATATATACTATATATACGACCGATCTCATCAATTTTTTCAGGCAACAATATGTGCAATATACGAAATCATACGGTGATGTTTGAAGCTTCAATCTGTTAAATTGAGTAAGATATGACAAAAATCCTCTTTTTCTGAAAAATCGGTTGTATGGAGGATATATGCTATAGTGGTCCGATCCGGCCGGTTCCGACAAATGTCTAATCGGACACCCAAATACACCCGGTCACCAAATTTTATCAAGATATCTCTAAAATTGAGGGACAGTTTGCATACAAACAGACAGACGGACAGACGGACATGGCTAAATCAACTCAGCTCTTCATCCTGATTATTTCGGTATACTTAATGGTGGGTCTATCTATTTTCCTTTAAGGACTTACAATTTTGGGTTTCGTGACGAAATTAATATACCATTTCATTTTCATGAAAGGTATAAAAATAGGTAGGTACTTTGTGTGAGGATGCAAAGCTTCACGTTTTTTGTGGTCTGCATGTAAAAACTATGACTACGAATCACGTATTTCAAAAATATATGACGTAAACGTAACTATTTGATGAAACTTGATGAATTTTGAAGCTTCTAGCCGTAAAAAAGGGGCAAACATGACAGTTTATATGAAGTTGTTTAAGCCGCCTCCTTCATAATTTATACGGCGGCGAAATCCTTATGCGCAGCCGTGCGCGGCGAATGGAAAGGCGCCAACGCGCATACACTACCATCGTCAACAATTATATATGGCATCCGTCAGTCAAGAATTATTACTCGGCAACCGCGGACGCGCTCCTACTACAAAGTCGTGTATATATATGTACATATTTAAATACTTTGATTTTTTCCAAGTTTGAAGAAAGTGAATAGGAAAGAAATAAAAATAATATTGAATAACAAAATAAAATTTTGAATTTGTAACGTTTATAAAAAAAACCAATAAATCTTTTTATTTCGGATTTGAGTGTAGCGAAGAGAGAGCAAGTGAAAGTTATTCATGGTCCTTCGCAGCCATCTTTGGCCCAACCTCTAGAATTATAATTAAAATATTAGTGAATTTTAATCGAAAAATTTCGTTCGCAAATAAAAAAAAAAAAAAAAACTACATATAAGTGCTATAAACAAAACTGCACAAAAAACAACAGTGTGCTCAAAAATTTACATACGAAAAAAAAAAACCATAACTATAGAACAAATATAAATTTAGTGGAAAGAAAAAAATTTGGCAAAAAGCAAACAAGAAATAAATACATACTTATACATTTCAAAAAAAAATTTTAAAAAATTGAGAAAATTTTTTTTGTTCGAAAATTGTGGGCGCACAAATCATAAGTCCCACCTAGGAAACAATTTTGTAATTATAAAGATCAACTCTACCCAACATTCAGAATACAACAATCGGTGAGTAGGCAGGTTTTTATTTTTCATAAAAAGTATATAAAAAATAATAAAACTTTTTTTTTTCACAAAAGTTATATTATTTTGTGTAAACTGCAAAAACATATATTTATATATCCACATATATACTTGAATATTGCGGAAATTTTCTTACCGTTGGTTTTACTGCAACTTTTTTGCAACCAAAAATTGGTAGAAAATATTCCGCTATACCAATAGGCAAAATCCGCCAATTATATATATATATATATATGTATACATATGTCTAGTGGTATTTAACGAACAAAAAATTGCAGTTTACTTGCCTACTCAAATCCACTGTGCAAGAACAACATCGGCAAAATCTTCTTCTACAGCTGAGTTTACCCCGTTGTTCGCACAGAGCGTTGAACTTGTCGATACAGTTCAACTTCTTCCAAGTGATTTTTTCTTGCTTGCCAGCATATACAAAAATCGTAATATTCATACGTACATACTTACATACATGTACAAATAATTTCAAGTTGCTTTTCCAGCATTCATACTTTGAGAACATCATACGTGTTTACTCACACGTTCAAGTCACTCTTCCAGCGACATTCTCCGAGCACATATAGCTACATTAGCAACGAGAGCTGTGTACTGCTGATCAAATTTCTCAACCTCTCTCATATTTGCAATTTTTTCATCTTTCTTTGCTGCACTCTCCCAACAGTGCAATAAAGCGCACTCAGCTTCACAAAGAAACGCGACATTAAAGCGACGAAGAAGCGAATCAAAACAAACTCTTCTGTTTGTAAACATAAACAGAGAAGCTCATCTGATTCACGTGCATACGTTCGCACAAACAAATATATATACATACGTTTGTATATTGCGCGTGTACATTTGTACGTATTCTGGCGTAGAAAACTAAGTTTGAGATATTTTCGTCCCTATAAGAACTTTCAAAAAATATCCATACAAACTTCAAGTACATATTATTATTTTCTAATATATACATACCTATATATACCAGTAATTTACAAATACACGTTTATTTCCACACGTATATTTACACGTATATATAAGTGAAAAGTGTTTGTGATTTTTTTTTAAATTTTATACCTTTTGTTTTTACAAAACAATATACATCCTATTAAATTCCGAATTTCGCGGATTTAAATCATTTAAGGAACGTCCCGTTGTCCGTGCTTGACTCTATTGTTCAAAAAAAAAAAAACACAATCACCGCCACCAATTAAAATTCCCCTTTTTAAATTTCTGTGGCACGAAGAGTTTTCCATCTTCAAATTTTGTGAACGTTCTCTGAGCGGACACATACTTTATTCGGTTTTTTTGGTGAAAACCCAAAAGCTTGCATAAAATGCCTCGCAGTCCCCCAAAAACGTCCGAAACCGGGACAAAACCAAAAGGTGGCCCAAAGGAAGAAACGGGCAAGGAGAGGTCAACATCCCCCCGGAAATCCAAATCAGTTGACCCATCCGCGCAAAAGTTCATCGCGGAAAGTGACAATCTGATGAGATACTGTGCAAAATTCAACGAAGCACCGATTCAGGATCACACTGAATCGTATCTCATGATAAAGGACAAATCACTAGATGATTATTGGGCACGACTTCAATCGGTTTACGATCTGGTTTTTTCGAAACCAGACGAAAGTTTCCCCGAAGACTTCAAGAGTTCAGTGCAAGGCAAACAATGCGCCTGCCTTGATACGTATGAAGTGACTAAAGCAAAAATTGCCGATCAACTTCCATTGATCAAAATGATGGCAACGCCGAGTCCACCACCCCGCGTGGAACAACCCCCGGCTGAGGCAAATATTTACCTCAAAGTCCCAGCATGCGACACGGAGACCTTTTATGGTGGCTATGAAGAATGGCCCGCTTTTCGTGACATGTTCACAGCGGTGTACATTAACCACCCAAGGCTCTCCCGTGCTCAGAAATTGTACCATCTCCGGTACAAAACACAAGGTAAAGCCGGCTCCATCGTCAAGCAATATGCGTTGAGCAATGATAACTTTGACCTTGCCTGGGAAGCTTTACGGTCACGATACGAAAACAAGCGTATCTTGGTTGACAACCAGATAAAATCCTTACTGACTCTTGCCACTATTCCATCCGAAAACAGTGAGCAACTTCAGAAATTGCAAAATACAATCAACAACTGCCTATCCGTCCTACACTCCAAAGGAGTTACGACAGACAGTTGGGATCCGATTCTGGTGTACATTTGTTCATCAAAGCTCCCAGAAACAACCCTGTCACTTTGGGAACAATCTCTCTCTTCTCGAAGAGATCTACCCTCATGGTCACAAATGAACGACTTTCTCACCTCGAGATATGAAGTCGTTGAAAGGGTCAATAGGCTTCAACCAAGCAAACAAAAACCAGTCGCTCATCAAAATTCTGCGCAAAACAGGTCCTTCAACAGGACGCAAACCCTTGTGGCAGAATCTAAAAAGGAAACTTGCCAATGCTGCAACTCCCCGCACCTTATTAGGTTCTGTCCACAATTCAAGCGAATGTCTGTGCAAAACCGGACAACATTGGTAAAACAAGCTAAGCTGTGCACAAACTGCCTTAGCAGCACTCATATCATCAATGAGTGCACGAGCAAGTGGTCATGTTCGACATGTCATCAACGGCATCACACGCTGTTGCATGCGAGCCCACAAGCTCAACGTTCCACCCCGCGAACGAATGCACCAAACGTGCAGCACACAACTGCTGAGTCAACACCTCCCGTTCGACAAACGCAGAATAGCTCCGATTCTAGCGAGCTACCGTGTTGTTCAAAACACGCACCGGTTACATCATTGCATGCAGCCAATGATAACCAAATTCTCCTTCCTACTGCTATGGTCGCAGTCGAACACGAAGGGGAATTATTTCAACTGAGAGCCCTTATTGATCAGGGCTCGGAAAGAACTTTCATTTCCTCGAAAGTTCAAAAACGGTTGAAACTTCCATTCGAACATTCAAAGTTCGAAATCTCTGGCATGGGTGGACAAGTTGTACAAAAGTCCTCCAAGCTTTGTCCTTTGACACTGGTTGCATCCAAGGCCATGAAAAGGATAAAGGCTCATGCCATTGTGTTGCCGCAACTAACAACAAATCTACCAACATCCACCATTAGTCGCAAAATCTGGCAGCAGTTCAAACTCCTTGAGCTCGCTGATCCCAGTTGCCACATACCAGGTCAGACTGACATGGTCATTGGCAGCGACATACTTCCACAAATTCTGCTGGAAGGTATAAAAAAGGTGTGCGGTAGCATACTTGCGCAACAAACCATTTTTGGTTGGATTCTCAGTGGTCCAATATCTGAAAATGTTGTGTCATTCTCGACGCAAGTCCAAGCGTCAAACGAGACACTCAGTTCTCAACTGAGAAAATTTTGGGAAGAGGAGGAAATTCCACAACCTCCACAGATATCCCCCGAGGATCAAGCGTGTGAGCAGATATATGCAACAACCACGACACGTGCACCAAACGGTCGATACATTGTGCGACTTCCATTCAAGGAAGAGTTTCCTGAAAAACTCTCCCTCGGCAAATCCCGCCCGGCTGCTCTGCAGCAGTTTTTCAGCATGGAGCGATCGCTCCAGAAAAAGGGGGAGTTAGGTACAATGTACAAAAATGTGTTGCAAGAATATCTCGACCTTGATCACATGGAATCTGCCGACCCATGCGAAATAACTTCGAATGGCAAGGTCTTCTCATTTTACTTGCCACATCATGCGGTAGTCAAACCAGATAAGGTCACCACCAAAGTTCGTGTGGTTTTCAACGCCTCTAAAAAATCTGGGTCAGGAAAATCCCTGAATGACGTGCTATACACTGGTCCAACTCCCCAGCCAGATCTCATGCTACTAATTCTACAGTGGCGCATGCATAAGTATGTGTTCAATGGAGACATTGAAAAAATGTACCGTCAGATCCTTATACACGAGGACGACAAAGATTTTCAGCGAATCCTATTTCGCAAATCGGCCAACTCCAATGTTAGCGATTTCAATCTAAAAACGGTTACATTCGGCGTCAATTGTGCACCATATCTCGCTATTCGTACGTTGCATCAACTATCCGATCACACGAAAGCGACATTCCCGTTGGCTGCAACAATTCTCAAGACGCAAACGTATGTCGACGACATCCTATCCGGAAGTCATACCATCGATAACGCCACTGAATCACTCGTTCAAGTTATAAACGCCCTAAAATCAGCTGGTTTCATACTAAAGAAACTAACGGCTAATCACCCGGCCATATTAGAACAGTTTCCGAAGGAGGATCTTCTAGACTCCAACTTCTTAAAATTTGAGAGCACTTCCAATACCAAAACTCTTGGCATTCGATGGAACGCGCTCACGGACAAATTTTCATACACCATTCTGCCGGAACACACCCAAAATGCGGTCACAAAGCGACAAATTTTATCTTCTGTTGCAAAACTTTTTGACCCGGCAGGATGGCTGTCGCCAGTTATGATCCAGGCCAAGATGCTTCTCCAAGAAATCTGGCTGGATGGAAGCGATTGGGATGAAAGCGCCAAACCCGCGACGTTATCAAAATGGCAACATTTCGCAGAAAATCTGCCAGATATTTTCCACATTGAAATCCCTCGATGGGTTAATGTCGTTCCAGGGCAAGACACTCAAATCCACGGGTTCTGTGCTGCCTAGGAAAAAGCATATTGCGCAGCGATTTACATCCGCACACATGTGGGCAACCAAATAAAATCTTCTCTTTTGGTTGCGAAAGGCAAAGTTGCCCCCATAAAAACTGTAAGCTTACCCCGCTTAGAGCTATGTGGTGCAGTCCTACTCGCAAAACTGGCTTCAACTGTTCGAAAACAGCTCGACTTACAAGCATGCAACACATTCTTATGGTCAGATTCTGAGATTGTACTAGCCTGGCTAGAAAAATCTCCATCGACCTGGAAGACTTATGTGGCCAACCGTACCTCTCAAATTCGAGAACATCTTCCCAGCGGCACCTGGCGCCATGTATCTAGCCAAGACAACCCTGCTGATCTTTGCACACGTGGTTGCAAGCCGCATGATTTGATAGGTTCATCATTTTGGTGGCACGGACCACAATGGCTTTCTTGCCACATTTCGGCATGGCCAAAGCCGAAAGCAGGTAGCGCTTCTCCACCCGAGAAACGCAAGGTGGAAGCATATCACGCACTCGAGGAAGAGGACGACATTCTTCAACGTTTCTCCTCATACTCTCGAGCTCTCCGTGTGATTGCATATGTGTTCCGCTTTGCGAACAATGCCTGCAACAAATCCAAATCGGTGGCAACAACACATAATCCCCATCTGACGTACAAAGAGTTGCAACATGTGAAAACGCGGCTTGTGGCAATGGCACAATCTCGCCATTTCGGGGCGGAAAAGAGCGCCTTACAAAACAATATGCCAATAAGCAAAAAGAGTTCCCTTCTGGCTCTTGACCCATTTCTGGATGGATACGGGCTCCTACGTATCGGTGGAAGATTTGAACATTCTACAATGCAATACAACGAGAAGCATCCAGTAATCCTTCCTCCGGATTCGAGGCTCTGCCAGTTGTATCTGGAGTTCTTACACCGCCTGCTTCTTCATGCAGAAATGCGGTTAATGCTCCAAATGGTGAGGCAAGAGTACTACGTACCAAAACTAAAGCCTCTTATAAAGAAATGCATTTTTCAGTGCAAATCTTGCACGCTTTTCAAACGGAAAACGCGCACGCAAATAATGGAAGCTCTACCACCTGAGCGCTGCAATTTCTCACTCCCCTTTTCCACAACAGGAGTAGACTTTGCAGGTCCATTCCAAATAAAAGCATCGGTTCTGAGGTCGACCACTATCATAAAAGGGTACGTGGCTGTATTCGTCTGTTTTTCCACAAAGGCAGTACATCTCGAGCTATGCTCGGACCTTACTACTGAAGCCTTTCGCGCAGCATTCGCCCGATTCGTTGGCAGACGAGGTTATCCCTCAAAAATAATGAGCGACAACGGTAAAACCTTCATTGGCGCTCAGCGCGCACTCGAACGCGACTTCGTTAATTTTCTTAACGAATGCTCTGCGGACATTGTGCAAAAATATGCCCCCAGGGAATAAACTGGCAGTATATTCCACCCAGCGCTCCTCATATGGGCGGCTTGTGGGAATCCGCAGTCAAAAGTTTTAAAACCCACTTCAAAAAAACCGCTGCATCCCACAAGTTTACATTCGAAGTATTCACGACGCTGCTGGTGCGTATTGAAGCAGTTCTCAATTCAAGGCCTCTAACCTCACTATCCCAGGACCCAGCTGACTGCACAGCGCTCACTCCGGGTCACTTCCTTCGAGGTGCACCGCTATTAGCCATTCCTGAGCCAAACGCGGAAGACCTCTCCTGGATAAATCGATGGGAAAAACTCAAATCGCTTCATCACCAATTCAGTCGACGCTGGAAAGAGGATTATCTGAAGGACCTTCAGAAGCGCTATAAATGGCAAACGCCACAGCGAAATCCTCAACCAGGCGACCTTGTCGTAATTAAAGAAGATTCGCTCCCGCCCACCGAGTGGCGTCTGGGACGAATCGAGAACGTTCGCCACGGACCTGACAACCATGTTCGGGTTGTAGAGGTTCGCACCCAAAATGGGCTTGTCATGCGCCCCTTAGTTAAACTGTGCTTTCTTCCAATGGAGTACTCTTCGAGCACAGCGCTCTAACTTATATACGTTTCCCCTGTATAATTAAATTTCCGTATCATCCGCTGTATCCAACTACTTCTCGTTTCTCTCCCTGCTCTTGTACTTTCAGGACGACACCATCATGGCATCTCGACCAACATGCCCACTGGCTCCCACAGCAGAAACCGATAACTGCCTCCAGTGTCGGCTCTGCCACCGCTACCACGCGCTGCGGACCTGCCCGGCTTTCAAGGCGATGCGGCCACCGCAGCGTGCTACAGTGGCCAGGGCACAGGGCTATTGTTTCAATTGTCTGGCACTCACGCACACCACGGGGGAATGCGACTCCCGAGGGTCGTGCAAAATTTGCGGCCTGGCACATCACACCCTCCTGCACGAGAGGCCAAAAGGCCGACGTGGGCAGCGCAAAGCCCCTCCACAGAAAACCCCCCAAGCACCCCGCAAGCCGAAACCCAAGCCGAAGAAGGAAAAAGAGAGGACACCGACCTGCGCCTGCAGCGCCCAAAAGGCGCATCCTGCATTTAAAACAGCGGCAACCCCCAAACTCGCAAAGACGGCCAAGCGCACGATCGCGCGCATCCCTCAAGGCCTGCAAACGGCGCAATGCCAACGGCGCAATACGAATCGCGCCTTAGATACTACCATCCGCGCCCTGCAGGAACTGCAGAAGGTGCTTACTGGCACCTCCCTGCAGGGCGGGCAGGATGTTTAAGCCGCCTCCTTCATAATTTATACGGCGGCGAAATCCTTATGCGCAGCCGTGCGCGGCGAATGGAAAGGCGCCAACGCGCATACACTACCATCGTCAACAATTATATATGGCATCCGTCAGTCAAGAATTATTACTCGGCAACCGCGGACGCGCTCCTACTACAAAGTCGTGTATATATATGTACATATTTAAATACTTTGATTTTTTCCAAGTTTGAAGAAAGTGAATAGGCAAGAAATAAAAATAATATTGAATAACAAAATAAAATTTTGAATTTGTAACGTTTATAAAAAAAACCAATAAATCTTTTTATTTCGGATTTGAGTGTAGCGAAGAGAGACCAAGTGAAAGTTATTCAGAAGTATATAATATATATACCACCGATCTCTGTGATTTTTCCAGACAACAATATATGGTATATACGTAAGCATTTGGTGAAATTTGAAGCTTCAAGCTGTTAAAACGGAGCAGAAATTGCACAAAGTTTCTTATCTGAACAATCGGTTGTATGAGATATATACTATGTATACCACCGATCTCAATGATTTTTTCAGACATCAATATATGCTATATACGTAAACATTCGGTGAAATTTGAAGCTTCTATCTGTTAAAATGGGGCTAAAATTGTGAATATATATATATACTATATATACCACCATATATATACTATATATACCGATCTTTGTGATTTTTTCAGACAACAATATATGCTATATACCCAAGCATTCGTTGAAATTAGAAGTCTCTAGCTCTTAAAATATGGCAGTAATTACGAAAAGTTTCTTATCTGAACAATCGGTTGTATGAGATATATACTATGTATACCACCGATCTCAATGATTTTTTCAGACACCAATATATGCTATACACGTAAGAATTTGGTGAAATTTGAAGATTCTAGCTGTTAAAATAGGGCCGAAATCGCAAAAAAAAAAATATATATATAATATATATATAATATATATACCATCATATATATTATATATATCACCGATCTCTATGATTTTTGACACAACAATATATACTATATATAAGTAAGCAATTGGTGAAATTTGAAGCTTATAGCTGTTAAAATGGAGTAGAAATTGCGAAAAGTTTCTTATCTGAACAATCGGTTGTATGAGATATATACTATATACACCACCGATCTCTATGATTTTTTCAGACAACAATATATGCTATATGTGTAAGCATTCGGTGAAATTTGAAGCTTCTAGCTGTTAAAATGGAGCTAAAATTACGAAAATATATATATATACTGTAACGAATTTGCTGCAAATCCTCTTATTTGCTCTTTTGCTAGGCTCGTATCGCTAAACTGTTGAATAAATAACTCCAATATTGAATACTGGAAAATGGCCTTTATTAAAATACTTCACAATAACACTCAAACTGTGCAACGAATAGCTTAATAACCAAACTGATAGCTTAAATGAAACTGACTTTCAAAATAATACTGCTATTGCTCGCTAGATATCGTCTTAGTCGTAACTGCTTGACAACTCAAATCAAACTGAATTACAGCGCCTCTACATCTGTCGCCTTTTATACTCTTTGGTTTCCTCGTTCGCATTTTCTAGACGCTTCCAGAATCTACTAGTCCAGTAGCTCTCAAACCGCTCAGCTGTAACTACAATTGCACAATTTTATAGTTTTTCTCATTTCATACTTATAGGAGTATTTCAGATATATGCGTGTGTTAGTGCATTGACTCTCCGCTGCTCGTATACGTACATGGTACATATATGTAGACGCAGTTATTGTTTCGTTTATGTAGATATATGATGATTGAATTATTGATGTGCATTCACGTCACTGCTTAGCATCGCTTAGAGCTGGCAGCACTCCTTAGTTTTGCTAATATTCGTAACACTGCCCTCCACCTAAGTCTGATCGTCCCGATCAGACAAATCTCTCGATCTAAACGCTGCTAGCATCGCCAAATGTACCACTCTTCTACTCCGTGGTTTCTCAATGATTTGTATGCAGTAGATGGTATCACTGATATTCTTCACAACCTTGTACGGGCCTCCCCAACTGCACCGAAATTTGGATGGAACACCTTTCCGCCGGTGAGGGTTGTATAACAGTACTAAATCTCCCGCCAAGAAACCTTTCGAATTATTGTTCTCATGGTACCTGTGTTTCATCGTACTACTCAATACCCTGGTTCGTTCCTTCACACTCTGTTGTTTGGCAAATGAACTACCTCGTAGAGCTTGCGCTGGACGGATTTGCTTTGCATAATCAGTATCGTTCCCACGTTTTCCCACAGTAGTGCGCTCTGGCTTGAAACTACCCTCGCATTCTTTCTCGGAAATTCGTTGCTTCGTTTTCCTGCATCTTTTAGGTTTTGTCAATGCCTGTGTTTCTCTCGCAGGTACTTTTGATTTTGATTTATTCGGCCCATTCGATCTATCAACCTTTGCCTTTGACTTTCGTGGTCTCTGTCGAGTATTTTCCACCAGTAACCGATTACTGCTGAACCCTTTTTCCAAACTAAAGTTAAGTGGCACATCTTGGTTCTCATAACGCATCACCCTTCTCTGCATATCGATCTTGATGTCAAGAAATCCACTCCCAATATAACTTCATCAACAATCTACGCCACAACAAATTTGTGTAGAACCATGACCTTCCCAATCAATACTTCACATATCACTTCTCCCTGAACTTGGTTATACTCGCCAGTGACCGAACGCAACTTTTCTCCAGGTAACGGTTTTACTCTCCTGTTGACCAAGTCAGATCGGATCAAGTAATGAGATGCGCCCCTATCGACAGTCAGTACTCGTTCTTTGTCATTCACATTCCCTCCGACGGTAAGACTGCTCGATTTTCTACCAATTTGCGACACAGATATCACAGGACATTCAATAGCCGGGACAAGTTTTCGTTCTTTACATCCGACTCGCCCTTGCTCATTTCCGCCAGCTTTGCGCTTACGGCTACCCACATTGTTGGAACTATTAGGACCAAGATCGCAATGACATGCAATGTGACCTGGGTTGCCGCATTTGAAACATTTAATAAATCCGGCATTTTCTGTTGAGATCCCTTCAGTGCTTCCAAAATTGTATCTACCCACTCTGGCCTTTCCACATCCACGCGATGAGCTTTGTATGCTGGCTTACTCAAAAGTGAGGCTGTTTCCTCAGTCAAAGCATGCGATACCGTTTCAGCAAACGTTAGTTTTGGATTCGCATATGTAGCCCGCTTCGTTTCCACATCTCGTATGCCATTTATGAAGATCTGGATTTTTACCCTTTCAGTTTATTCCACGGGTGCGTCCGCATTTGCAAGATGAGCCAATCTTTCAATATCTGAAGCAAACTCCTGCAATGTCTCATTTGCTTTTTGGTAGCGGTTTTGCAACTCAATTTGGAATATCTGTTTCCTATGCTCGCTTCGTTTCCACATCTCGTATGCCATTTATGAAGATCTGGATTTTTACCCTTTCAGTTTATTCCACGGGTGCGTCCGCATTTGCAAGATGAGCCAATCTTTCAATATCTGAAGCAAACTCCTGCAATGTCTCATTTGCTTTTTGGTAGCGGTTTTGCAACTCAATTTGGAATATCTGTTTCCTATGCTCGCTTCCGTAACGTCTCTCTAAAGCGCTCATCAATGTTTCGTAGTTCTTCCGCTCGTACTCTGGGATGGTCTGTAAGATTTCCGCAGCTGGTCCTTTTAAAGTTACGAACAATGCAGCAACTTTATCTTCCGCATTCCAGTTGTTCACTGCTGCGGTCTTCTCAAACTGTAGCTTGAAGACCTGGAAAGGAACAGAACCGTCAAATGATGGTGATTACCTTTGGATTGCTTGCTGAAACAGCTGAGCGGTTTAGTTGTAACTGCTCCATACGACATTTTAACTATTTCGGCATCAATTTTGTCCTCGAGTTGTAAAATTTTTGCATCCTGCTCTTCCAGTTTCACAAAGAGCTGCGATGTTATCTGTTCCGAAATTTGTGCCGACATTTCAGATATACGTGCCTCTTACGCTTCCAGTTGAGATGCCAAATATGTCTTCTGTTCTTCCAATTGTGTTTCCATCTTAGATGTTATCAGTGTCGACATTTCTGAAATACGCGTTTCTTGTGCCTCAATCGTCGATGTTATTCGTGTCTCTTGGGATTCCATCTGTGATGATATATACGTTTTCTGTTCTTCCAGTTGTGATGACATGTTGGTGGATATTTGCGATGACATTTCTGTTATTGGTGCCTCTTGCGCTTCCAGTTGGGATGCCAATTGCGACGACATTGATGCTACTGTCGATGTTTGTGCAGATATTGCAGCCAATATCATGTTCAAGTCTGTGCTGGTAACCGTCTGCGATGTTTCGTTTTTCTCTTAAATTTTTGTTGTCTCCTCGCCATCAAGATGAAAGACATACTCCTCCTCATCAATTCCTTCTGCTTCCATTGCCTCTCGTAGCCGTGCTTGAAGTTCAAGTTTAACGCCGCTTGTATTCAATCCACGGCTCTCCAACTCCTTCCTTTGTTGCTGGATCTTCAATTCACCGAACTTTGCCATGTCCTTGTTGTACTCTGGAATTTATTCAATATTACCTCTTCTGACACCAATTGTAACGAATTTGCTGCAAATCCTCTTATTTGCTCTTTTGCTAGGTTCGTATCGCTAAACTGTTGAATAAATAACTCCAATATTGAATACTGGAAAATGGCCTTTATTAAAATACTTCACAATAACACTCAAACTGTGCAACGAATAGCTTAATAACCAAACTGATACCTTAAATGAAACTGACTTTCAAAATAATACTGCTATTGCTCGCTAGATATCGTTTTAGTCGTAACTGCTTGACAACTCAAATCAAACTGAATTACAGCGCCTCCACATCTGTCGCCTTTTATACTCTTTGGTTTCCTCGTTCGCATCTTCTAGACGCTTCCAGAATCTACTAGTCCAGTACCTCTCAAACCTCTCAGCTGTAACTACAATTGCACAATTTTATAGGTTTTCTCATTGCATACTTATAGGAGTATCTCAGATATATGCATGTGTTAGTGCATTGACTCTCCGCTGCTCGTATACGTACATGGTACATATATGTAGACGCAGTTATTGTTTCGTTTATGTAGATATATGATGATTGAATTATTGATGTGCATTCACGTCACTGCTTAGCATCGCTTAGAGCTGACAGCACTCCTTAGTTTTGCTAATATTCGTAACAATACTATATATATATACTATATGTACAGCCATATATTTACTATATATTCCACCGATCTTTATGAGTTTTTCAGGCAACAATATATGCTATATACGTAAGCATTCGTTGAAATTTGAAGCCCTAGCTCTTAAAGCAGGGCATTAATTACGAAAAGTTTCTTATCTGAACAATCGGTTGTCTCGATCTCATCAATTTTTTCAGGCAACAATATGTGCAATATACGAAATTATATGGTGAAGTTTGAAGCTTCAATCTGTTAAATTGAGTAAGATATGACAAAAATCCTCTTTTTCTGAAAAATTGGTTGTATGGAGGATATATGCTATAGTGATCCGATCCGGCCGGTTCCGACAAATGTCTAATCGGACACCCAAATGCACCCGCTCACCAAATTTTATCAAGATATCTCAAAAATTTAGGGACTAGTTTGCATACAAACAGACAGACGGACAGACGGACATGACTAAATCAACTCAGCTCTTCATCCTGATTATTTCGGTATACTTAATGGTGGGTCTATCTATTTTCCTTTAAGGACTTACAATTTTGGGTTTCGTGACGAAATTAATATACCATTTCATTTTCATGAAAGGTATAAAAATAAAGTTCATAGACCGTACAGCCGACTATTTCAAACCCCATGACGGTTTATCATCAACGGTCCACACATTGAAGGCTTGAAGGCTTATTATAAAAAATTTTGCACCGAAAAAGCAAGAAAAGCCGCTCTTTGATATCCGAATCTTCTATATTGAATAATTAAAATTTATAATCATTGTTATATTTATCAGAATTGTACTAAAATGTTGCCAAAAAACTAGAAAAGATTATTTAAAACAATACGCGGCTGTTAGAAGAAAATTTTATTTCTACGTTACAATAAATCATTATAAATAGTAAATATTCTGTGTTAATTTTATTTTCAGCTCTTAGTCCAAAAATCATTAGTAGATGTTGCAAAAATTTTTTTTGATGTAATCCATCCAGACCTGTAAAGTACTGAGTACATACTTGTACTAGTACCAAATAAGTACAAGTACTCAAGTACTTCAAATGTAAGTACAAAATATAAGTACTACAGTACTTGTACTTCGAATCCGAAAGTACAAGTAGCTATACTTAATAAATACTTGCAACTAACGAAAGCAGTTTTTCTGATAAAATATGTCAGTTTGATTCATAAATGGGAAATCAAAATATGAGTAAAATTCATATTAGAAAGCAACAAGAAGTAAAACAACATATTAAATAAGTATAAATTGTACAACAGCTAACTATATTAAAGTAGTTTTGTGTTTGCCTTCATTAGTACTAGCTTTTCAAACGAAAAGTCCGTCATTGATTGCCTTCTAGGACTACAAACAATACCTGCTAAGGAAAATAAATGCTCTACTGGGTCGGAGGAAGCTGAGGGAGTATTAATTTTGAGTGATAAATCCTTCATCCAGATGATAAGTCTGAAGCATATTAAAATCTGTTAATGTATCATTAAAATACCTGTAAAACTCTTCTTCAACCATTTTGTCAAAGTTAGGTGATCGTAAGGGTGCTGGTTGATCCGCTTCAAAACCGTTCAATACTTTTCAAACTACTTCCAAAGTACTTACAAGTACTTTTTTTGTACTTCAGCAATTCAAGTACAAGTACTCCGGTACTTATACTTGTACTCATTTTTCGAAGTACTGAGGTACTGATTATTGTACTTGTACTGGTACTTTTTCTCTACAGGACTGAATCCATCAATAATGATTCATGAATGAGACGTCATTAATTCAAATTAATCAAATGTATTAGTGGATTTTTTATAGGGGGCCCGTAAATTGTTTAGTCCCGGGCCCGAAATTTTCTCTCTACGGCCCTGATTACAGCATTGCAAAATACATATGTTTGCGGATGATACACTGATTTATTTAAGGGAAAAAGATGTGCAAATTGGGTTTAGAAAGATTAACGAAGAATTACTTACTATATGCGAATGATTGTGTATGAACCAATTGTGTTTTAATGTGCAGAAAACTAAATGTATGCTATTAGGAAAGCCGATATTTAGGGAGGAAGCTGAAATGAGATCCGTTTTACTTGCTGGGTCACAGCTGGAATCGGTCCAAAGATACAAGTATCTAGGGGCAATTATAGATAATAACTTGAGTTTCAAAGAAACGTTGAATATATAAATGGCAAAATAGTAAAGAAAGTTAACTTGCTGCGCAGACTGAGAAAAAATATTTCGAAAGCAGGAAAGATTACATTATTTAAAATGATTTTGGCTCCTTATATAAAGTATTGCCTTCGGGGGAGCCTGAAATCCCTAGAGGGCGCGTCCCCAGGTGGCGGATAGGGGAATGCCTCCCAGATATGGGTGGTAGGAGAGAAATCAAATATCTCCCGCGGACCACACAGGCCGAAGAAGGACACTTCGTTAATAAACCAAAGTACAAAAAAAAAAATCCTGTCGCCTCTTTGGGAGCCGAGTAGCCGGCAGGTGGGCGTCTGTTCTCCATGTAAGGAGCGGCCTGCTTCGAGCAATCTGTGAACTCATCACTCGCTGATTGAAATTTAAATAATATTCTAGCATGGATCAAAACGATAACGGAAACTATTCTCCACGGGGTAACCAGCATTTGCGACACAATCCCTCTGCTTCGGCAGCTGGCACATCGGATGTGGAGGTGCCAAATTCACGCTTTAATATTAGGATGAATGAAACTGAAACGACCGACCAAGATCATATTCCTGAAAGTAACAAACATCACAGAATCGGCATGAAGCATAAAACACAAATATGTACATGGAATGTACGAACTCTCTACGAGAGTGGTAAGCTTGAACAGCTACGGAGGGAAATGCACCGATACAAAATAGACATATTAGCCATACAAGAGTGCAGATGGACAGGATATGGCCGAATAAATGACCAAGGAACAACGTTCCTATACTCGGGCCGAAATGAAGGAGAGAGTCACACCAGCGGCGTAGGTTTTTTAATAACAAATACAATAGCGAAAAGTATTATTGAATGGGTGCCGATAAGCCCCAGAATTATTATACTTAAACTCCGCACTAGAGCAAGGAAACTAGTCATCATCAATGTTTATGGACCAACAGAAAGCCAAAATGACGAAATCAAAAACGAATTTTTCGATACGCTCAACAGCTGCGTAAACTCACACGTTAATCAAGGGGACATATGTGTTATTCTAGGCGACTTTAATGCTAAAGTTGGATCTGACAATGATGGTCTAGATATATACATGGGTAAACACAGCCCTGGTACCCGGAATGACAATGGTAGTAGGCTTATAGAATTTTGTTGTGAAAACGGTCTGGTGATCGGTGGAAGCTTATTCCCACATAAATTAGTCCACAAAACAACATGGACGTCTCCGGATCAACGCACTAATAACCAAATTGATCACGTACTAATAAACAGCAGATGGAGGTCATCCTTGCTAGATGTGCGCGTTAAAAGAGGAGCAGATATTGGTAGCGATCACTACCTTGTAGCTGGTAGTTTCAGATTTAAGGTAGCCGCAGTACAGAAAAACCTTCAAAAAATTAGCAAGAAAATTGATATTGAGAAACTAAAGCATGAAGAATATCAAAATGCCTTTAATGCCGCAGTACGCGAACGTGTTGAACAGGTAAACATGAGTGGTAGTACAGGTGACAGGCTAGACTCCGTTAATAATATCTACCAAGAACTTGGTAGCAGTATCCTTGGACACAAAAACAAAGCAAAGAAAGTATGGCTAACAAATAATACGTGGACACTTATTGAACAGCGGCGGAAAATTAAAGAATCGCTTCTCAGACGGACGAACAACAATGACACGGAGGAAGCAAGGCAGTTAGCCGCAAGGTATAAAGAAAAATGCAAGCAAATTAAGAAGTCTGCTAGAAAAGACAAGAGGGAATGGGCTGACACATTAGCAAGTCGAGCTGAAACGGCAGCCAGATTAAATAATATGAGGGAACTCTATGAGATTAGTAGGGAACTCACCGGAAAATACAGGAGTGGTCAAAAACCAGTAAAAGACTTAAACGGAAATCTTATTACTGAAAGCGAACAACAAATGAGTGTATGGGTGGAACACTTCAAGAAAGTATTAAATAATCCTGTAGGTGAAGCGACCTTAAATTCCAACACTATTGCTGCAAACTACAACAGCCAACCCCACTTCAATGGGGTAAACAGCGCGCCCCCTACGAAAAATGAAATAATTTCAGCAATCAAGTCCTTAAAAAGGGCAAGGCCCCAGGAACTGATGACATATATGCTGAATACCTCATAGCAGATCCAGATACCGCAGCTGAAACCTTACTTCCAATCTTCCGTCAGGTATGGGAAGAAGAATCCTACCCTCGTCAGTGGAATGAAGGCATACTTGTAAAAGTCGCAAAAAAGGGAGATACCTCTGATTGTAACAACTACAGAGGTATCACCTTACTCTCGATTCCTAGCAAAGTGTTCTCCACGATCTTACTGTCCCGAATTGAAGAGGCGGTGTATCGAACTCTAAGAGAAAATCAGTTTGGCTTTAGACAAAACCGATCCTGTGTTGATCTAATAAATACCGTCCGAATCATTGTTGAACAATGCTGTGAATACAGAACATCAGCTTATTTACTTTTTATCGACTTTAAAAAGGCTTTTGATAGTCTCGACAGGAAATATATTTGGGAAATACTACGAAAACGAGGGATGCCCAATAAAATAATCAACATTATAAAGGCAATGTATGCCGAATTTAAGTGCCGGGTCAGTCACGATGGGCGCCTCTCAGAACCCTTCGAAATTAAAAGCGGGGTGCGACAGGGATGCATACTCTCCCCGCTCTTGTTTATCTTGGCATTAGACGAGATTATGAGGAACGCAGAAAATGGTGGACACGGTGTACAGTGGACGCCTTTCACTCAGCTAGGGGATTTAGAATATGCAGACGATGTCTGTCTGCTAAGCCACAGAAGTACTGACCTTCAACACAATTTAGAAGCTGTCAACACACATGCAAAGGAGGCCGGACTAAGCATCAATACAGCGAAAACCAAAGTCATAAGATGCGGCTATAGTATTTCATCAAGGCCATTGACGCTTACGGTTGACGAAAATGAAATCGAAGGTGTAGAGTCCGTTGTTTATCTTGGTAGTATTGTCTCAAATAAGAGCGGTGCAGATGAGGACGTTCAGTCTCGCATAAACAAAGCAAGAATGGTTTTTGGGCAACTGGCAAACGTGTGGAGGTCCAGCCAAATATCTTTAAAAACGAAGCTTCGACTGTTTAATTCGAATGTTAAATCAGTACTGTTTTATGCTTGCGAGACGTGGAAAAGCTCAACTTCAATTCAGAAACGTCTACAAGTTTTTATTAATAAATGTCTGCGCCGAATCCTGAAAATTCGATGGCCGGAAAGAATTTCAAATGACGACTTATGGTCTAGAACAAATCAACCTAAGGCTACCACAGAAATAACCAAGCGTAAATGGTCGTGGATTGGTCACACTCTCAGAAGACCTCCAGTAAATATAGCCAGACAAGCATTGCGATGGAATCCACAAGGAAGCCGACGACCTGGTGCACCTGCGAAAACTTGGCGCAGAACTGTGGATAAAGAACTCGAAGACGCAGGATATACGTGGAATGACATCACAAGAACTGCACCTAACAGAATAAGATTTAAGTCGGTGGTCGAGGCCCTATGCTCCAATAGGAGTTGAGGAGGATGATGATGATGATGATGATAAAGTATTGTACTACAATACTATTGATGACAAGTAAACAAGCAATATCCAAGTTGCAAACAAATTTTAATAAAGGTATGATTTTTTTATTTTTTATTCTGAACGTGTTCAAAATATTTTGAGAGATTTAAATATTTATCGATAGAAAATGAAGTGAAAAAAGATGTACCAACTTTGATCTATAGAGTTGAAAATTGCCTATTACCTGAATATTTAGAATCTTTAATTAGAAGAAACTCTGATGTACAGCAGTACCTAACAAGATAGGCAAATCAGTTTCACTTGGAGCCTGTACGTACAAGTAAGGGCAATATTCAATAACGGACTAGCAATGTATAATGCCGTCCCAGATGAAATTAAAAATGTTAGAACCGTTGGATCGTTTAGGGAAAAGATAGGTCTCTGGTTAGATACCAATCCAATGACTGATGATTAATGTGATATAAAATAATATTTAATAAGTCTATTCGTTTTAGTTTTTAATTATAACTAACATTAAATTTTATTTACAGCTGGCTTTTAAACTTAATAAGAAATAATAATTGTATAGAAATTAATTGAATTAGCCGTAGGCTACTTTTTAATAAATAAATATTAAAGAAAAGAATAAAAACCATGTTAGTAGGATAAGTGAACTGCTAATTATTAAGAGACGAAGGAATAGGTTGTATAACGCTGAAAGTGATTCCGAACTATCAATTATGCTTGAGTGAGAGTTACAATCCTGACGCAGGCCGCGGAAGGGTTCATTTAATTCACAATTGGTTCTACATTGTTTCAAGAGGGGCTTAAAATGTCTAGTTGGCCGAGAAGAAACATTAAAGTTAACCTAAGCGAGGACTAGAAACCTAGCCGTTCACTAATTTGATCACAAATATTACTCCAGGCATATCTCTTCGACTTGTAAGGGTAGAAATAGTATAGCTAAAGTAACATTAAGCTGCACTTTGCAGCACTGTGCTACACGGCAAAATGTTATTTGGATGTATGCTTATGGGGCAATTCATCAAATTGATCAAATTTGACGCGCTATGCCGGGTCGCGCCTTGCTGCTGACGTTAGATGTGAATTGCCCGCCTTAAGACCACACTACGCACTACTGCGCTTCACGGCAAAATATTCTTCTTTGCAAAATATTCACACTCAGTGTCAGCAACACAGCGCGTTAAATTTGATCAACTAGGCAAAAAATCCGCATAGGGAAGTGTTGTGAAGTGCTGCTATCGCTATGTGTGAATTACTTGGCTGCATTACCCCGCGCGGCAAATAAATTTTGAGCGACTATCTTCCAAAATGTAGATAAATGAGGAGCAGCTAGTTATTCTAATAAGTAATTATCTTGAGCAATATGATTTGAAAAATGAGCATTACGTGAACAGTACGAGAAAAAATAATGTTTGGGCCGAAATGTCCAAAGAAATTGGAGCAGAATTTGTTGCAACAGGTGTAAAATTATAGCCAATTGCGCAAGGAGCTAACAAAGACACCAAAGGCTTAATCGTGGTCTTTTCGATATTATTGTTATCGTTGCTGATACAGAACCCATCGACTCTAGTACATTCGCCACTTTTATGAGAAAATCACAATTAAAATCGCTGCGCTTCACTTTTTTTGCCTATTTGATCAACATGGCCGCGCCGCACAGTGCTGCTACCGCTAGGGGTGAATTGCTTCATAATACACGCGAAGAATATTTAGCAGCGCAGTGTAGTGCAGCTCAGTGTGTTCTTAGCTTAAGGGGTGGATTATACAAGCAATCCTATTGAAAATCGCTAACGGCAAAAGTAAAAAAATTTTTTGAAATGATCGTTAGCAAATTTTCTAATTGTGCCCTAACTGTAAAAAACTGAAAATTGTACACTGATTGAAAACTCATTTGCACACAAAACTTCACATTTTAAATTTAATAAGATTCTGTAAGGTATTATGCGCACGTTTTCCTGGAGGAGGCGCTGAACGTGAAAGTCTTACGTCAGTGAGAAAATATTTATCAAAACACATGAAAATAAAAAAGTCATTCTGCAAAAGTGCATGTGAGTGTGGTATTATGCATGATACCAATTTATGTCAATATGTTTGCACTATTATTCGTCATATTCTAATACCATAATAAAGTCTATGCAGACCACCCATATAGTATGCACATTACAATGTTGACCCAAATATATTACATTTACCCCACACAGCGGGAGTTCAACAACATTCACTAATGCCGACGGCAAGACCCGTATCTAGCTACAATACACTGGCATATTAACGAGCCCGCTAATAGATTGACCAAGTGTCAATGACAACTAATCAATACGCCTGCCAAAATATTCACAGTTACTTACTTACTTAATTGGCGCTTAACCGTCTAAACGGTTATGGCCGTCCAACAAGGCGCGCCAGTCGCTCCTTCGCTCCGCCAACCGGCGCCAGTTGGTCACACCAAGGGAGTTTAAATCGTTTTCCACCTGGTCCTTCCAACGGAGTGGGGGCCGCCCTCTACCTCTGCTTCCATAGGAGGGTTCCGATAGAAACACTTTCTTGGCCGGAGCATCATCTTTCATTCGCATAACATGGCCTAGCCAGCGCAGCCGCTGCGTTTTAATTCGCTGGACTATGTTGATGTCTGCGTATAGCTCGTACAGCTAATCATTAAATCTTCTTCGGTATTCGCCATCGCCAACGCGTAGAGGTCCATATATATTTCGAAGAACTTTTCTCTCGAACACTCCCAAAGCCGCTTCATCTGCCGTCGTCATGGTCCTTGCCTCTGCCCCATATAGCAGAACGGGTACGATAAGTGACTTGTAGAGTATGATTTTCGTTCGCCGAGAGAGGACTTTACTTTTCAATTGCCTACCTAGTCCAAAGTAGCATTTATTGGGAAGATTGATTCTTCGCTGGATTTCAGTGCTGATGTTGTTGCTAGTGTTGATGCTGGTTCCCAAATAAACGAAGTCTTTTACTATTTCGAAATTATGGCTGCCAACAGTAGCGTGGTTGCCAGGGCGCGTATGCGATGTTAAGAAGGCTGATTCCACGATAGTTGGTACATTTTGCAGTATCCCCCTTCTTGTGGACTGGGCAAAGAACACTTAGATTCCAACCATCGGGCATGCACTCGTCCGCCCATATTTTGCTAAGAAGCTGCTGCATGCGCCTTACCAACTCCTCGCCACCGTACTTGAACAGCTCCGCGGGCAATCCATCAGCGCCCGCGGCCTTGTTGTTTTTCAATCTGGTTATTGCTATTCTAACTTCGTTATAATTGGGCGGGGGACATATATTCCATCATCATCGATTGCGGGATCGGGTTCTTCATCTCTGCGCGGTGAATTGCTGCCTTCAGTTAGGAGAGCAGAGAAGTATTCCCTCCATAATCTAAGCACTCTCTGGACATCAGTTACAAGGTCGCCCTTTTCATTCCTACAGGAGTTTGCTCCGGTCTTAAAACCTTTCGCCTGTCGCCGTATTTTTTGGTAGAATTTTCGGGCGTTATTCCTGGTGGCTAGCAGCTCAAGCTCCCCGCACTCACGCCTTTCTGCTTCTGCTTTTTTCTTCATGAAAAGGCGTCTCGATTCCTTTTTCAACTCACGATAGCGTTCACACACTCCTCTTGTCGCGCTCGCTTTTAACGTAGCCCTGTAGGCAGCGTCTTTTCTTTCGGTTGCAACGCGGCATTCTTCATCGTAGCAGTTGTTTTTTCGTGGCCGCCGGTAACCAATTTTTTCCTCGGCGGCAGTACGAAGTGCTTTGGAGATATGCTCCCACCGCTCCTGTATTCCTCCAGGATGAGTTGTGCTCTCAGAGAGAAGGTGTGAGAGTCGAGTTGCGAAATCATTGGCAGTCTGTTGTGATTGAAGCTTTTCGACGTCTAGCTTTCCTTGTGTTTTTTTTTCCTTGGTTTTAGCCGCGTTGAGGCGGGTGCGTATTTTGGCTGCAACGAGATAATGGTCCGAGTCGATGTTAGGTCCTCGGATCGTGCGCACGTCTCAAACAATGGAGGTATGCCATCCGTCTATCACAACGTGATCGATCTGATTGCGAGTATTTCGATCCGGAGACAGCCATGTAACTTCATGTATCTTTTTATGCATGAACTTCGTGCTGGATATGACCATGTTTCGAGCACCGGCAAAGTCAATCAGCCTCAGTCCGTTAGGAGAAGTTTAATTGTGTAGGCTGAACTTTCCGACTGTAGGGCACCTTCTTTGCCCACCCCGGCTTTAAAGTCGCCAAGCACGACTTTTATATCATGACGGGGGCAGCGCTCGTATGTGCGTTCTAATTGTTCATAAAAAGTTTCTTTGACCTCATCGTCTTTCTCTTCTGTAGGTGCATGGGCGCAGATGAATGATATATTGAAAAATGTTGCTATTATTCGGATGGCGGCGAGACGCTCGTCCACAGGCATGAACGCCAGCACTTGGCGACAAAGTCTCTCTCCCACCACGAATCGAACGCCTTCCTTGCTTCGTCCAACGCATTTCTTGGATGGCGGTGATGTCAGATTTTGCCTTGACGAGGATATCGACCAGCCGGGCATCTGCACCAATCCCATTCAGGGAGCGGACGTTCCAGGTGCATGCCCTCAATGTATTGTCCTTCAAACGTTTGCCATGGTCGTCATTAATAGAGAGTGTATTAATCCGAGGCTTGTTGTTATATTTCATTGGAGTATGGTTTTACGTGGCGGGTCCCAAGCCCAGCGCACAACCGCCTCAGCGGGGGTGTAAATATTACTTGCACGTTTATATAGCAAGCCGCTTGCTCCAAGATAGACGCCGCTTGCAGCCGCACCTAGAGGTGTACAGACGCTGCCGATGAGATCTCCCCCGGCTAGCGCTTAAACCGATTATGTGAGAGTAGCCTAGCCAGGTTGTCACCTTCTCACATTAGCTCATCGCTAAACGGATGTTTAGCGGATACCCAGAGGATACTTGGCCGCAAGCGACCGGCAGTAGTGAGCTGCTTGAACCGCATGCAAAAGAATCGCTCTGGCCATTCCCAGGTGAATGGCGGTCAGAAGCTTTCCCCACTTTCTTGGACTTTTACACACGGCTCCACCCTCCGTTGCACACCGTTGTAACCATCAGCATATCAGCAACACTTTCTTTTTCTAAACCAATCATTACATGGCAATCCTGCCAGCTTGTTCAAGAAATAGCAAATCTGCCAAAGACCTTGCTGGACGAAGATCCTGGATAATAACCAAGCAGGACTCGCCTTTCAATCATTACATGGCGATCCTGCCAGACTAGATTTAAAATTGGCAAAACTGCTAAAAATCTAGCTGGAGGAGACCCTGAAAATTTAAACAAAAAGTAAATTCATTAAATTCTGCCAATAAGGCAAAAGGAAAAAATGTCCTTTTTAAGAAATTTTGATTTCCACGCTCAAAAATCGAGCGAAGGGTCATACTTGCAGACAAGGCCAGCAAAAGGACAACACAAAAAATTATACAGCTTAAACTAACAGAGGAAGGAGCGCGCAGGTGAAGTGGAATATACACCCCAGGATAAAAGCATTAGAAGTGAATAGCAGGTGAAGTGGAATATACATCCCAGGATAAAAGCTTTAGGCGTGAATAGCAGGTGAAGGGGAATGTACAGACCAGGATCCCAACATTAGGCGTGAATAACAGGTAGCTAATTATAGACTTACCCGGGATTTTGTATGCCTTGGAGAGTTGATGCAGATAGGCAGGTTGATTGGTGCAGCGCTCTACGCAAACTTGGCGACACTGATGGTTTGGCAAAACGAGGTTCCGAGTGGAATACGTGAGACTCTAACCCGCGGCGTTTCCTGTGCACCGATGAGAATAAGCTGTATATATGCGCTTTCACGTTCAACCTTTCCTTTTGTTGCTATAATTGCAGCAGCAAATAAAATTTTCAATGCCGTAGCCCTAGTTTCACAATAAACACGTATACTTGCAGAGCGTTATGAACAGCACTGCATAAATTATCACTATTTTACGTGGTTTCAGGTAAACTGATTTCTGAACACAATTTAGCACAGCTCGACTAGTAAAAATACAAATTTATACGATATATGGGTTAGTTGTAAATTCACGGGTGTACATAAGTACAAAGGGGAAGTGGGACTTGTGACAGTCTAGGCCGCGTAAACATCCTGCCCCGCCTAGGCGTACTAAGCGCTTAACGTATGTCTTAGCTCTCGTAAAGCGCGTTGGGCCTCCTCGATAAGGAGCTTGCCAATTTTCCCTTTATAATTGGCTGTGCGTAAACCGGTAGCGGTGCATCATATGGTGCGGTCTTCGACATTTGGTGACTGGTGGCTGGCGACGTCGACGATGAGTTGCGGAAGTACGACGTTGCGGCTCCGGGCGGCGTGATGGTGGACGACCCTCCTGCTGTGGTGGAACGGCATATGACTGGTGTCGACCTCCGGTTTCCCGATGTAGTAGTGTATGATGGGGATGCCGGCAGACCCGACAACGTTCGGTGGAGGTGCACTCCTTGGTGCGATGGAGCAGCGCCAAGCAGTTGGTGCAATATTGAGGTGCCCTAGCAATTAACGCGCGTTCTTGCGGCTGCATCGCCAAGAAGGCAGGGCACCTCAACAGGGCGTGATGCCGCATGCACAATCGGCATTTCCGGTAGTTGGCCGTCGCAGTATTTGTGCGTCGTGGCGGGGCTGCGGGCACTACTTCTCGCGAATCCAGAGAGCGGCGTGGTGCGGGAACCGGAGGGCGCTGACAATCCATCTGTTAAAGAGAATATGAATGTGTATTAGTTGTGCGCCTGAGAAGAGACACCAAGTTAGGGACTGCCCGTTAGAGATACGCGATGATTTAGTTAATTTCTGAGATGGTGTTGATAGTTAAGCTTAGTGGACTGTAGTTGGTTCGGGAGATGATAGGGAATCATGGGGGTCTGAGTCAAGCTCCGCTGGTGGCAGGATGCACAATTTTTTGGAGGCCTGGTGAGAACGCCGTTTCGAGTGCGTACGTCGACCACTCGTACGTGTCCGTCTCTGCGAGGATGAGTGCTCTTCACTCTACCTAGACGCCATCCGGTGGGGGGTAAGTTCTCATCCTTAACGATGACTAGATCGCCGATTTTAGGAGTTTGAGCGGTTTTCCATCGATAACGCTTGTGCAGCTCCCTGAGATAGTCATTTTTCCAGCGCTTGCTGAATTGGTGGTGCAAAACTTTCAACCGTTCCCAACGGTTAATCATAGAGAGGTGTTCATAGTTCGGGCTGGAGATGGATAGCAGGGGCGCGCCTCGAAGGAAATGACCAGGTGTGAGGGCGGTGAGGTCCGCTGGATCCTGAGAAAGCGGGGAGATGGGACGAGAATTTAGTACGACATCTAAACGAATTAATAAAGTCGAGAATTCTTCAAAGGTAAAGCTGTGTGTTCCGGCGACATTTTTAAAATGGGTTTTAAAGCATTTGACGGCAGATTAGCATAATCCGCCCATGTGGGGTGCACCGGGTGGTATACATTTCCAATCGATGCCTTGTGGCGCATACTTTTGGACAATATCGGTCGAGACTTCGGCGAGGAAGGTGACGAACTCTACTTCGGTAGCTCGCTTGGTTCCGGTGAATGTTTTGCCGTTGTCGGTCATTATTTTTTTCGGGTACCCTCGATGCCCTACGAATCGGGCAAAGGCAGCGAGAAAGGCCTTACTGGTGAGATGCGAACACAATTCCAGATGGACCGCCTTGGTGGTGAAGCAAACGAAAATGGCCACATAACCTTTTATTAGGGTTGGAGATCGTAGAATCGAAGCTTTTATGTGAAACGGGCCGGGGAGTCTACGCCAGTAGTCGTGAAGGGGGGCGCGAAAGTGCATCGTTCGGGGGTAAAGCTGCCATTATTTGGGAGTGCGTTTGTTGCTTATGGATGGTGCAGACCTTACATTGGAATATACATTTTTTTATCAGGGGCTTAAGCCGGGCTATGAAGAACTCGTGCCTTACAGGTTGTTACATGAGTCGAGCTTCCGCATGTAGAAGTAATTCATGAAGAAAACGTAGGTACAGAGTCGAAAGCCGAGACTTTTCGGGGAGAATAATGGGATACCGCTCGTTATACGACATGTCTCTTTGGGCTAGTCGACCATTCGCGTGAGTTACATATATGTACATGTCTATACCTGTGTTATATTTACTTTGAACAGAATCATACTTATAATTATAATTAGTTTTATATGTCTACCTAAGATTTTCATGTTTAAAAAAAATGTAAAAAATATATTAAAAAAAATGTTATAATTGATATTTAAACAACTCATACAAAATATATAAAATTTGAATTTTTACAAGAAATCCTGAAGGATAATTAAAATTATTAGAAATTATAACTTATTTAAATTAATAAGTTTTTTTGGCGCAGTCGGACTCGAACGTTTGTTTTACATACATATACTTAATTAGCATATAAAAGTTATATTATGAAGCAATTTCAACCTAAGAAAACTTATGCGGACATTTTTAATTATTGCAGGTCTGTATTAGTAAACGATTTAGAAGAGCTATTTAAAATCTTTGAAAAAGCCAAATTTGAAATTAATGAATTATATTTATTTGATGAAGCAAAGCCTAGTTTGTATAGACCTGAAAAGTAGATAGAGATTTAATTCACATATTATTAGAGAAAATTGATAGTTTAGTACGAATTCATATTGATCAAAGTGATTCACTGAAAAGTATTATTGTTAAATATAGTAGATTAAAATTATTAAAGGTTAAAAGAGCAATTGACTTTAAACATAGGAAAATCCATACAAAACCATATCAAAATAACAGTTTACAAAACAAAAACAATAAAATAGTAGAGTCTTATAAAAATTTGGAATGTGAACAAATGACAAATTTATTCCCTAATTCGAAGCCATCTTCTCAAAATATTTATCTATATAAAAACTTTCATTATAATCCGTCACAACATACTACGAAAAATTATACTAAACAATTTAGCAATGGTAATCATTCAAACCAAGCACGTTTTTCACATATGAGTGTAGATAATAATCAAAACCATCAAAGTATGGAAATAGACAACTTACAAGAATGTATTAGTGGTGAAGAAGTAAATTTTTTAACACAACCTCAAAATTTAAACTACCCATAGTTATTATTTCAATTGGTAAAGAAAAAATTAAGTGCCTAATTGACACAGGTTCAGATACCAGTATTATAAAACCCAATATTTTACTTGGAAATTATATATCTAAATTAATACATCTCCTGTTAAAGTTTAAAACTTTGAATGGTTTTATTGAAGCTGTTGAAAAAATTGTTACTCCAATTCCAAGCGAATTTAAGTCAACTGGTACTCTTTCATGGAAAGTAATAAATTTCTGTATTGAAAAGTATGATGCTTGTTCAAGAAATAGCAAATCTGCCAAAGACCTTGCTGGACGAAGATCCTGGATAATAACCAAGCAGGACTCGCCTTTCAATCATTACATGGCGATCCTGCCAGACTAGATTTAAAATTGGCAAAACTGCTAAAAATCTAGCTGGAGGAGACCCTGAAAATTTAAACAAAAAGTAAATTCATTAAATTCTGCCAATAAGGCAAAAGGAAAAAATTTCCTTTTTAAGAAATTTTGATTTCCACGCTCAAAAATCGAGCGAAGGGTCATACTTGCAGACAAGGCCAGCAAAAGGACAACACAAAAAATTATACAGCTTAAACTAACAGAGGAAGGAGCGCGCAGGTGAAGTGGAATATACACCCCAGGATAAAAGAATTAGAAGTGAATAGCAGGTGAAGTGGAATATACATCCCAGGATAAAAGCTTTAGGCGTGAATAGCAGGTGAAGGGGAATGTACAGACCAGGATCCCAACATTAGGCGTGAATAACAGGTAGCTAATTATAGACTTACCCGGGATTTTGTATGCCTTGGAGAGTTGATGCAGATAGGCAGGTTGATTGGTGCAGCGCTCTACGCAAACTTGGCGACACTGATGGTTTGGCAAAACGAGGTTCCGAGTGGAATACGTGAGACTCTAACCCGCGGCGTTTCCTGTGCACCGATGAGAATAAGCTGCATATATGCGCTTTCACGTTCAACCTTTCCTTTTGTTGCTATAATTGCAGCAGCAAATAAAATTTTCAATGCTGTAGCCCTAGTTTCACAATAAACACGTATACTTGCAGAGCGTTATGAATAGCACTGCATAAATTATCACTATTTTACGTGGTTTCAGGTAAACTGATTTCTGAACACAATTTAGCACAGCTCGACTAGTGAAAATACAAATTTATACGATATATGGGTTAGTTGTAAATTCACGGGTGTACATAAGTACAAAGGGGAAGTGGGACTTGTGACAGTCTAGGCCGCGTAAACATCCTGCCCCGCCTAGGCGTACTAAGCGCCTAACGTATGTCTTAGCTCTCGTAAAGCGCGTTGGGCCTCCTCGATAAGGAGCTTGCCAATTTTCCCTTTATAATTGGCTGTGCGTAAACCGGTAGCGGTGCATCATATGGTGCGGTCTTCGACATTTGGTGACTGGTGGCTGGCGACGTCGACGATGAGTTGCGGAAGTACGACGTTGCGGCTCCGGGTGGCGTGATGGTGGACGACCCTCCTGCTGTGGTGGAACGGCATATGACTGGTGTCGACCTCCGGTTTCCCGATGTAGTAGTGTATGATGGGGATGCCGGCAGACCCGAAAACGTTCGGTGGAGGTGCACTCCTTGGTGCGATGGAGCAGCGCCAAGCAGTTGGTGCAATATTGAGGTGCCCTAGCAATTAACGCGCGTTCTTGCGGCTGCATCGCCAAGAAGGCAGGGCACCTCAACAGGGCGTGATGCCGCATGCACAATCGGCATTTCCGGTAGTTGGCCGTCGCAGTATTTGTGCGCCGTGGCGGGGCTGCGTTCACTACTACTCGCGAATCCAGAGAGCGGCGTGGTGCGGGAACCGGAGGGCGCTGACGATCCATCTGTTAAAGAGAATATGAATGTGTATTAGTTGTGCGCCTGAGAAGAGACACCAAGTTAGGGACTGCCCGTTAGAGATACGCGATGATTCAGTTAATTTCTGAGATGGTGTTGATAGTTAAGCTTAGTGGACTGTAGTTGGTTCGGGAGATGATAGGGAATCATGGGGGTCTGAGTCAAGCTCCGCTGGTGGCAGGATGCACAATTTTTTTAGAGGCCTGGTGAGAACGCCGTTTCGAGTGCGTACGTCGACCACTCGTACGTGTCCGTCTCTGCGAGGATGAGTGCTCTTCACTCTACCTAGACGCCATCCGGTGGAGGGTAAGTTCTCATCCTTAACGACGACTAGATCGCCGATTTTAGGAGTTTGAGCGGTTTTCCATCGATAACGCTTGTGCAGCTCCCTGAGATAGCCATTTTTCCAGCGCTTGCTGAATTGGTGGTGCAAAACTTTCAACCGTTCCCAACGGTTAATAATAGAGACGTGTTCATAGTTCGGGCTGGAGATGGATAGCAGGGGCGCGCCTCGAAGGAAATGACCAGGTGTGAGGGCGGTGAGGTCCGCTGGATCCTGAGAAAGCGGGGAGATGGGACGAGAATTTAGTACGACCTCTAAACGAATTAATAAAGTCGAGAATTCTTCAAAGGTAAAGCTGTGTGTTCCGGCGACATTTTTAAAATGGGTTTTAAAGCATTTGACGGCAGATTAGCATAATCCGCCCATGTGGGGTGCACCGGGTGTTATACATTTCCAATCGATGCCTTGTGGCGCATACTTTTGGACAATATCGGTCGAGACTTCGGCGAGGAAGGTGACGAACTCTACTTCGGTAGCTCGCTTGGTTCTGGTGAATGTTTTGCCGTTGTCGGTCATCATTTTTTTCGGGTACCCTCGATGCCCTACGAATCGGGCAAAGGCAGCGAGAAAGGCCTTACTGGTGAGATGCGAACACAATTCCAGATGGACCGCCTTGGTGGTGAAGCAAACGAAAATGGCCACATAACCTTTTATTAGGGTTGGAGATCGTAGAATCGAAGCTTTTATGTGAAACGGGCCGGGGAGTCTACGCCAGTAGTCGTGAAGGGGGGCGCGAAAGTGCATCGTTCGGGGGTAAAGCTGCCATTATTTGGGAGTGCGTTTGTTGCTTATGGATGGTGCAGACCTTACATTGGAATATACATTTTTTTATCAGGGGCTTAAGCCGGGCTATGAAGAACTCGTGCCTTACAGGTTGTTACATGAGTCGAGCTTCCGCATGTAGAAGCAATTCATGAAGAAAACGTAGGTACAGGGTCGAAAGCCGAGACTTTTCGGGGAGAATAATGGGATACCGCTCGTTATACGACATTTCTCTTTGGGCTAGTCGACCATTCGCGCGAGTTACATATATGTACATGTCTATACCTGTGTTATATTTACTTTGAACAGAATCATACTTATAATTATAATTAGTTTTATATGTCTACCTAAGATTTTCATGTTTAAAAAAAATGTAAAAAATATATTAAAAAAAATGTTATAATTGATATTTAAACAACTCATACAAAATATATAAAATTTGAATTTTTACAAGAAATCCTGAAGGATAATTAAAATTATTAGAAATTATAACTTATTTAAATTAATAAGTTTTTTTGGCGCAGTCGGACTCGAACGTTTGTTTTACATACATATACTTAATTAGCATATAAAAGTAATATTATGAAGCAATTTCAACCTAAGAAAACTTATGCGGACATTTTTAATTATTGCAGGTCTGTATTAGTAAACGATTTAGAAGAGCTATTTAAAATCTTTGAAAAAGCCAAATTTGAAATTAATGAATTATATTTATTTGATGAAGCAAAGCCTAATTTGTATAGACCTGAAAAGTAGATAGAGATTTAGTTCACATATTATTAGAGAAAATTGATAGTTTAGTACGAATTCATATTGATCAAAGTGATTCACTGAAAAGTATTATTGTTAAATATAGTAGATTAAAATTATTAAAGGTTAAAAGAGCAATTGACTTTAAACATAGGAAAATCCATACAAAACCATATCAAAATAACAGTTTACAAAACAAAAACAATAAAATAGTAGAGTCTTATAAAAATTTGGAATGTGAACAAATGACAATTTTTTCCCTAATTCGAAGCCATCTTCTCAAAATATTTATCTATATAAAAACTTTCATTATAATCCGTCACAACATACTAAGAAAAATTATACTAAACAATTTAGCAATGGTAATCATTCAAACCAAACACGTTTTTCACATATGAGTAGATAATAATCAAAACCATCAAAGTATGGAAATAGACAACTTACAAGAATGTATTAGTGGTGAAGAAGTAAATTTTTTAACACAACCTCAAAATTTAAACTACCCATAGTTATTATTTCAATTGGTAAAGAAAAAATTAAGTGCCTAATTGACACAGGTTCAGATACCAGTATTATAAAACCCAATATTTTACTTGGAAATTATATATCTAAATTAATACATCTCCTATTAAAGTTTAAAACTTTGAATGGTTTTATTGAAGCTGTTGAAAAAATTGTTACTCCAATTCCAAGCGAATTTAAGTCAACTGGTACTCTTTCATGGAAAGTAATAAATTTCTGTAATGAAAAGTATGATGCTATTATAGCTCAAAATTGTCTCGGGTCATTTAGAGCTAAAGTTGACATGGAAGATAAAAGTCTTAACATTTTTGGTAATAAACTTTTTTTCGTTCAAAATTTGTATCCTTTTACATATGACAATATATGTAACCTTGATGGTATTAACATTAATAATGACAACGTTTTTGCACGGATTAATTTAAATAATTTAAATGCTGAAGAAACTTCCTTTCTTAAAAATTTGCTAAGTGAGTTTGTTGATATCTATATATATAAAAAGAAGTGAACATTTTGATTGTCACTCCATAACTCGAGAACGGATAGAAAGATTGCCATGAAATTTTTAGGAAAGATACTTGAAGGAAAAATGATGGTTAGTTGATTTTGAAATCCCAAATTGGTTTAGCCATTCTTGAGTTATGATTTTTTTTAGAAAAAATTCAAAATTTGGAAAAAAAATAAAAAGAAGTGTACAATTTGATTGTCACTCCATAACTCGAGAACGGCTCGACAGATTGCCATGAAATTTTTAGGAAAGATACAGGAAGGACAGATGATGGTTAGTTGATTTTGAAATCCCAAATCGGTTTAGCCATTCTTTTCTTTTTTTTAGAAAAAATTCAAAATTTGAAAAAAAAAATAAAAAGAAGTGTACATTTTGATTGTCACTCCATAACTCGAGAACAGCTCGACAGATTGCCATGCAGTTTTTAGAAAAGATACAGGAAGGAGGGATGATGGTTAGTTGATTTTGAAATCCCAAATCGGTTTAGCCATTCTTGAGTTATGATTTTTTTTTTTAGAAAAAATTCAAAATTTGAAAAAAACGACATAACGAAAAAAATCGATCCAACCTATTACAAATTAATTTCATTGACAGCATTCAAATGTTAAACAGATGAACCTGTCCAATTGCAAATGTTTATCAATCACTTTCTTCTGATGCTAACTATTGTTCACGCCTTCCTTTCCAACATATCTTCGTTAAGTTAATAATTTGCATACATACAAACACATACTCCCACTCATCGCACGCATTCATTCTTTTGTTGTACAACGTAACGTCACCGTCTTCGCTTTTGTTTTTCGCTTTTTTTTATAATTTTGCTATTATCGCATATTCCTCAATGCACTGCACTCCAACTCACTCCCACTCCCACTGCACTCCCACTGCATCAACATAATGCGCACTCACCTGCACTAATATTACTTTGCCTATAAATAAATGCATTAAATAGCAGGACTTTTCCATGGAAAATTCTTAAACATAAATTTTGCTGCCTAAATTGAATTTTTTCTTAGCATTTAAGATCATTGAATTTATAATCGTCAAAGAGTTACGACAAAATAAAGCCATATAAAAACCAAATTTCGTTTGCCTATTGATTTGGCATATACATAGATGTAGAAAACGCTCTACATTTCTCCAATTATTATTAATTTAAAAAGTGCTTTTAAGTGTGTTCAGTGCAATAAAACATAGTTAAAAAAGATTTTTTCCATAATTTCATCATATGCATCAAAATGCCACCAACAAGACGATCAACTATAGGTCGACGTACGCGTAATTCTACCTATAGATTTAATCAAAGGAGAGCGCGAAATGTAGAGGAACGCTCACAACAAAACCAAGTACAACAATTTCGAAACGCACGTCGTCATAGATCGACAGATCCAAATCCATTAAATCCAGCATCGAGACGAACGACACGACTTTCACGTCGTGCTGTGCAAGAGATGGAATACGCTGCTTTCGCTTACAATAGCAAAAATGATTATAGTGAACATGCCAATATTGGTGGAATGACGGTGAGATGTCCACATTGTGATGCAGCCAAATTTCAGGGTGAAACGCCTGGCATGTGTTGTGCTAATGGAAAAGTGAGATTACCATCATTTGAATCTCCCCCCGATCCACTTCATTCATTCATTTTTGTAACGTCGCAAACGTCTAAGCATTTTTTGTATCACATGCAAGAATACAATGCGGCATTTCAAATGACTTCTTTTGGTAAGACCAAAATTGTAAGAGACAATTTCATGCCGACATTTAAGGTAACTACTTCATGCGGAATATCATATGAAAATTGCGGTATGAGCAGCAATTTTTTTGATGTGTTCAAGAATTCGTATCCAGTATCTAATTACATTTCAAAAAAATATTACAGATTCAAGGTCAGATTTATCATCGAGCTGGATCCTTATTGCCGTATCCTGATGCTGATCATCAATTTTTGCAAATCTGTTTTATCGGAGATGAAAATTGTGAATTGGATCGGCGTTGTACAATTGCTGCGCATGCAAGGCGACAAATTGTTTCTGAACTTTAAACCTTCTTACATCAGTACAATGAATTAATTCGATTGTTTAAAACCGCTCTCGATCGTATGCCATCTGATGATCACAGAATCGTTATAAGGGCTGACAAAACGCCCTGTGGAGAGCATTCGAGACGATTTAATGCACCAACAATTGATGAAGTGGCAAATGTGATTGGTGGAGACCAGTTTCAATCTCGCGATATTGTGCTACATCGAAGAAATGAAGAATTACGGCGTGCTTCAGAGCTTCTCCGCAGCTATGATGCATTACAATATCCATTATTGCACTGGAAAGGTGACGACGGCTATCATATCAATATACGAATGATAGATCCACGAACCGGTAAAATTAAATGAATTCAATTTAATAAGTATTGTATTTATTTCATAACAAGAAGACATGACTTTAATTTTCTTATAATGTATTCATCATAGGTCGTGACGTACAAAAACAGTTAGTGCGATTAATTATTATTCGTATAGATTCATGATTCGCCCACAAGAAGACAACTTTATTATGCGATGTGGCAAACTTTTCCACCAATGCGTTGTTGACATATATGCGAAAGTTGAAGCAGAACTCCTTAATTATCTTCGATTCAATCAAGCCAAATTACGATCGGAAGAATACATACACTTGCGAGATGCAATAGTGAATGATGGCAATGTTAATGATATCGGACGTTTAACAATTTTACCATCGACATATGTTGGCAGTCCGCGCGACATGCACGAATATACGCAAGATGCAATGTCATACGTTCGCAAATATGGTCGTCCCGACCTATTCATAATATTCACATGCAATCCACAGCACCTCGGTCAGTGCTGAAAGAAGTAATGTAACGTGAGTCAGGATGCAAGTTGATTTGATGAAATCCCGAAAAAAGATCTAATGTGGAAAAATACTTTGCTCTACCGAGATTATCTAAAATATGATCAACTCTAGCTAGTGGAGATATATCAGCAATGAGTGTTTTGTTTACTGCGCGAAAATCTAAGCACATACGATAAGCTTTTTGACCATTAGTATCGTTCTTTGGGACTACAATCAAAGGACTATTGTAATTCGAATAACTGGGTTCAATCAAATCATTACTAACAATTTATTTACTTGGCGATTTATTTCTTCGCGTTGAGAGTATGGCAATCGATAATTTTTAACATATACCGGCTCGTTCTCTGTCAATCTTAATTTTTGCTCGAAAAGGTTGTTTAAAGTCATTTTGTCCGTGTCAAGAGCGAAAATGTCGGCATAATATATGCAAAGGTCAATTAGTTTACTATGAGCATGTTGAGGTATTTGTTTTTTAAAATTGAAATAAGTTTTTTCGTACGTTTGTCTTCTGTTTCTGTCTTGTTAATTGTATAAACATTATAATTTGAAAGTTTTTCTGTCCGAATACTTTTTCTTTTCACATAATTTATATCATCCGTGGTATTTATGACTTTAATTATTGGGTTACTGGAATTAACAATGCACCTAGCTGTGAAAACGCCTTTTTCAATTTCCTGCGAGTCCACGAAAAGGGGCTTGGGTGAATATCCTAAATCAAAAAGTCTGAATATTTGGCATCTTGGAGGAATGATACAACTGTCGCTTTCTGTTCCGTGCAGGATTGGTATCGCGACTTTTTCATTACCTACCCAAAAGGAAATACTATTTCTTCCATAATTAATAATGCATTTGTTAATTTTCAGAAAATCTTTACCCAGTATGACATCGGATGGAATATTAAAGTCTTCATTTACTACATGTAAAGTATGATTAATAGAAAAGTTAAAAAAATTTAAATTTGCTGTAATTTTACCTAAAGTAGAAACTGAATTAGAAGTGACACCGATAATGTTAATAATATCATTTGTATTTAAGGAAATGTTACTGTGTATACATGATATTTTTATTAAAGAAATGTCTGCTTGAGCGTCTACTAAGAAAGAACAAAATTTTTGTGACTCGCTAAGTTGTAATTCTATGAAATCTGAATAATTTAGGTTTAAACAATAGATGCATATTGGTGAGGGAAATTCGCTTACTCGGTTAGTTCGTCCTCCCCCAGTGTTCGCTCCTGAGGGGCACTCGCGTTTAAAGCGCGAACGTTTGCGTTTCTACCTCTACCATTGGCTGATCTCGAATTGTTACCTCTATTGTTACTATTGTTTGAATTAGGATTTGTATTTGAACGCGTATTATTATTGTTATTATTCTGGTATCTATTTCCGTTATAATTCCTATATCTTTGATTATTGTTGCCGTTATAGTTACTATTGTATGAAAATTAACTATTATTATTTCTATAACCAGTATAGCCGCGGTTTGGGTAAAAGCCTCGATAACTACCACGTGAATTTCTGAATGTGTTTTTACCACGTGATCGAAAAGCTAGAACCTGACGTTCAGTTACTTTGTTGTTTTGTTCCACAATTGATTTCGCTACTACGTCTTTCGGATCAGTAAATGCAATTGAAGCTAAAATGGTTTTGACTTAATTGGATTTTGCGTTTAAACGACACACGTTAACAGTTTGTTCTATTGCCATTCCATGAACTTTCGCTTGAGTGATCCCTTCAATAATAAGAGACCACTCAAGTGAGTCAGCTAAATCTTCAACTTTTTTGGCAAAATCTGTATAATTGTTATTGTTAACGTGCAACGCTGCAATTCTCCCTGCTACAACTTTCGAGTTGTCCGGTTTGATCCTACTACGTAGAGCTGTTTTAATTTCATTAACTGAATTTACTTGTCTTGGTATTGCTTCACGGGCTTTACCCTCTAGTTTTGATTTTAAGAACGCTATAAAAGTATCAGTTAAATCTGCAGTAGCGAATTGTTCAAGTAATGTAATTTTGTCTATAAAAGAATCAAGTGCAAGAGGTAGTTTTCTCTAATAGAATTAGCACATGTGTTAATGAAAATTTTCTTTTCCTCAAGTGTTGCCATAATTTGTTCGTTAATATCTGGAGCTGAATTAGCAGAAAGTGAGGCCAAGTTTGTACGGTATAGCTAGTTTTTCATATTTTCCAGCAATATTTTTATTATATCTTATGTGTCATGCGGTTTCTGGGTGGCCTTCCCAGATGGGATCGTCATGATATTTATGAAGAATTTCTTTAATTTTTGTCGACATTTGTCACATGCATAACTTCTGGGGTTAACACAAATATTAGATCTTTGATAAATTGGGTACCTATTTTATATTATTTAAATTTGCATACTCCAGTATTACTATTCATTAACAACAAATTTGTCCCTAAGGACAACTGTGTTTTTATTTTACAAGTCCTAGATTGCCGGCATTTTTCAGCCTGGTCGAATATTGTCCTAAGTCAATAACTTCCTCAACAATCTGGTTGCTTGTATTTATTATGCTACAAATTTTCTATCCTTTTGGATGAAAACGAGCGCGACATGTCTAATTGCAAATTTATTTATTTATTAAGCGCTTTATTTATAATAAGGTTCTCTTTGTGACTCTTAATTTCTTCATTACTGTTGGTAATAGTGTTATTGGCTGGTTTTTTTTTCTTTTAGAGTTTTGCATGCTTCCACTGACATTTTTCTTTCTAGCTATGTACTCTTTGAAGCATTAATTGTGATATTTATATCAAAATCGTTTTTTTTAATAATGGGTATGTAATTATTTAGAAGAATATTAAGTACATGCATTTTTAAAAAATTGTCCAACAAAACTTTTGCAAAGATGTCATGAGCATCCAAAAAGATGATTCAAATTTTTGGTTTGCTATCGAACTTATACAGTGTTGATAAAGCTGTCTCAATAAAATATACTGTTAATTGGAGCATTTTGAGGGTTATTGTTTGGAAATGAGTTTTTAATAGTAAGGTAATAAGGTTTTTGTTTTTAAACACGCTCTTGGATGCTTTTTAGCTGTCTAAATTAAATCTTGATATAATTTTTGAGCATCATAGCTATTGCAATGATCAATAGTATGAATGCGAAAAATAAAATGACTAACCAAACGTCGGGGATGTTTTGAATGTTGTTGGTTTCTCCTTCAACTGGGGGCTCATATTTAATTAGTCGGTTCTCTGATACCTTGTTTTCCGAATTTCCTGGGTTTTCTTTTCCTATCTCATAACCAGCTATGGCTATCGTAATATCGTTTGCCAATTTTTTCCACCAAGACATTGTGAAAGCAAGAAATTTCCTGTTCCTTTGAAAAGATTACTATTTTATTAATAGTCCTTTTTAGAATTTTTGAAAAAGGATTTTAACTGTTTACTAATTTTTAAACCAGCTTTCTAATTTAAAATTTCTTGTACTTATTTCTTATCTTAAAGCCTTCCATTTTACTTTAAATTTGTTCTTTTATGTTAAAATTTTTAATATGTAGGTATAATTTATTTTGCTTTTATTTAATTAATTTTACAAAATATTATTTAAAATAATTTCTATGCAATGTTTTTTTTTCATCTTTGTATTTTGTGTTTTAAGCCTTTTTTTCATTTTTATTTAATCTGCCTTAGTTCTATTCTACTTTTTCTTTATAAATTTTTTTTTTAAGGTTTTTTAGAAAGAAATGTTTAGTAGTTTAACTAGAAATAAAATGTTTCCTAAGCTTTTTCCTTAGATTTATTTATAATTACCAAAATTATTATATTATTATTATTATTTTTTTTTTGATAGGATCAAAAATGTTATTCCACTTCTCCTATGCGTGTATTACGCTGCCAGTCATGTTGTTTATTCCACCATTTTTATGCTCTGACCTACTCCAATAATTTCTTCCCAATTATTTAGCACCTCATCACCATTGGACATTTCTGGCTGGCTAAGGACGTAGATTTGTGTTTAGCACCAACTCTGCTGTGACTCCTTTTGTATACCAATTCAAACTTTATTATGTTGATATTGCTGGTGCCGCTGGTTGTTCTCCGCCTTGCCTTTCACTTTCTTCCTTTCCGTCTACTGCTGCTCGCACTGTTCCCTTTACTTTTATTCATGAGTAAATTTAGAAAAACTATTGTGTTTGATAAATTCGCTTTTTTATAAGGCTTAGGATGTAATAAGCCAGTATTATCTCTGCCAGTTATGAACTTAGGCTGAATAATCAGCCAGCAGAATCAAAGGCAGGATCGCCATATAAAATGTGCGTTTTGGGTTTAAAGTACGAATTGCCTTTATTCAAATATTGTCAGCTTAGTTATACTAAATTATTATAAACATATCCTTACAAACATATTTACTTATTCTAAACATATTCTTACATACATATTTACTTTAAACTTTACATACTGACATATCTACATACAAATTGACAGAAATATGTACCTTCATATTTGTGTTGATTTGTGACGTCTGGTGGAAATGCAGTATCAGCAAATTTGCTTAAATGCAAATTTGGTTTAGTCGCGCGCTGCACACACATCTGTATTAAATCGTGGGAATTGCGCTATCAGCAACAATTAGTAAATGAGCTGCTTTCTGTTGATTAAAGTTTAGACTCATTTTGTTACAGGGTGGCACATTAAGTGGTTTACACGTTTTGGCATTGAAATTGTTGGCTGTTTACACTACACCAGGGGTGACTCTATAACGTGTTTGTACGATATGGGTATAAAATTAAAGGTACTAATGAGGGTTTTAAAAGGGAGTGACCCTTAGTTCTATAGGTGGACGCCTTTTCGAGATATCGCCATAAAGGTGAACCAGGAGTGACTCTAGAATGTGTTTGTACGATATGCGTATCAAATGAAAGGTGTTAATGGGTATTATAAAAGGGAGTGGGCCTTAGTTCTATAGGGGCACGCCTTTTTGAGATATAGCCATAAAAGTGGGCCAGCGGTGACTCTGGAATATGTTTGTACGATATGGGTATCAAATGAAAGGTGTTAATTAGTATTTTAAAAGGGAGTTGGCCTTAGTTCTATAGGTGGACGACTTTTCGCGATATCATCATAAAGGTGGACCAGTAAAGTATTAGGAATTAAAAGACGTTGCACGTTTGATGGTGCGACATTAAATCTTCGCTTTATTAAATAAATTCTTGTCTTTTATAGTAATTGACTTAACCTATACATTCATAAATATCTTAATACTAATAACTAAAAATAAGTACATAGGAAATGGAGTATGCATACATGTACGTTTGTATACAGACTTTGTATACATGTAGTTTTGTATGCATGGCTCCATACAAGTAGGTTTGTACATGTTGTTTAGCAACGTCAGCAGATCAATTTGAGTGTTTTGGTATTTTCCCACAATGGGTTGTATATTTGTATGTGTACTCAAAATTTATTAGCTGTGAATGGATATGGGTCTCATATTCGGCATTCCATGATGTTGGTTAACCGTCTGGGTTAGTTCAATAATTTATGTTGGACAATATTGTAATATGATTATTACTAAAATATATTTGGAGTTTATGATGAGTATTCTTGCAAGTGTGTTACAGTGGGTATGAAGCATAATGCTACATTACAGTGGGTATGACGTATAATGCTACACCATCCGCCTTAGAAAAAAGAGTGTTATATAATTGTTTTGTGAACAATTGTATAAGACTCTTTGTCATATTTTCAATGATTTTGATATTTTATTGTTACTTGATATTGTAGTGAAAGAGGTTGTTTGATTGGTTTTCGATTTGCTGACCTTGCTATTTTTATTGTTTTATTTTAGTGCATATCCTCTTTTTTTTTCAAAAATTTTTACATTTTACATATATATTTTTTTTTGTATAGGTCTTTTTTCAAAAAAAAATTTTTGAGTATTTACATATAGAGAATTTTTTAATTTGTTTTTGCATAGTCGGTCTTTAAGAGCGTCGACTCACTTAAAAGTCGGCATGTTTTTACAAATTGAGTAAATTGGAATGATTCTTTACTTTAAGTTATGAATGTATGGGCTGCTATATCCTTATCTTTATTGTTCCTATCATTATTTTCTAAATTATTTTTATAGTTCCTACTATTATTTATGAACTTATGCAAAATATTTTCCTATCGAATTTTTTCTATGTAAATAAGTTATTGAATAATTTTTATTATTTATCTACCTAGGGTTAGAGAAAAAGAAATTTTGCTATTAATAGTTTCGAATCTATTGGGGTTAAAGTAAACTATTTTCCTAATATGTAAAAATATGGCCTTATTAGACCTAGGCAATAAATGAATGTATATTATTTTAACTAATTCCGCATATTATTCAAGGAAAAGATTTTTTTTTTCGCTTGACATTTTTCATTCATAATAAGGTAAATCTGTAATAACTGCATAAAAAAAATAGAGGGGTTGCTGATGGAAGAGCGGGCAGTTATGTATTGGTAGTGGCTCCATTAATGGATAAGTGGAAGGTACAGTGGGTGCAAAAAAAAATGTTCGTATTTTTAAATGTTCTTTTTTTTTCCATAATTTCTGACAACTTGAGCTGGCGGATTCCAGACTAGTTTCTCTCGATGGAGGTTAGAAGGAAAGGCAGTGATTAATATTAAAATTAGACTTTATTTCATAAAATATGCAGTGCAAATTAACAGAGAGAGAGTTTAAAGGAGCAAGCATGCAATTGCTACAATGTTACCTTTAATATATTCAGGAACTCTACTTTCTGGCGGTGTGACGTTTGATGTGGCTTAAACTTGCGGCTTCAAGACGAGCGTGCGTAAACTGCTGCGGTTTTAATCCAAGTGAAAGAGTTTCCTTTCCACGCATTCCGTTTACCCCCAAAGCTAACAGGCCTTTGGCGGGGTAACTTAACGAAACGTCACTTTTCCTTTTAGTATAAGTGCTAACGGCCGTAACACATAAGCGGTTTTGCATTAGATTGCATTAGGGTGGCCGGCCCTTAATTTTCCTTTGGGGTTAGCCTGCTGGCCTAAACATGCCGGCCCCCTTGCGGTACGCAACCTCGCCTTGCCCTGCTGCTAGAGTAGACAATATCTAGAGGGAGAAAGATGAGAAATTTTTAGATGGACAGACTGTACGCATGAGTTCAAAGTATAAAATATGCTTTATTAAAAAATTCATGATTTAAAGGCAAACTCAAAATAATTTTTTTTTTGTTGGATATTTATATCTGCGACCTTTTAGGCTCTGGATACTCCAGAGAGCACGAAACCGAAGATTGTGCTTTGCGCCAAGAGCGGGCCGAATGACGCTGGCAGAACTTGACTTAGCATAATGTCGGCATATACGTCTGCCCCGAGAACTAGGCGTACTGGCGATGCGACGTAGAATTTTGGATCGGCGAGACAGATGTGTGTATACATAGCCGCGATGGCTGGATCCAGGCTGTAACTAGGCGCCACTCGGTGGAAATGTGGTGTGACGACGGCATGGGTCGCAATGCGTTTGTTATCGCCGTGCTTCCCCCGCAGACGCACCACACAGCCTGTCTGGCTACCCACTCGAGTTTCGTCCAGCCGCAGATCCCGGACCAAGTCGGCCGATATGACGGTTAACGGCGAACAAACATCGATCAATGCTCGCACCAGATGTTGTCGTCCTCCAGCTTCTATTTTGACGATAGCGGTCGGCGAAAGCGAGATCATGGGCCGCAGTACCGGTCCAGCGACGGGGTCCAGCCCTGTACGTTCACTGCGGAACGTTAGCGGCGTCCTTAGCTGACGAGTGGCAATAACTCCTCGAGGATCGGCGGCGGTCGACGTAGAGCGAGGCAGGCTAGTAGCGATGGCTTCGTGACGGCGATTTGTGTTGTTGTTGGCTAGCTGGGGGCGTTGTCGTTGTCGGCGACGACGATGAGGGGTTTTGTTCGACTGTTGGCGCTCATGTTGTAGCAGGGGTCGGAAGAGCCGTGGTTCCGATCCCCCTGATAGTCGGAAGGGCAGTGGTTCCGATCTATCGGAGAGTCGGAAGGGCAGTGGTTCCGATCTCTCTTGGACCATGCTGGCCGGTTGAGAATAGGTGTCCCTCTCCGTGGTTTCTCGTTCCATTTCCTTCGCCTCAATATCGGAGGCGTATAGTGATAACGCCCCTTCGAGGTTATCGCGTTCTTCCTCCTCTACCTGTACGCTCCACGACTTGTACGGCTCACGTGAGGCTTTGGTTTGCTCATCCACGTGAAGCGTGGTGTGGTGTTTCTCGCCACATCGTCGACATCTCCCGTTGCTTGTGCAACCAGCCGTGCGATGCGCCATGGAGAGGCAATTGCCACATTAATTGCCCAGAAGAGCTTCGCGCATCCGTTCCTCAGGCGTCTTGGAACGGTAGACTGGGCATAAACGGATCGGATGCCTAGCCGAACACAAGTGGCATGGGACCTTGAAATAGCTGGCCTTTTTTTCATATGCCTTGCGCAATTGGCCGTAGCGGGTCATGATGCCTGCAATTAGACTCATTAAGTCATATTATATACGTGTCGATTATTTTTCAAAAAAAATATCTGGTTGTGGCTGAGTGACGAGATTACTTCAAAATTGTGACTTATAAAATTTTTCGGAACCCGGTATACAAATTTCGGTATACAAAATTTAGGCATACAAAATTAGGTATACAAAATTTATAAACAGGTATACAAATTTAGGTACACAAATTTCGAACCTAGGTATACAAATCTAGGTATACAAAATTAGGTATACAAATTTAGGTATACAAAATAAGGTATACAAAACTTAGAAACAAAGCTCAAGATTTGGGGTTTGGGTGTATTTTAAAGTGCAGAGCCTTGCTACAAATGGTGGTGGTGTTTACTATAAACCACCCTGGGCTCCCACCAACAAAAAATTTGTTCACAAAACTTTACCACGCCCATGCAAAAGTGACTATGAATATAACCCATGACCGTAAAATGACTAGTCAAATGACATGGAATGACGAGAGCGTTTTTTCCGGGCACTGACAAGGTGCAAAGGTTTGCTGGATTAATGTGTGGACCTTATTACACTGGTGGTTAGATCGGTTATTACCCCTTCCCTTGTACTAATTTTTCACCTCATACATTCATTCGTAAACGAGTTGGTCTAAGTTCTGAATTGGTATTTCATTGAATAGTAACGTCTTATTTGCTATTAACGATCTACCAGATTATTTGGTGCTTTTGGCTTTTTGGCCTAAAATGGTGCAGGGTGAGTCAAGTGCTCATTAATTGCGGCCATGGGTATTGGCATCACTGTCGATTAGTTATTAAAGGCATTTCCTGAATGAGAAATGTCATTGTGAAAAATTCCACGAGGCTGTACGGTGGCATAGCAGCGGTAAGTATAGTAAATCGATAGTGATTTCTTTTTACTATTATTTTTTAATTTCTTCTATCTATTTTCAGGACAAATTCTGCACTGCATTATTAAGGCCGCTTGGGTTTTTGCTGCCAAATACTTGCATGCACATCCCACATCCACAAATGAAATTGAATGTAAATCGGAATTGCGTACCATGGCCTCTTATAATGGCATGGCAGCTATTTTCTCTTTTTTTTTGATATAAATATAACAATTGAGAGCTTATTGGCTATATGCCATTCTCGGTTTTACCTCGTTGAATTTGAGTGTTTTCTTGCGTGGCATGCATTGGTGGAATTTTCAATGTGATCGACTATAATGAACGCATAAATGTGCAGTTGTATTGAGTGCCAGTGGGGTATGTATTTACGCTGGGTATATTTTACCGACGATTCCCGCTTCACCAAAGTTCACAATCGCAATCAAACAGATTAGCAAAACGGTTGGAATATGCTGGTTATACTCATTCACTATATGACTGGATTTGATCGCGCTGGTGAATTGAATGATGATGGTGGTATAGTAAGTTATCAGCGTGTGGAACGGTTAGATTTCCTGACAGTCGTCCGGTGCTTGTAATTTGGCCCTTATCCGAACGTGTTATGGACCGTTTGACCATTGATTTTCCGAGTTTATCTAAAATGTGCGATGTCACATCAATGGATTGTTCGCAAGATGCAGTGGAAGAAGGTTTGTAAGATTATTTTTTCGTAGACTATCGTAGGCTGGTGTCATTGACGTTGAAATTTCTACATGCAGACCAGATGTATAAGAAGACGTGGGCAATGTAGGACTACAATTACGCGATTGGGAAGTTGCACTCATGCCCTCATTGGTAAGTGTTTCGGTATTTAGGTATGTAAGATTGTGAATATTTCGATGTGACTGCTGAGCAGTCGACGAGTGTGCTTTTTCTAGGCAATGTTTCGATTGTCAAATTCGTTTGACTTGAACATTTCAGCTTCTTCGTTAAACACTATAAAATGACCTTCAAACTCCGGTTTAGGCGTATCTTCAAAATCATCAACATTTGTTGAAATAATTTCACGATTTGTTATTGGATATCCCTGACCATCGAACATATATGATATCATCATAATTTGATCTGTTTGTGCATCGGGAAATTTTAGTGGCAAGTTAGTTGTTTCAATATCCAAAGCCAATACTACAGGTTCAGGCCGTTAGAGTAAATCAGGACGTGGTGATATTATTGGCAACTCCAAACCACCGCTACGACTACGTATATTATACCCTTGACCACAAAAGATGCTCAAATCAATGGATACACGTACATGATAAGGTACATCATGCTCACGTATATCCGCTATGAGATCCATATAATCTTGTTTTTTGAATTCATCATGGCCAGTATGAGATGCCGCTAATGAGGATGATAACATTTGCCTATAAAAAGTGTTAGCCCTCTCACGCTCTGTATTGCGCCTAACTGTCTGATTTAAAAATGACGACTTTAGAAAATGTTGATACTTGCCTATTAAATGATTTGGTAAATATTTTCCTTATTTATATGTTCTACATTAGCCAATTGGCCTGAGTATTTGCGACGAAGAAAGCGTGCCACGCGTGTCTGGTTTTCTTCAGGACGTTTTAAGATTAGGGTTTATAAGCGACGGTGCATTTGAAACGCGACCCATCCTTGTATGAAAAACAGATCTAAGGCAGCAACCAAACGACGATCTTCATCTAATATTTCAGTCGCATGCATATTTATTAGATCTCCAGTGCGCTCTATACTATCCTTCACACGATTGAAACCATATTTGGAATCAATTTTGTCCTTTTCTCGCGACTGTCGATACCCTGCCCCATTGAAGAAGTCGTCACCTTATGCGCGTGTATCTTACTGAAATTTGCCTGTGTTTTGTAGAACTTTTGGTTTGTATCCTCCAGATTCCTCCATTTGACACCGTCAATAATATCATTAATAATATTTTCATCACACGATTTGCAAAAATTCCACAAAACAGCAGCTCTAATTTGGCGGTATGATGTAAGTGCGTTGAACAGTTTCTGTTGTGGTTGTTTCGAAGACCGAAAAATCGAAGACCGAAAATTGATATATGTAGCATTACTATTTGTATTAGAACCGCTTAAAGTTCCATTTGCGCCATCTTCGTTTCCAAAACCACCATTGTCATCTTCTGGTAGAAGACGATTATGGTTTGTTTGCTACAAATTATTTGAAGTCGCATCTCCATTATTTTGTTGACTCTAATACGTGTTGGGATACATAGAGTAATGTGTATTATTACTACCACTTCCATTACTGGGATAAGGAACTTGCGTATTTGTATATGTACGTATTTTAGTTCAGTGAAGGCTTGTGTCCATTTTTCAGCAAGCGTGTAATTCAACATAAACCATGCAAAATACGGAATACAAAATTTGTATAATAGAAATACTAATAGTTGTGCTAAATTGTATGGTATTGTGCCATTGTCTTTTATATGATTGAATGCCTCCTTTCATACCAAAGAGCGATGGCAATGGGCCCAAAAAAAAGTGATGGTCGGCGACAATTAGAAAGAAAGAGAGATTCCTACATAATTTCTTGCCTTTATGGGGGAATTATCCCATTACCAACGACTGTGTTCTGTTAAGGTACAGTAAACCAAAGAAAATGGAGGTAGGGTTAGCGTTTAGCTATTACCTGTGAATTAATAAGGTCGCTACGGAAAGTACGCGCATTTTGAGAGGTAGTGATGAATACTTTATCACTATAATGGGTGGGTAGATCTCGACGATTATTACGATTTTGATCGTATGGTGCATAAGGGTTATCTTGGTCTGCTGGTGGTGACACGCACAGCCAATTAGATCTTGGTTCTGATTTAACCAGTTGGTAGGAGCAAAAGATGGCAGCTCCAAATTTGTTACTTCGACCGACATATTTCCTTTATTTATAAAGTACAACTACACTTCGAAAAGTTAAATTTTCTAAAAGAAATTGCACTAAATGCCTAAATGCTGTAAAAATTTCCGTTGCAACCTGCATATTTTATGAAATAAAGTCTAATTTTAATATTAATCACTGCCTTTCCTTCTAACCTCCATCGAGAGAAACTGGTCTGGAATCCGGCTCGAAGGACCATGACAACTTGAGCTGGCGGATTCCAGACTAGTTTCTCTCGATGGAGGTTAGAAGGAAAGGCAGTGATTAATATTAAAATTAGACTTTATTTCATAAAATATGCAGTGCAAATTAACAGAGAGAGAGTTTAAAGGAGCAAGCATGCAATTGCTACAATGTTACCTTTAATATATTCAGGAACTCTACTTTCTGGCGGTGTGACGTTTGATGTGGCTTAAACTTGCGGCTTCAAGACGAGCGTGCGTAAACTGCTGCGGTTTTAATCCAAGTGAAAGAGTTTCCTTTCCACGCATTCCGTTTACCCCCAAAGCTAACAGGCCTTTGGCGGGGTAACTTAACGAAACGTCACTTTTCCTTTTAGTATAAGTGCTAACGGCCGTAACGCATAAGCGGTTTTGCATTAGATTGCATTAGGGTGGCCGGCCCTTAATTTTCCTTTGGGGTTAGCCTGCTGGCCTAAACAATTTCATATTTTCCAGCTATTTCTTTGATCTTATTTGTCATGCGATTTCTGCGGCGGCCACCAAGACAGAATCGTCATGACTTTTATGTGAATTTATTTTTATACCGGGATTTGTCACTTTCACAACCTTTTTGGGTTTGTGCAATTGTTTGATCTTAGAGAATTCGGGTACCTACTTTTATTATTTTAAATTTGCCTACTCGAGTAAATAATCATTTTTCACCAATTTGTCCCTTAGGACAATTGCGATTTTCTTATACATAAATACCAAGTCCTAGATTGGCGGCATTTGTACAACGTTTGTACAGCCTGATAAGTAATTGTCCTAAGTCAATTTTATCATCCACAATCAGGTTTCTTGTATTTCCTAGGCTACCATTTTTCTATCCTAAGATGAAAACGAGCGCGACATGTCTTATTGCAAATTTGTATAGCGCTTCACTTATATTTTTATAGGTTCTCTTTGTGACTATTCTTCATCATTTTTTTTTTGTTGTTATGGGCTGGTTTTAAAAGTTTCTTAGTTTTTGCCTATTCCCACTGTCCTAAAATTTCCTATTGTTTCATGACCAATTTTGTCAGGAGCCATAAAAGGAGTTATGCGAAAATTTTTTTTTTTTGATTTGCTGTTCACTTTAGGCAGTGTTGCTTTTACTGTCGATTGTGACATTTTTAGGTTTACTATTTGAGATTTATTTGAATTTAGCGCTCTTCCTCAGCTTTGGTTTGGTACTGGTAATGGGTTAGATGCGAGTTGTGGCGGGTTTTACCTGCCTAAATTTGTGCTTTATATAGTTGTTGAGCATCATAGCTATTGTGATGATCAATAGCATGAATACACAACCTATAATTGCTAACCAAACATCTGGGATGTTCGGATTACTTTCTGTATCTACCCTAGTTGATGGCTCATACTTGATTATTTTATTATATCTTATTTCAGAGCTTTCTTTTTCTACTTCGTAGCCAGGTATGGCTACCATAATGCCTTGGGCTATTTTTGTCCACCAAGACATTTTGAGATTTTCCTCTACTTTTATGAGAGTTGAACTGAATTGAATTTTTAATAAAATTTTTGATTGTATTCTTTATCTTAAGCATTCCTTTTTATTTTTATTATTTTTCCTTATTTAGTTGACATAAAAGTTGTTGGAAAAATTGTACAATTTTTTTTTTTTTTTAATTAGTTTTTATGCCATTTTCGCTAGATTTATTTGACATTATAAAGATCTAAGAGTGATTTTGTTGATATTATTTTTGTATTGTTTACATTATTTCTGTATTGTTTATTGTTATTATTTTTTGTCTACGCCACATTGGGCTTCAATCTTTTTCCTAATTTTTAGGTTGAAAATGCGCTTTTTTTTTTTTTTTTTTGATGCTACTTAGCATTTGGCATTGTTGGGGAACACTTTCCTCATCATATGCATTATTTCTTCTTCTTTGGTAGTGGGATTTATAATGTCCTCAATTGTGGGTTCCCTTTCCGTACCTATTATCTTCCACAATTTCTTTACACCTTCTAGTTCTTTGGGTAGGTCCCTAGTGTGTCGGGTATTTTCGTCCCACCAATAGCGAGGAAGATCTGAGGAGTTTCTTTGCATTTTAGTAGTTATGGTGATTTTTAAAAATGTTCTATGGGCTTTCTTTAGAGGATAGGTGGACTGTCTGAAGTTGATTTACTATTTTATAGAGGTCTCCTAAACATTCCAATTTACTTGAATTTTTTTTTTTTTTGTTATAAAAGGTTAATAAATGGGACGAAAAATTCTCGGAACAAACCAGTAAATAATCTAGGTAAACAAACACAGATTCACGAAGATAAGCGGGGATGACCTTGTCCATTAAACGACACATTCGTGGTGCCGCGTTGCACAGTCCAAAAGGCATTACTGTGAAATGGTACAAATGTTTACCAGGTACAGTGAAAGCAGTTTTCTCCCTGGACTTTCGCTCTAAAGGTATCTGCCAAAACGCGTCTTTTAAATCAATGGCAGATATGTACGTGGTATTATCAAGCCGACTTAGAATACCGTCTATATGTGGGAGTGGGTAGGCGTCTTTGATGGTGCGATCATTTAATTTGCGGGCATCCAAATATAGGCGTTTTTAGCTCTTTTCATGAAGAGTGAGACGGGGGAATTCCAGCAACTGTTGCTCTCTTCAATAACGCCCATCTCCAACATCCTGTCCAGTTCTGCGAATATTAATTTTTGAATTGCCGGAGAAATAGGGTAGTGGCGCTGCTTCGCAGGAAGATGCTCATCCGTCACCTCGATGACGTGCTCCTCTACATCGGTCTTACCCAACCCAAATATTGCGAAGGAAGGAAACTGTGCTTTTACACGATCCAAAGCTACAGTTTCTTCGGGACTCAAATCATGTTGCACCGCATCGAATAATAAGTCACCATCAGCAGGAGTAAGCTCTGATACGACCGAAACCTTTGATTGGATTTGGAGCCCCCTACTGACTACATTAAGCTGGAAGGCTTTCCAGAAATCGATCCCTAGGTAGACCTCTTTTTGCAGCCCAGGCACTATCAGAAATTCCAGCTCCCGAGTGGTACTGTCCCAGAGTACTGGAAGAGTCACTACACCAACAACCGCGGTTTCACCCCCATTGGCTGTCTTCACATGTTGACCCTCAATCGGCAGAATCAGGCTTTCCTTCCCTTCGCGTAATTTATGGGCGTTTTTCCCCAAACAGCTAGCCTCGGCCCCGGAATCTAAGAGCGCGAGCAGCTCGCGTCCACCGATCTCCGTTTTGGCGAACAACCTATTATCACCCTGCACAGTAACTATGGTCGAAATAATCTTTTTTTTATCCTCCTGAAAATCTTGTGTTTTTCCCGCATCTTCCATATTTTTTCGAAATTTTTCTTCTTCTTTTTAGCCTTGATCTCTTCGCAGAATATTCTTCTCCTTGCTTCCTCATACCTCAACTTCCTAACATGTAAACTATCTCTAACTGGCTCAACTTTCTTCTTTTCCTCTACTTTTTCCTTTACCTCGTTCTCCCTATCTCTTTTTAAAATTTCTATCTGCCTATCTCCAATTAATTCCCCGGGCGATCCTGGTTTGAGGCAGAGCTCCCGGACATCTCTAACAACGCCCGGTTTCCCGCCTCTGGTTTAACGACACAAAAGGACGAATCACCTCCACACGCAAAGCATTTCATAAAGTGCAAATTCGACTTGCACTTTGTGTCTTTTGCTGCTTCTGCCGGGTTCTTCAAATAGAAATCCACCGGCATGCCACAAGCATAACACAACATAAGGTGAAACGGGGAGGGACAAAACAATTGGTTTTGGACAGGACTAACATTTTGACTATGGACATTGGACGCCGAACTTGCGACAGGACTGCGAAAATTGGTTGGGATGTTGGGTTTATGATGGTTTTGTGTGACAGGGGCATGAGACATACTTTTACTAACTCCTAAATTCATATTGTCTTTGTTGAACGCCTCTATGCTAAACTCACTCTCCTGACCTTCTGACCAATCTACGTTGTTTGTCCCTAACTCGCTGACTGGCTTCGCCCTAGACCTGTTTTCCTTAATTAACTTTTCCGCCATCTTGCATTCGGCCTGCAACTCCGCCAATATCTCTCTCTTTGTCGATAACGTCAGGTTGGCCAGATATGACTTTAGGTTGCCCTTAATAATTTTTACCAGCTCGTTCTCCGGGATTCTTTGCCTCAGTCGGAACGTTAGGTCGTGGACGTCAGCATAGTATTCGTCGAAGTTCTGTTGGGGCTGCTGCTTCCGCTCCATGATCTCGCGTATTACCTCGTAGTCTGACTCTGCCGACTTAAATTGAAATAAAATTTCCCTCTTCAACCCAAAATAGTCAAACGACTCGTCATCGGCGTGATCCTCAAGCACCTACCAATACCACTTGAGAGCGGGCCCTGAAACTAGGCAGTGGAAATCGGAAAACAACTGTTGATAGGACAACTGGTATTGTACGCGCATTCGTTCAAACCTGAAACAAAACTTTCCACCGTCATCCCCTTTGCTCACCCGTCGAACTTAAGGTGCCATTTGTCTAAATCTACTTTCTTTCGTCCAGAATAGCTGGAGTGGCCGTTGCCTGTATCTGTGTGGTTCGCTGTTCTGTGCTGGTTCGTGGTGACATCCCGATCTTGTCCTGGCGTGGACGTGTTCGGTGGAGGAGCTGATGCAGCAGGAGCGTGCATAGATGTCTCCACATGAGCGACACGATTGCTAAGAGTGGATATATCTTCCCTTACCTTTCGCACTTCGCCAATGTGATGATTCATCTCAGCTTTCTGCTGCATCATCACCTCCATCATACGTCCTAGCTGGCCGATGCGCTCTTCTACCGATGCCTGCGTGCGCCTGTCTCTGCCAGACCCCGCTGCACCTGCCTTGTGGTCTTGTATTCCTTCACCTCCAACAGCTCCCTCCTCTGTGTCCGACATTTCTAACAATCTTTCCAATTTCTGCGAAAAATTCAGCGAGCGATCCGACGTGTTTATGACAACCCTATCAGTAACCGAAACCTCTGCTTGCCCAAATACCCTAGCAGTGCAAAGATTCCAGAGGTCTATTGGGACCAAATCGGCTGGTAATTCGATGCCTGTGTCGATTTGATTGAATAAGGGCCCTACCACCTCGTTCTCCAAACCTCATGCTACGCTACGTGTAATTCGCCTGTTGCTTCCCAACAGTCCTAAAACCCTCTTAGGAATCGCCCCCTGGTCCTTGGACTTGTCCATAAACTAAGGGACTGGTATCAACAGGGAGTCCGCAACCTGACTACCGAAACGTAATGAAAAAAACGACAAACTCCAAAGTTGGACAAAGGACACTAAAAAAAATAAAACCGAAAAGCTTTTGTACAGCGGTTATTTCAACTATAGATTTATTTCTTAAATCGGAGTTAAAGAAAATTTGAAATAAACAGTCGCAATTCAAATGGTAAAAATGGTATGAAAGAAATATACGTATGTATATATATATATATAAAAAGTGTATAAAAAGATACTTATGTGTATAAAGGGTAAAAAAAATATATGTGCAAAATTCAAAAATGGACAATTCTTAAAGTATATGTATGTATATGTATTTAAAAGGGTAAAATTCAAAGAGGCCAACAAATGCAAAATAAATAGCCTCGATAAAAACCTTTGACGGTGTACCGATATAAATATATAAAACGCTTGTCTGATATTAATCAAAAAAACTAAACACAGAAAAACTGTATTTCAATAATTGTTTTGGGTTTAACAAAACTGTTGCGCAGAATGACAGCAAGAATGCAAACAAAAAGAAAAAAAAACGAATTCAAGAAAAATTCTTAAAAATATAAGTACATATAAAAAAAAATTGCCAATATAATAATATTAAAATTTTCAATGACTTCTTCAAAATGCTAGAGAAACTATAAAAGACAATTGTTGTAGACCAACCCTCAAAGAGTAGCAATAAAACAGGGAAATATATAAAAAACCAGAAAACTGGTTCCTGGAATTCGTTTGTGTTTCAAATTAACTTAAAAAGCAATAATATTAAATTGTAAAAAAAAAAATTTATAAAAAAAGTAATAAAACTTCAAACAAGTGTTAAAAAAATAATAATAAACCTGTCTGTTTACAAAAAAAAATTCCAAAGTATAAATGATAAAAAAAACTATAAGAAAATGTAAAAATCTCAGTATGATTAAGTATTTTAAATTAAGTTTCCAAATGATATTTTAAACTTTCTGAAATATATTGTGGTACTGTTGGTGCATTTGGTGTTGTCCTCGCCTGATGGGCTCCGTGCGTAGTTGAGTAAAGTAATGAAGTATTCTGTCCAAAGTCAGAGTCAGCTAATCCCCTCTTAATTGTGAAATGTGGCACTACAGCGTCTTAAGAACTAGCACAAGACGTGGTTGCCACAATTCCCCCTTTACCCTGTCAAAATATCTACCCTCATTCGTACGTTGCTGGATCATACGCATGGCAGCTGATGTAGCTTGCAACAAAACAAAAACAAAACAAAAAATTATCGTCTTAGAGTTCTGCCGATGACTTCTGATACCACTTTTCAAAAACGTTGGAGTTCTTAAAAGGAACTCAGAAATCACCGCCAACACTCCCTCCACTGGTTTGTCACTTGGGTACATATCTCTCGCTGCTGACAACAAGCGATGTTGCCCTCGTGACCCTGAATCTGTCCGCGAGAAGGAAAATTAAGAAAATAGATAAGGTAGTGAAAAGCTGAGACCAGTATACTGAAAAACAACTTAAGGTGAACGAAAAGAAAAATTGGAAAGTAAAAGAAACGAAATATGGGAAAAATTGGAAATTACTAGTGGGCTATAACGTTGGGCGCCATTGTTACATAACTGCATGGTGCGGGAGAGGAGGAGTGGCGGGTTGGCATGGTAATAGCCCGGCTGAGGCTCGTCGGCCTTGAGGCGCGGTTCTTGCCACTTCTCCTTTCCCAACAGTTGCATAGCAAAATTGAGTTTATGCCTGAGGGAAAGTATCTAAACAAACTAAAGAAAAATAAATATAGGAAAGCGGGAGAAAACCTGTTCGAGCCAGGTGGAGCCTTCCCACCCTCCTGTTCACGAGATGTGAACAGCCTTTGGACTCTACTATGGCTCCGCTTCCCGAGTAGAGTCCCCTTGAACCTGACTAAAGTCCGTCTTTAGGTATCTACGTATCTTCCATCTTTTCCCCCAACTACCCCAACATACCATCAGTTGCCGCAAGGGCAACACCTACACCAACAAAGAAACTACCTTTAGCCAGACATGTTGTAGCTGAAATTACCTATGTATGAAAAATAATACTCCTCAGCCCATATACCACAATATAAAGACGCTGATTCCAATGAATTCCAACTTCAAATTAATAAACAATATTTATTAAAATAATTTATAGATGACTCCTTATAGCTAATCAACAATTATAACTCCCGTTTCATACATATTCCCTAATCCAAATCTCAAACTTTTAATTTTTATTTGAAAGGAAAATTTACAAAAAAACTTTTATAATTATTATTACAAAGAAATATTAAAAATTCAACAACGGCCTAATGTCTATCTAATCATTTACACACAAGCACACGTATAAACATATGTACAAATGCACTTACGTGTGTGCGTTCACTCTCAAAAACTGCTAAAATTCACTATAGGTGTGGGTGGGTGATATTTTACTCTGAGATGGTAATTTTATAAATGTACGTGGGTTAAGATGTGTGTGCATAAAATTTTTTTTCTTTTATGATAAACTCACCTCGCTCAGAACCGCGGGGTGGTACCAAATCGTTGTGCGGAGCTGAAAGTAGAAAAAGAAAAAAACAAACAACATATGCAGAACAATGGAATTTTTTTGTTCTGTTACAGGTCTTTGGCCGATTGACCGTGGTCACGGCTAATCCTATGCACAAATGTCTTTTGTTTTTAGTTTCACGTATCTGTTCAAAACATGTGCACACTTTTATGCACCTGCTAAAAAAACTCAAAATAATAAAAATCGCGTAAAGCAAAATTAAGTCAAATTGGGACTACTTTTTGAATAGTAAAAATGACAAAAATATTTACAAAAAAATTTTTTTTTTCTTTTTACCGCGAAAATACGATAGTGAAAGTGCCGAGTGGATATTATTTAAAAATTACGAATTCACAGAAAAAGTTTTTGACAAAAAATTTTTAGCCGAAAATTTTGTATTACCATAAAAAATTTTGTTTGAGAATAAATTTTCGTGAGTGGCTCATGCATATACAAATAGGTATGCTTGTGTAGGGCTGGGTGTGGAAACCCAAAAATTTGTGTGCCTGTCGTCAAAAAGTGGTAATATGCTAAATATGGAATTAAGGTAAGAAAAATCAAGAATAAAAGAAAAACGTATACGCCTTAAGTTATAGAACGAATAAGAAAAAAAATTAACTAAATTAAAAAGTAATTAAATTCATATAAATTCAAACTTCAAATATCCTTTTTTTTCTCAAAAAAACTTAGTTGTACGGCCTAATATAATAAGTATAAATTGAAACTGTGGTGAGTAAATAAAAATATTCAAGTTGGCGAGGGCGCTCCGGGTGAGTCGCGCTTAACTTCTCTCGATCTCAGATGTGATTAGTGGCGTGTTGAGTTTCAGTGTAGTGAATAAAGGTGGATGAATGTGGCCAATGATGCCGTGTACTATGTTGTTAGCTACGTGGGTGGTTGCGCCACTAAATGTTTAGCAACAAGTTAGCGACGATGGATGTTGCGTGCCCAAAAATATGTAAATATGTTGCTAATGGGCTGATGCGACTCGTTGCCAGAATTTGTTGTGTTGTGGATACACAAGTGTGTTATGTTACCTCTTGTTGGTTTTGTGAAAAATGTATGGTGTTGCGTGTTTGATTATATGTTTTAGCTCGAATGTAGCTATACTGGGAGTCTGATGACTGTGTTATGTGCGTGTGCTTGTGTCTGTTGGTGTTCGTCGATTCTGGCGCTAATCCGTTTGCACGCTTTTGGCCAATATAGGCTCGTTGGCTGCCCTTTTGGCCAGAAACCAATCCCTTGATTGGACTATTGACCCCTTTTGTATGTGTGGTTGGTGTCTGTTGTTATTTTGCATGTTTTCTTCGGCCAACTCTTTGTATCTTTTAGTATGTTTTTACGTGTGATTTTGTGTAACTTTATGTGAAAAGAAGTCGCGGCCTTCGGCTGGCTTCGTGCGCTGTAACAAGAGAACGTATATATTATTTAAAATATTTTTATTTTTAAGAATTTTTGCTTAAAATTTTTGTTTTTGTATTTAAAATTAAAGTTTGCTATTTCGTTTTCCTTCTTCCAAATTTAAAATGACTTAACAAAGACTATTTCAATTACCTCCGATATTTTCTTTCTCTTCTTCTTTTAATCTACCTTTTTGTTTGCATATGTTCTCGTGTACATATATATGTATATACATATGTACATGTAAGTGCACTTATGCATATTTAATTATTTATGAATTTTAAATTCACACCAAATTCGATCGAATCAAAATCCAATAAAATAAAAATTCACAACAAATATTTCGACGAGAATACAATGAAAAATATTGTTCACAACGACAACGTTCAAAATTTAAAAGGGAATTTTGGGTCAAAAATGTTTAGCTTGATAATGAAGGAATGATCTTTGTGTAAAACCGCCAAAGAAACATTTAGGAAAAACTCTACTTTCGCGAAGTGGACTTATGTTGAGCCGATCTAACGATTCGAAACTATTTCTAACTCAATTAATTTTTTTTTTTATAAAGAAATTCTCAAAAAAAAAATCGTTCACTAACGACTCTCCTGTTTCACAAAATTTACCAAAAAAAAATGTCAATTTCAAACAAAATTATTTAAACCAAGGTTCAAAAACCTGTTCTAATAAAAGGAAAAAGGTGTAAAAAAAAATCGCGGCTAAAAAAAACACAAAGGTTTCTCAAAAAAAGGAATTTCAAATCTCAAACTTTGGCTTACCTGTGACTTTGCTGCTTTCTTGAGGGGATTTTTCCACGACCAGTGGTGGCGGCACTCCTTGCTTGGCGGTGCACCTAGGGAGGATTCCTTGGTATCCAGGTTCACTTTTATTTTATTCGCTCGCGTTGACTTTTGGCGTGAAACCGCACTTAAGAAAAAAACTTTGTCACTCGCGCACCCACACTTTAAGGTGAACAAAACGCACTTTGAATATAGAACTTTTCACTTCACTTTTCTAGTTAAGACCGCGACTTTTCGATTTTGAATGCTGTTGATCAGCGGGACCCCCTTTTATACCCACTAAGCCTTGCGGCATTTAGGACACCGTAAGTCACGAATCGCCTTCCTGATTTGGTTGAACCAATCCGCGTTCGCCCCTTGGGCGGCACGTATATACACATATGTGCAAGCAACAGTTCAACCCACTCACACAATCAAACATCCACTTTGTTAATATCGTAAAGCGGAGAAGGAGATTTGGTTAGCGGTTGCTTACACATCTGTTCATATACCCGCTTGCGTGTCGTCAGAGAAATCCTCAAACATATAATACAACAACATATATTTACTACACCACAAAAATATTAAATAAATTACCAAAATTCTAAACCTAACATCACTGGGTTCTCAAGCAAAAACTAACCTAGAGTATCACAGCTGGGCATCTTAATCCTATATCACAGTTTAAACTAAAACTATATCACAGATTGAAGAAAATTAGTCAAGTTGCAAATGTCTAAATGGATTAATATGTCAAGTTGGGAATGTATAATCAAATAAAAGTCAAGTCAAAACGGTATACTTCCGTTAACAGGTCAATAAAACCTAAAATAATTGAATAAATGTTCCGTGCAGGATTGGTATCGCGACTTTTTCATTACCTACCCAAAAGTAAATACTATTTCTTCCATAATTAATAATGCATTTGTTAATTTTCAGAAATTCTTTACCCAGTATGCCATCGGATGGAATATTAAAGTCTTCATTTACTACATGTAAAGTATGATTAATAGAAAAGTTAAAAAAATTTAAATTTGCTGTAATTTTACCTAAAGTAGAAACTGAATTAGAAGTGACACCGATAATGTTAATAATATCATTTGTATTTAAGGAAATGTTACTGTGTATACATGATATTTTTATTAAAGAAATGTCTGCTTGAGTGTCTACTAAGAAAGAACAAAATTTTTGTGACTCGCTAAGTTGTAATTCTATGAAATCTGAATAATTTAGGTTTAAACAATAGATGCATATTGGTGAGGGAAATTCGCTTACTCGGTTAGTTCGTCCTCCCCCAGTGTTCGCTCCTGAGGGGCACTCGCGTTTAAAGCGCGAACGTTTGCGTTTCTACCTCTACCATTGGCTGATCTCGAATTGTTACCTCTATTGTTACTATTGTTTGAATTAGGATTTGTATTTGAACGCGTATTATTATTGTTATTATTCTGGTATCTATTTCCGTTATAATTCCTATATCTTTGATTATTGTTGCCGTTATAGTTACTATTGTATGAAAATTAACTATTATTATTTCTATAACCAGTATAGCCGCGGTTTGGGTAAAAGCCTCGATAACTACCACGTGAATTTCTGAATGTGTTTTTACCACGTGATCGAAAAGCTAGAACCTGACGTTCAGTTACTTTGTTGTTTTGTTCCACAATTGATTTCGCTACTACGTTTTTCGGATCAGTAAATGCCATTGAAGCTAAAATGGTTTTGACTTAATTGGATTTTGCGTTTAAACGACACACGTTAACAGTTTGTTCTATTGCCATTCCATGAACTTTCGCTTGAGTGATCCCTTCAATAATAAGAGACCACTCAAGTGAGTCAGCTAAATCTTCAACTTTTTTGGCAAAATCTGTATAATTGTTATTGTTAACGTGCAACGCTGCAATTCTCCCTGCTACAACTTTCGAGTTGTCCGGTTTGATCCTACTACGTAGAGCTGTTTTAATTTCATTAACTGAATTTACTTGTCTTGGTATTGCTTCACGGGCTTTACCCTCTAGTTTTGATTTTAAGAACGCTATAAAAGTATCAGTTAAATCTGCAGTAGCGAATTGTTCAAGTAGGTAATGTAATTTCGTCTATAAAAGAATCAAGTGCAAGAGGTAGTTTTCTCTAATAGAATTAGCACATGTGTTAATGAAAATTTTCTTTTCCTCAAGTGTTGCCATGATTTGTTCGTTAATATCTGGAGCTGAATTAGCAGAAAGTGAGGCCACGTTTGTACTATTTGGATCGGTAAGATCTGATTTTAAAGTAAAAGAAGTTGAAGTTAGTTTTGCACTATTTGAATCGTTAAGATTTGAATCTAAATTAGAAGTAGCATTTTTAATGGAAGAATTTTCGAAGCCTGAAAAATCTGTTGACAAAGAAAATCTATTTTCCTGGTTTGTGACTTCTTCAATCGAGGATGAAGCTTAACTTTCGTAGCTTGAGGCTGAATTATCGGAATCGGATTCTGAGTCTGAATTTTTTTGTACTTGCTTACCACTTCTAAGGTACATATGTAGTTATCAGAATAGCACAAATAATTCAGTTCAAACTATGAAATTAATAAAGTACTTATTTGAATGTCTGAATCCTTTGAAGCTGAAATGTTGAGGAAAAAGAAAAAGGAAATTTTGTATAAGAGAACTGATTTGCAGGTGAATAGTAACTAAAGGGGTATTTAACCATGTATCGGAAGAATTAATTAAAACTGCAGTAAACTTGTATGAAAAATTTATAAAAAGTGATTGATTTTAAAATGGCTCAAAAGCATATATGTAAGTATGAATTGGCAAAAGTCTCAAAATGTGGTAGCACCGCTTTCTTCAAAAAATCTAATCTGGTTTTTCACGGAACCACCGCATATATCAAAAAAATCTTAATTGGTTTTTCACGGAACCACCGCATGTATCAAAAAAGTTAATTGGCTTTTAACGGAACCACCGCATATATCAAAAAAATTAATTGGTTTTTAACGGAACCACCGCATGTATTAAAAAAATCTTTATTGGTTTTTGACGGAACCACCGCATTTATCAAAAATCCAAAATTTACACGTTACAAACTGCTTATCAAGTTCAACAGTCTTATATGGTGAAAATTAATATTATGTTGGAAAACGGGCGTATCTATAAAAAAAATTTATAGTAGTAAATAAAAATCTGAAAAATGGAAAACCCGAAATTTTTAATTTTAAATAGAAGGTTTGTGAAACGAATTGCAAATTTGAAGAATGTAAACTTGAAAATATATGAATTTGTAAAATAGATTGAGAAATTTTTAAATTAAATTAAAATTTTGAAAATATGAAAAATTTAAAGAAAATGTAAATTTAAATGTAGATTTGGAAATGTTTGAATTTATAAAATGGTTCGAAAAATTTTAAAATTGTTAAAAACTGAGTTAGTTAAATGTAGACGGACACTATTCAAGAATGTGTTGCTATTCAAAAATGTGAAAAAAAAATCTTAATTATCTATACACACTTAGAAAAACTCTATATACATAAGGCAAAGCTAAATATACCTAAATACTTATGACTGCTGCTGCTCCAACTGTAAATTCTGCCGCTGCCGTAAACGCTGCCGCTGTCGTTGCCAATGCTGCTGATGCCGGAGTTGTTTCTGGCGGTCTTCGCCGGCGCTGCCGCTGCTGGTCTTCGATGTTAATGCTGGTGGTGGTGGTGGTTAAAAAATGGCGATAATATGCCGTTGGCTAGTGGCGTGGGTTTATATCCCGTTATTTAATGGCATATTATACGAGAATTTTCTATTTTTTCTCTTTCAATTACTTCCGTTGTATTTATATATAGTTTTTAGTTTATTTTATTGTATTAAAGATTTTGTGTTACTTGTGTTAAATTTAGTCGTAATATTAGTTTTGTTGTATTAAACATTTTATTTTCTACAAGTAGATATTTAGTTTTGTATTACTTCTGTATCATTTATTAGTAGGTTTAGTATATTTTGTTATTTAAAGTTTTTTTTTGTATGATTTCTGTATAATTTAGTTGTAGTTTTTAGACAATTTTGATTATTTAGCGCTTTCTTTAATTTGGTTTATTTCTCCTCCAGTTAACGTAGGATTAGTTCTGTTGTATTAAAAATTTTCTTTTATTTCAATTTAAAATCGTGTATTTTCACTGCCAATTAGAACTGCTTTTAAAAAATTTAACACCACCACATACCTTCGTCACGGTCGCCATGTGCACCCTCCTTACCAGGCGGGTGTCTACCCGCATTAGGTTGCTTTCTTTGGGTACTTGCCGTGGAGGGCGCCGCCTTCAGATCGATGCTCTCCTGTAGGTTATGGTGAAGAAAGGGGCGGTCTTTTCCGCAGGACACTCATTCGGTACAAAATAAAAAAACTTTCTTTTTACTTTTAATTTAAACACGTTTATTTTAATTTAGTTTTAATTTATTCTGACAAGCACGTCCGAACACTATGTCTGGCAAATTTTTATAATGGCCGGTTTTTTCTGCCGAGCCGAATTGCTCCGTTTCCAAGTTGTCCAACACCTATTGTCCGTTCACAGTAGACAACGGGTGTTGCAGCAATTTGGAAACAGGGTGACATTTTTATTATTTGTTAAGGGTGCTGTTACACAATAATCCGGCAGCCTGTAGGATCTGCTTATTTCCGGATCAGCGCAGTATACCGCAGACCCTACTCCTTCCACTACTTTGGAACCATCGGTGTACACATGTATCGCCTCGTCCGCCATTTGCGCACCCTTGCCCCAAACGTCCACCTCTATTGTGGCCTTAAGATCTCCCTCGAAGCGCATATAGGGATCATGTAGTCTGTTCGTCTTGTGATTGATGACGCTATACTACTATGGCCATATGGTCGGCACTCAAGCTGCCCCGAAGCACCGAGCCTGGTTGCGGTCGTTAACGCTTTGTTCTTTGCTACCAGGTCTACTGGTGGGATGTGCAGAATGGCATACAGTGCAGCCGTCGGGGTTGTTTTCAGGGCTCCCGTAATGCTAAACATCGATAGTCTGCATACCCCCTCTAATTTTTTCCGTGCCCCTGTCCACTGATTTCGTGGCCTCTTACAATCCCCATTGTGATGTAATCTTTCTGCAATTTAACATGCAGCCGATCCATCTGATTAAGGCAGGATGTACTTTAATGTAATTAAGACCATCCATAATCGCCCATTTTGTAACATTATTGAAAGTCCCAGCAATGTCCAAGAAGACTCCTAGAGCATACTCCTTATATTCCAGGTATTTCTCTATACTTATTACCACCCTATGCAATGCGGTGTCTACCGACTTGCCTTTGGTGTACGCATGCTGTGTTGTGGAGAGCAGCTTTTCATCCACGTTGGACTTTATGTACACATCTATCAGCCTCTCAAAGGTTTTGAGCAGAAATGATGTTAAGCTAATGGGTCTGTAGTCTTTGGGATACACGTGACCGATCTTCCCCGCCTTTGGTAGAAGAGCTACACGAGAAGTTCTCCAAGAGTGCGGTACATGATTCAGTCTTATGCACCCATCGAATATTATTTTAAGCCATTCTACGACCGCCCTACTTGAGACTTGTAGCATGGCCGGGAATATACCATCTGGGCCCGGCGATTTTCCTCTGAATCTTCTTAGTTCTTAGAGGTCAAGCTTTGTTATACGCAATCATAAGCGTCCTTGTTAGGAATTCATTCGACTCCTCCAGTTCCTCTACATTAGCAACCTCTTTGGGTTGTACCAGTTTTTTTTTCTACATGTTTCTGGAATTTAGTCCAGTTCGTTGACCTAGGGTTTCTAAATGTTCCTCCCTTCTATACCTTCTTTAGGGGATCCTGAATCTGATATACGCATGGTCGGAGAAGGACGGTATATCAAGAACCATCCAATCATACCTTGATATATCACGCTCCGAGCTCAATGTAATACCCAGTACATTACTGGATGTTGGACCAATGTATGTAGGGATATTTCCCCTGTTGGCTATCTGCAAATTGGTTTCCAGGATGTAACAAATTAGAGATTCGCCTCTCTCGTTCGTATCTGCTCTCCCCACGCATTGTGGTGCATATTTGCATCTGCGCCTATGACCAACCGCCCTTTCCGCCCTTCCTCCTGTACTAGCCTTTTGCACTCCATCGGTGGAACCTCCGCAGCATGGGCCATGTAGCAGGACGTCAGGATAAATGCCTGCTTATTCTTTTGCTCAACGGCCACCGCTGCGAGATCCTCAGCGTTGTACCTAATTAGGCAGCTTATATCAATGCAGCTGTTTCCTTACCATTACTGCAGCTCGCACCCGTCCTTCCGTTTGCGCGTAGTAAACGCCAAACAGGCGCGCGCTAAGTCCAGAAACCTTTCCTCCCGATGAGAGCCACGGCTCCTGGATCAGAGCCACGTCAAACGAACCCTCCTCAAGGGTTAGGAGGAGTTTGCTCGACGCCACTTTATTGTGTTGGAGGTTTATCTGTAGGACTCGCAGCACCATTGGGCTGTTTGTCCCCCTCCAGCACTTTCGTCTTGACGTCTTCGTCCTCTCCTTGCCCTTTTGGTTTAGAGTATTCGAGGCCGCCTTCAGCCTCTCGTGACTTTTGTGCCGGGTGTTCCTCTGTGCGAGTCACAGAACCATTTAGCGGTTGGTCCTCTTCTAGCACGTTCGTGGTGATGTCGGGGTCCTCCACCTGTCTTTTTTCCCTTAGGCTTTTGAGGTCCTTTTCGAATTCGCCCACCTCTAGCGTGTTAGGGTTTTTATCCTCGGCAATTCTTTTCCAGAGTCGCATGTAGATTTTGCCAGTGTCAAACGACATTTTACCAAGCTGCGTGTACAAAATATCCTCCGCCTGCTTTTTTATTTGGAAGATGTAGAACTCACCATCCTCGGTAGGCCGAGATACAGTAAGTACCTTCCAATCCTGTATCGGTATGTTCGGATTCTTATTCGGCAGAAGTCGCAGTGTATCCTCCGACTTCATTACGCATGGTATCCATACCTTAACTTTTGGTACCGTGGGGATTTGCGCTTTACCCACCACCTCAAACCGCGCGTTCGTACCTTGCCTCTGGAGGTTTGGAACCACTTCCTCCAGCCACCGCAAGCTCGCGATGTTGTTGGTTGTTCCCACATCATCTTAAGGATTAAGCTAATAAGCTCCCTTTCCACAGATCTCCACCTTTCAGTAGTCATTTGTCCGAAAGGACTGCTACGATCAACCAGGGCCACAGTCAGTGACTGCTTTGCCACATCACTTATCTTCTCGGGAAAAGCAGGAGTCTTAGTGTTATCTCCCTTTGGAACCTCCGAGAAAGCCGGAGTCTTAGCGTAAACTCCCTTTATCGGCTCCGAGAAAGCCGGAGTCTTAGCGTTATCTCCCTTTGGCTTATCTCCTACTTTCGTAATTGGAACTTCACTCTGACTCGCAGCTTCCGAGGTAGTTGCTACCTCGCTATTGGAGCCCATCTGTTTTACAGCTTTGGGCCTACTTTTCATGTCTATGCACCTGTCTTGGAGGGAGATTTGCTGCTGCTATACAACCCTTACTCGCGGAAAGGGGTTCCATCCATATTTTGGTGCAGTTGGGAAGGCCCATACAAACTTGGGAAGAGGATCAGTGGAGCCATCTTCCGCATACAAACCATTGGAAAACCACGGAATAGAAGGGTGGTTCATTTGGAGAGGCAAGCAGCGGTTAGATCGAGAGATTTGTCTAATCGGGACGATCAGACTTAGGTGGAGGGCAGTGTGACGAATATTAGTATCACTAAGCGATACTACCATCACTAAGCCGATACTAAGCAGTGTGTACGTAAGCAATCGTCATCATGTACACATATAAATACAAGCAGCAGAGAGATACTCCCAAACGCATGTAGTCATCATCCGAAGAGTTGCTACACGTACACACGCATATGATTATGTGAAACGCATAAACTATAAATATAGATGTATATAGCTAAGTTCTAGCAGGCGAAACGTCTAGACTGTAGTAGAAATATGCGAATGGAGCAGCAGCTAGTATAAAAGAGCGCAAGCTATGTAGTCAGAAAATCAGTTTGATTTAAGCACACTATCAGTTGCGAAGTATAAGTGTTATTGTGAAGTATATTCAAAGTAGTCTAATAAAGACCATTTTGCATTATTGAATATTGGAGTTATTTATTCAACAATTTAGTGATACGAACGTTAGTAGAAGGTGTAAAATAAGTGGAATTTCTCTAAATTCGTTACAATATGTGTTTATACAAAATTTAAGTCCGTAAAGCACCAATTGCATACCTAAGGGGTGGTAGGAAATAAGCTAAATTCCTTTAGCACATTTCTTCGTTTTTAACTAAAAGTCCACGTTTTTTGAATTACGACACTACTGAAGTAAATGGGCGATATATGTATGTATATGTAGATTATATGGGTGATATTGGCTTACTGGGGAACCAAGCACCCAAAACTAACTTCGGTAGTGCGACAACGGTGTACCTCCCGGGTGGTGTGAAAAAAGTTATTTTTAAATTCAATTTCAAGTAATTTCACCATAATTCTATGTCAATTTCATTTGATTTTACTTCTTTTTTATATTTTTGTTTAAGGAGCTCCATACCCATGGTGGAATCAAAAGATGAAGTAAATAAAACAACTAAGGAAGGCTAAGTCCGGGTGCAACCGAACATTACATACTCAGCTGAGAGCTTTGGAGACAAAATAAGGGAAAACCGCCATGTAGGAAAATGAAGCTAGGGTAACCCTGGAATGTGGTTGTATGACATGGGTATCTAATGAAAGGTGCTAATGAGTATTTTAAAAGGGAGTGGGCCGTAGTTCTATAGGTGGACGCCTTTTCGAGATATCGCCATAAAGGTGGACCAGCAGTGACTCTAGAAAATGTTTGTACGATTTGAGCATCAAAAGAAAGGTGTTAATAAGTATTTTAAAAGGGAGTTGGCCTTAATTGTATAGGTGGACGCCTTTTCGAGATATCGCAATAAAGGTGCACCAAGGGTGACTCTAGAATGTGTTTGAACGATATTGGTATCAAATGAAAGGTGTGAATGAGTATTTTAAAAGGGAGTGATCCTTAGTTCTTTAGGTGGACGCCTTTTCGAGGTATCGCCATAAAGGTGGACCAGGGGTGACTCTAGAATTCGTTTGTACGATATGGGTATCAAATGAAAGGTGTTAATGATTATTTTAAAAGTGAGTCTGCCCAAGTTTTATAGGTGGTCGCCTTTTCGAGATATCGTCATAAAAGTAGACCAGGGGTGACTCTAGAATGTGTTTGTACGATATGGGAATCAAATGAAAGGTGTTAATGAGCATTTTAAAAGGGAGTGGGCCTTAGTTCTATAGGTGGTCGCCTTTTCGAGATATCGACATAAAAGTAGACCAGGGGTGACTCTAGAATGCGTTTGTACGATATGGGTATCAAAAGAAAGGTGTTAATGATTATTTAAAAGGTAGTGGGCCTTAGTTCTATAGGTGGACGCGTTTTCGATATATCGCCGTAAAGGTGGACCAGGGGTGACTCTAGAATGCGTTTGTATCATATGGGTATCAAATGAAAGGTGTTAATGATTATCTAAAAGGGAGTGGGCTTTAGTTCTATAGATGGACGCCTTTTCGAGATATCGCCATAAAAGAGGACCAGTATAAAATGTGCGTTTTGAGGTTTAAGTACGAATTGCCTTTATTCAAATATTGTCAGCTTATTTATACTTAATTATTATAAACATATTCTTACATACATATTTACTTTAAACTTTACATATTTACTTATTCTAAACATATTCTTACATACATATTTACTTTAAACCTTACATACTTACATATCTACATACAAATCGACACAAATATGTACCTTCATATTTGTGTTGATTTGTCACGTTTGCGGGAAATGCAGTGTCAGCAAATTTGCCTAAATGAAAATTTGGCTTAGTCGCGCGGTGCACACACATCTGCATTAAATCGTGGGAATTGCGTTATCAGCAACAATTAGTAAATGCGCCGCTTTGTGTTGATTAAAGTTTAGACTCATTTTGTTACAGGGTGGCACATTAAGTGGTTTACACGTTTTGGCATTGCAATTGTTGGCTGTTTACACTACATCTCCCTTTTTTTCAAAATGCTTATGCATTTGGCGGATGCATGAGCATTCTATTTTTATTTAGTTAAATGTAAATAAATTAATTTAATAATTTGGGAAAATAATATAATATGGGCAATCCCCGATTATTAAAATCATACAAACAGACAAAATTGGTTAATTCGTTGTAGTTCTATAAATAGAACAAAAACAGCAACAAAACCAAAGTTTCTTTGAAAACCGCCGTACCAAGCATAGCTTTGGCACATAGTTGCATACGAAGTATGCAATGTGTAAAAGATTAGACTATGCAAAAAGAAGGCAATTGGGAAAAACTTTACAACAACTAAGGCATGACGTAGCTGAATGCGTTTATAACCATTTCAACTATCGTAGGAGTGCGAGTTCGACTCCCACTCCCGGGAGAAAAGGCTTTGAAGAGATTTACAAGGTATAATCGAAACAGCTGTCGCCTTGTCCGTCCTGATGTCACGTTGTTTAAATGTTTCCCAAATTATTAAATAAATTATAAAATTGCTTCAAATAAATGTTTTCATACATTTATAAAAGCAATATGGGCAATCCCCGATTATTAAAATCGTAAATAAATTAATTCTATATTTTGTATTTTATGTTTACAATTTGAAAATTTACTTATTCTAATTATTTAAGTCTATTTTTGTGTATTATTATTTTTTTTATTGTTTATGATATCGGTATTTTCTATGTTATTGGAAAATTTTTGCTTATCATTATTTCCTATTCTAGACGGGATTAAAGTGTATTTATTATTATTTCTATCTATGCTTTCTACCTTATTGGGTATTAGAGTAAAATTATTTTTTTTATCGATATTTGCCACCTTATAGGGTATTATAAAATTATTTTTCTTATTGATATTTTCTATTCTACAGGGCCCTATATATCTACTATCTATTTAACTAGATCCAAAAATCCTATTATCTAAAATTATGGCCTCTCTAAAAGGCGGGGTTTTCCTAGATGAAAACGGTTAAACAAAGCTTTTGTATTGGTAGTCCATTTTAAGTTAAAATTAAAACGTATAGAATAATATAATGGTTACAGTGTTGAAAATTGACATTGTTCTTAAACGGGTTCTCTGAGCGTATTATATACAGTAGATTGGGTAGATTCAGTTGCTGCTAGAGCAAGAGGTAGTTATATAGTGATAAGTGGTTAAACCAATGGGTACAGTGGATGCAACAATTTTTCATATCTTTTCTTATACCATCTATATATATAGAAATCAAATTTTATGTGTGTGTGTATTCGCTATGGAAACGTATTTCCCACACTTCAATCATCACCAAATTTTGGCCATAGGTTCCTTCGATCAACACATAGGTCTTAGGCTACAAACAAATAAGGAAGGTGTAACCGAGCATAACATACTCAGTTGAGAGCTATGGTGACAACATAAGGGAAAATAACCATGTAGGAAAATGAACCAAGGGAAACCCTGGAATGTGTTTGTATGACATGTGTATCAAATGAAAGGCATTAAAGAGTATTTTATGAGGGAGTGGGCCATAGTTCTATAGGTGGACGCCATTTAGGGATATCGCCATAAAGGGGGATCAGGGTTGACTCTAGAATTTGTTTGTACGATATGGGTATCAAATGAAAGGTGTTAATGAGTATTTTAAAAGGGAGTAATCCTTAGTTCCATAGGTGGACGCCGTTTCGAGATATCTCCATAAAGGTGGACCAGGGGTGACCCTAGAATTTGTTTGTACGATGTGGGTATCAAATTAAAGGTATTAATGAGGGTTTTAAAAGGGAGTGGTGGTAGTTGTATAGGTGGCCGCTTTTTCGAGATATCGCCATAAAGGTGGACCAGGGATGACTCTAGAATGCGTTTGTACAATATGGGTATCAAACGAAAGGTGTTAATGAGTATTTTAAAAGGGAGTGGGCCTTAGTTCTATAGGTGGACGCCTTTTCGAAATATCTTCATAAAGGTGGACCAGGGGTGACTCTAGAATGTGCTTGTACGATATGGGTATCAAATGAAAGGTGTTAATGAGTATTTTAAAAGGGAGTAATCCTTAGTTCCATAGGTGGACGCCGTTTCGAGATATCTCCATAAAGGTGGACCAGGGGTGGCTCTAGAATGTGTTTGTACGATATTGGTATCAGATTAAAGGTATTAATGAGAGTTTTAAAAGGGAGTGGTGGTAGTTGTATAGGTGGTCGCCTTTTCGAGATATCGCCATAAAGGTGGACCAGGGGTGGCTCTAGAATGTGTTTGTACGATATTGGTATCAGATTAAAGGTATTAATGAGAGTTTTAAAAGGGAGTGGTGGTAGTTGTATATGTGAAGGCGTTTTCCAGATATCGACCAAAATGTGGACCAGGGTGACCCAGAACACCATCTGTTGGAGACCGCTAATTTATTTATATATGTAATACCTACAAAGATTTCAAGGGTTTTTTTATTTGGCCCTGCAGAACTTTTCATTTTCTTCTACTTAATATGGTAGGTGTCACAACCATTTTACAAAGTTTTTTCCAAAGTTATATTTCCCGTCAATAAACCAATCAAATTACCATGTTTCATCCCTTTTTTCGTATTTGGTATAGAATTATGGCATTTTTTCATTATTCGTAATTTTGGATATCACAAAAGTGGGCGTGGTCATAGTCGGATTTCGTTAATTTTTTATACCAAGATAAAGTGCGTTCAGATAAGTACGTGAACTAAGTTCAGTAAAGATATGTCGATTTTTGCTGTAGTTATCGTGTTAACGGCAATGCGGAAGGACAGACGGACGACCGTGTATAAAAACTGGGCGTGGCTTTAACCGATTTCGCCCATTTTCACGGAAAACAGTTAACGTCATAAAAGCCCCTACCAATTTTCAAAAGGATTGGTAAATTTTTGTTCGACTTATGGCATTAAAAGTATCCTAGACAAATTAAATGAAAAAGGGCGGAGCAACGCCCATTTTGAAATTTTCTTTTATTTTTGTATTTTGTTGCACCATATCATTACTGGAGTTGAATGTTGACATAATTTACTTATATACTGTAAAAATATTAAATTTTTTGTTAAAATTTAACTTAAAAAAAAATTTTTTTTAAGTGGGCGTGGTCCTTCTCCGATTTTGCTAATTTTTATTAAGCGTACATATAGTAATAGGAGTAACGTTCCTGCCATATTTCATCATGATATCTTCAACGGCTGCCAAATTACAGCTTGCAAAATTTTAAATTACCTTCTTTTAAAAGTGGGCGGTGCCACGCCCATTGTCTAAAATTTTACTAATTTTCAATTCTACGCCATAAATTCAACTCACCTACCAAATTTCGTCGCTTTATCTGTCTTTGGTAAATAATTATTGCACTTTTTCGGTTTTTCGAAATTTTCGATATCGAAAAAGTGGGCGTGGTTATAGTCCGATATCGTTCATTTTAAATAGCGATCTCATATGAGTGCTCAGAAACCTACATACCAAATTTCATCAAGATACCTCAAAATTTACTGAAGTTATCGTGTTAACGGACGGACGGACGGACAGATGATTTTGATATATGGAAGTCTATATCTATCTCGATTCCTTTATACCTGTACAACCAACCGTTATACAATCAAACTTAATAATCTCTATGAGCTGTGCTCAACTGAGTATAATAATTTCGATATATAAAAGGGGCGTGTCACCTCCCATACAAATGGAATATTTGGCACTGCATAACTCTGAGGGTATATATGCCAGAACAATGAAATTCAGTAAGGTGTTATATGAGCTCAATCCCTAACATCACCAAGAAAATGTGGAATTGGGAAAAAGGGGGCGTGGCACCTCTCATACAAATGGAATATATCTTACTGCATATCTCTGGATATAGTAATGGTAGAATAATGAAAATTGGTAAGGAGCTATATGACGTTAAGTCCTAACATCTCCAGTAAAATGTGGGATTGGGAAAAAAGGGGCGTGGCACCTTCCCTACAAATGGGATTTTCCAGAACTATGGCTGCCGTACAATTTTAGGTTATTTTAACAACTAAAGTTTGACTGCATTTTTGAGTTGGGCTGTTATTCCTTTTGGACGTTTAGTAATCTGCCGCCGTTAAAAAATTTGATAGCTTCAGTCCATCTACATCTTCTATAAAAATCAAATTCTGTGTGTGTGTCCCTATGGAAACGTATTTCCCACACTTCAATCATAACCAAATTTCGGCTATAGGTTCCTTCGATCAAGACGAAGGTTTTTCATATTTCATAATAAAGAATTTTAAATTTAAGTTTTTTTTGGCTTTGCGAACGAGCAATCCTAGCTCCCAAAATCATCATGTTAAAAAATGTGATCGCATTCAAAACCAAATTCCTTGTGAAGTGGCAAAATATAAATCGATCGACACATTTACAGATTAAGATAAAATTGTGAATTATCCAATTGAATTTCTAAACTCTTTAGAACCACCTGAAATGCCTGCGCAGATATTAACTTTGAAAATTGGCTCACCAATCATTTAGACACACCAAAACTGTGCAAAGGAACCAGATTTTGCGTTAAGAAATTTATGCCGAATGTAATCGAAGCAACATCCATCATCGGTAAAAGCGAAGCTGAAGATGTGCTCATTCCACGGTTCCCAATGATTCCTACAGTTTTGCCATTCAATTTTAAGCTCTTACAGTTTCCTGTACGCCTTGCTTTTGCAATTACAATCAAAAAATCACAAGGACAATGGCTTACTTTTGCAGGATTTAATTTAGAGAGTCTGTGCTTTTCCCATGGCCAGGCTATTTGTTGCTTGCTCTAGAGTTGGAACGCCAAAAAATTTGTTTATATTTGCACCGAACGAAAAAACCAAAAATATTGTGTACCCACAAGCATTACAATAAGATACAATAATAAAATATTTTAAACGAAAATTTCACCAAATATGCGCACAAAATTGAATTCAATTTACAGAACAATAAACTAAATTACCAACAAATAAAACAGAAAAGATAACGCAACATTCATTCGATCTCGGGCGTTACAACGAACCCCGGTATAGCTAGTTTTTCATATTTTCCAGCAATATTTTTATTATATCTTATGTGTCATGCGGTTTCTGGGTGGCCTTCCCAGATGGGATCGTCATGATATTTATGAAGAATTTCTTTAATTTTTGTCGACATTTGTCACATGCATAACTTCTGGGGTTAACACAAATATTAGATCTTTGATAAATTGGGTACCTATTTTATATTACTTAAATTTGCATACTCGAGTATTACTATTCATTAACAATAAATTTGTCCCTAAGGACAACTGTGTTTTTATTTTACAAGTCCTAGATTGCCGGCATTTTTCAGCCTGGTCGAATATTGTCCTAAGTCAATAACTTCCTCAACAATCTGGTTGCTTGTATTTATTATGCTACAAATTTTCTATCCTTTTGGATGAAAACGAGCGCGACATGTCTAATTGCAAATTTATTTATTTATTAAGCGCTTTATTTATAATAAGGTTCTCTTTGTGACTCTTAATTTCTTCATTACTGTTGGTAATAGTGTTATTGGCTGGTTTTTTTTTTCTTTTAGAGTTTTGCATGCTTCCACTGACATTTTTCTTTCTAGCTATGTACTCTTTGAAGCATTAATTGTGATATTTATATCAAAATCGTTTTTTTTAATAATGGGTATGTAATTATTTAGAAGAATATTAAGTACATGCATTTTTAAAAAATTGTCCAACAAAACTTTTGCAAAGATGTCATGAGCATCCAAAAAGATGATTCAAATTTTTGGTTTGCTATCGAACTTATACAGTGTTGATAAAGCTGTCTCAATAAAATATACTGTTAATTGGAGCATTTTGAGGGTTATTGTTTGGAAATGAGTTTTTAATAGTAAGGTAATAAGGTTTTTGTTTTTAAACACGCTCTTGGATGCTTTTTAGCTGTCTAAATTAAATCTTGATATAATTTTTGAGCATCATAGCTATTGCACTGATCAATAGTATGAATGCGAAAAATAAAATGACTAACCAAACGTCGGGGATGTTTTGAATGTTGTTGGTTTCTCCTTCAACTGGGGGCTCATATTTAATTAGTCGGTTCTCTGATACCTTGTTTTCCGAATTTCCTGGGTTTTCTTTTCCTATCTCATAACCAGCTATGGCTATCGTAATATCGTTTGCCAATTTTTTCCACCAAGACATTGCGAAAGCAAGAAATTTCCTGTTCCTTTGAAAAGATTACTATTTTATTAATAGTCCTTTTTAGAATTTTTGAAAAAGGATTTTAACTGTTTACTAATTTTTAAACCAGCTTTCTAATTTAAAATTTCTTGTACTTATTTCTTATCTTAAAGCCTTCCATTTTACTTTAAATTTGTTCTTTTATGTTAAAATTTTTAATATGTAGGTATAATTTATTTTGCTTTTATTTAATTAATTTTACAAAATATTATTTAAAATCATTTCTATGCAATGTTTTTTTTTTCATCTTTGTATTTTGTGTTTTAAGCCTTTTTTTCATTTTTATTTAATCTGCCTTAGTTCTATTCTATTTTTTCTTTATTAATTTTTTTTTTTTAAGGTTTTTTTAGAAAGAAATGTTTAGTAGTTTAACTAGAAATAAAATGTTTCCTAAGCTTTTTCCTTAGATTTATTTATAATTACCAAAATTATTATATTATTATTATTATTTTTTTTTTTTGATAGGATCAAAAATGTTATTCCACTTCTCCTATGCGTGTATTACGCTGCCAGTCATGTTGTTTATTCCACCATTTTTATGCTCTGACCTACTCCAATAATTTCTTCCCAATTATTTAGCACCTCATCACCATTGGACATTTCTGGCTGGCTAAGGACGTAGATTTGTGTTTAGCACCAACTCTGCTGTGACTCCTTTTGTATACCAATTCAAACTTTATTATGTTGATATTGCTGGTGCCGCTGGTTGTTCTCCGCCTTGCCTTTCACTTTCTTCCTTTCCGTCTACTGCTGCTCGCACTGTTCCCTTTACTTTTATTCATGAGTAAATTTAGAAAAACTATTGTGTTTGATAAATTCGCTTTTTTATAAGGCTTAGGATGTAATAAGCCAGTATTATCTCTGCCAGTTATGAACTTAGGCTGAATAATCAGCCAGCAGAATCAAAGGTAGGATCGCCATATAAAATGTGCGTTTTGGGTTTAAAGTACGAATTGCCTTTATTCAAATATTGTCAGCTTATTTATACTAAATTATTATAAACATATCCTTACAAACATATTTACTTATTCTAAACATATTCTTACATACATATTTACTTTAAACTTTACATACTGACATATCTACATACAAATTGACAGAAATATGTACCTTCATATTTGTGTTGATTTGTGACGTCTGGTGGAAATGCAGTATCAGCAAATTTGCTTAAATGCAAATTTGGTTTAGTCGCGCGCTGCACACACATCTGTATTAAATCGTGGGAATTGCGCTATCAGCAACAATTAGTAAATGAGCTGCTTTCTGTTGATTAAAGTTTAGACTCATTTTGTTACAGGGTGGCAAATTAAGTGGTTTACACGTTTTGGCATTGAAATTGTTGGCTGTTTACACTACACCAGGGGTGACTCTATAACGTGTTTGTACGATATGGGTATACAATTAAAGGTACTAATGAGGGTTTTAAAAGGGAGTGACCCTTAGTTCTATAGGTGGACGCCTTTTCGAGATATCGCCATAAAGGTGGACCAGGAGTGACTCTAGAATGTGTTTGTACGATATGGGTATCAAACGAAAGGTGTTAATGGGTATTATAAAAGGGAGTGGGCCTTAGTTCTATAGGGGCACGCCTTTTTGAGATATAGCCATAAAATTGGGCCAGCGGTGACTCTGGAATATGTTTGTACGATATGGGTATCAAATGAAAGGTGTTAATTAGTATTTTAAAAGGGAGTTGGCCTTAGTTCTATAGGTGGACGACTTTTCGCGATATCATCATAAAGGTGGACCAGTGAAGTATTAGGAATTAAAAGACGTTGCACGTTTGATGGTGCGACATTAAATCTTCGCTTTATTAAATAAATTCTTGTCTTTTATAGTAATTGACTTAACCTATACATTCATAAATATCTTAATACTAATAACTAAAAATAAGTACATAGGAAATGGAGTATGCATACATGTACGTTTGTATACAGTCTTTGTATACATGTAGTTTTGTATGCATGGCTCCATACAAGTAGGTTTGTACATGTTGTTTAGCAACGTCAGCAGATCAATTTGAGTGTTTTGGTATTTTCCCACAATGGGTTGTATATTTGTATGTGTACTCAAAATTTATTAGCTGTGAATGGATATGGGTCTCATATTCGGCATTCCATGATGTTGGTTAACCGTCTGGGTTAGTTCAATAATTTATGTTGGACAATATTGTAATATGATTATTACTAAAATATATTTGGAGTTTATGATGAGTATTCTTGCAAGTGTGTTACAGTGGGTATGAAGCATAATGCTACATTACAGTGGGTATGACGTATAATGCTACACCATCCGCCTTAGAAAAAAGAGTGTTATATAATTGTTTTGTGAACAATTGTATAAGACTCTTTGTCATATTTTCAATGATTTTGATATTTTATTGTTACTTGATATTGTAGTGAAAGAGGTTGTTTGATTGGTTTTCGATTTGCTGACCTTGCTATTTTTATTGTTTTATTTTAGTGCATATCCTCTTTGTTTTCAAAAATGTTTACATTTTACATATATATTTTTTTTTTTTTGCATAGGTCTTTTTTCAAAAAAAAATTTTTGAGTATTTACATATAGAGAATTTTTTAATTTGTTTTTGCATAGTCGGTCTTTAAGAGCGTCGACTCACTTAAAAATCGGCATGTTTTTACAAATTGAGTAAATTGGAATGATTCTTTACTTTAAGTTATGAATGTATGGACTGCTATATCCTTATCTTTATTGTTCCTATCATTATTTTCTAAATTATTTTTATAGTTCCTACTATTATTTATGAACTTATGCAAAATATTTTCCTATCGAATTTTTTCTATGTAAATAAGTTATTGAATAATTTTTATTATTTATCTACCTAGGGTTAGAGAAAAAGAAATTTTGCTATTAATAGTTTCTAATCTATTGGGGTTAAAGTAAACTATTTTCCTAATATGTAAAAATATGGCCTTATTAGACCTAGGCAATAAATGAATGTATATTATTTTAACTAATTCCGCATATTATTCAAGGAAAAGATTTTTTTTTTCGCTTGACATTTTTCATTCATAATAAGGTAAATCTGTAATAACTGCATAAAAAAATAGAGGGGTTGCTGATGGAAGAGCGGGCAGTTATGTATTGGTAGTGGCTCCATTAATGGATAAGTGGAAGGTACAGTGGGTGCAAAAAAAAATGTTCGTATTTTTAAATGTTCTTTTTTTTCCATAATTTCATATTTTCCAGCTATTTCTTTGATCTTATTTGTCATGCGATTTCTGCGGCGGCCACCAAGACAGAATCGTCATGATTTTTATGAAGAATTTATTTTTATACCGGGATTTGTCACTTTCACAACCTTTTTGGGTTTGTGCAATTGTTTGATCTTAGAGAATTTGGGTACCTACTTTTATTATTTTAAATTTGCCTACTCGAGTAAATAATCATTTTCCACCAATTTGTCCCTTAGGACAATTGTAATTTTCTTATACATAAATACCCAGTCCTAGATTGGCGGCATTTGTACAACGTTTGTACAGCCTGATAAGTAATTGTCCTAAGTCAATTTTATCATCCACAATCAGGTTTCTTGTATTTCCTAGGCTACCATTTTTCTATCCTAAGATGAAAACGAGCGCGACATGTCTTATTGCAAATTTGTATAGCGCTTCACTTATATTTTTATAGGTTCTCTTTGTGACTATTCTTCATCATTTTTTTTTGTTGTTATGGGCTGGTTTTAAAAGTTTCTTAGTTTTTGCCTATTTCCACTGTCCTAAAATTTCCTATTGTTTCATGACCATTTTTGTCAGGAGCCATAAAAGGAGTTATGCGAAAATTTTTTTTTTTGATTTGCTGTTCACTTTAGGCAGTGTTGCTTTTTGCGATTGTGACATTTTTAGGTTTACTATTTGAGATTTATTTGAATTTAGCGCTCTTCCTCAGCTTTGGTTTGGTACTTGTAATGGGTTAGATGCGAGTTGTGGCGGGTTTTACCTGCCTAAATTTGTGCTTTATATAGTTGTTGAGCATCATAGCTATTGTGATGATCAATAGCATGAATACACAACCTATAATTGCTAACCAAACATCTGGGATGTTCGGATTACTTTCTGTATCTACCCTAGTTGATGGCTCATACTTGATTATTTTATTATATCTTAGTTCAGAGCTTTCTTTTTCTACTTCGTAGCCAGCTATGGCTACCATAATGCCTTGGGCTATTTTTGTCCACCAAGACATTTTTAGATTTTCCTCTACTTTTATGAGAGTTGAACTAAATTGAATTTTTAATAAAATTTTTGATTGTTTTCTTTATCTTAAGCATTCCTTTTTATTTTTATTATTTTTCCTTATTTAGTTGACATAAAAGTTGTTGGAAAAATTGTACAATTTTTTTTTTTTTTTTTTATTAGTTTTTATGCCATTTTTGCACAGATTTATTTGACATTATAAAGATCTAAGAGTGATTTTGTTGATATTATTTTTGTATTGTTTACATTATTTCTGTATTGTTTATTGTTATTATTTTTTGTCTACGCCACATTGGGCTTCAATCTTTTTCCTAATTTTTAGGTTGAAAATGCGCTTTTTTTTTTTTTTTTGATGCTACTTAGCATTTGGCATTGTTGGGGAACACTTTCCTCATCATACGCATTATTTCTTCTTCTTTGGTAGTGGGATTTATAATGTCCTCAATTGTGGGTTCCCTTTCCGTACCTATTATCTTCCACAATTTCTTTACACCTTCTAGTTCTTTGGGTAGGTCCCTAGTGTGTCGGGTATTTTCGTCCCACCAATAGCGAGGAAGATCTGAGGAGTTTCTTTGCATTTTAGTAGTTATGGTGATTTTTAAAAATGTTCTATGGGCTTTCTTTAGAGGATAGGTGGACTGTCTGAAGTTGATTTACTATTTTATAGAGGTCTCCTAAACATTCCAATTTACTTGAATTTTTTTTTTTTTTTGTTATAAAAGGTTAATAAATGGGACGAAAAATTCTCGGAACAAACCAGTAAATAATCTAGGTAAACAAACACAGATTCACGAAGATAAGCGGGGATGACCTTGTCCATTAAACGACACATTCGTGGTGCCGCGTTGCACAGTCCAAAAAGCATTACTGTGAAATGGTACAAAGGTCTACCAGGTACAGTGAAAGCAGTTTTCTCCCTGGACTTTCGCTCTAAAGGTATCTGCCAAAACGCGTATTTTAAATCAATGGCAGATATGTACGTGGTATTCTCAAGCCGACTTAGAATACCGTCTATATGTGGGAGTGGGTAGGCGTCTTTGATGGTGCGATCATTTAATTTGCGGGCATCCAAACATAGGCGTTTTTAGCTCTTTTCATGAAGAGTGAGACGGGGGAATTCCAGCAACTGTTGCTCTCTTCAATAACGCCCATCTCCAACATCCTGTCCAGTTCTGCGAATATTAATTTTTGAATTGCCGGGGAAATAGGGTAGTGGCACTGCTTCGCAGGAAGATGCTCATCCGTCACCTCGATGACGTGCTCCTCTACATCGGTCTTACCCAACCCAAATATTGCGAAGGAAGGAAACTGTGCTTTTACACGATCCAAAGCTACAGTTTCTTCGGGACTCAAATCATGTTGCACCGCATCGAATAATAAGTCACCATCAGCAGGAGTAAGCTCTGATACGACCGAAACCTTTGATTGGATTTGGAGCCCCCTACTGACTACATTAAGCTGGAAGGCTTTCCAGAAATCGATCCCTAGATAGACCTCTTTTTGCAGCCCAAGCACTATCAGAAATTCCAGCTCCCGAGTGGTACTGTCCCAGAGTACTGGAAGAGTCACTACACCAACAACCGCGGTTTCACCCCCATTGGCTGTCTTCACATGTTGACCCTGAATCGGCAGAATCAGGCTTTCCTTCCCTTCGCGTAATTTATGGGCGTTTTTCCCCAAACAGCTAGCCTCGGCACCGGAATCTAAGAGCGCGAGCAGCTCGCGTCCACCGATCTCCGTTTTGGCGAACAACCTATTATCACCCTGCACAGTAACTATGGTCGAAATAATCTTTTTTTCATCCTCCTGAAAATCTTGTATTTTTCCCGCATCTTCTGTATTTTTTCGAAATTTTTCTTCTTCTTTTTAGCCTTGATCTCTTCGCAGAATATTCTTCTCCTTGCTTCCTCATACCTCAACTTCCTCACATGTAAACTATCTCTAACTGGCTCAACTTTCTTCTTTTGCTCTACTTTTTCCTTTACCTCGTTCTCCCTATCTCTTTTTAAAATTTCTATCTGCCTATCTCCAATTAATTCCCCGGGCGATCCTGGTTTGAGGCAGAGCTCCCGGACATCTCTAGCAATGCCCGGTTTCCCGCCTCTGGTTTAACGACACAAAAGGACGAATCACCTCCACACGCAAAGCATTTCATAAAGTGCAAATTCGACTTGCATTTTGTGTCTTTTGCTGCTTCTGCCGGGTTCTTCAAATAGAAATCCACCGGCATGCCACAAGCATAACACAACATAAGGTGAAACGGGGAGGGACAAAACAATTGGTTTTGGACAGGACTAACATTTTGACTATGGACATTGGACGCCGAACTTGCGACAGGACTGGGAAAATTGGTTGGGATGTTGGGTTTATGATGGTTTTGTGTGACAGGGGCATGAACATATTTTTACTAACTCCAAAATTCCTATTGTCTTTGTTGAACGCCTCTATGCTAAACTCACCCTCCTGACCTTCTGACCAATCTACGTTGTTTGTCCCTAACTCGCTGACTGGCTTCGCCCTAGACCTGTTTTCCTTAATTAACTTTTCCGCCATCTTGCATTCGGCCTGCAACTCCGCCAATATCTCTCTCTTTGTCGATAACGTCAGGTTGGCCAGATATGACTTTAGGTTGCCCTTAATAATTTTTACCAGCTCGTTCTCCGGGATTCTTTGCCTCAGTCGGAACGTTAGGTCGTGGACGTCAGCATAGTATTCGTCGAAGTTCTGTTGGGGCTGCTGCTTCCGCTCCATGATCTCGCGTATTACCTCGTAGTCTGACTCTGCCGACTTAAATTGAAATAAAATTTCCCTCTTCAACCCAAAATAGTCAAACGACTCGTCATCGGCGTGATCCTCAAGCACCTACAAATACCACTTGAGAGCGGGCCCTGAAACTAGGCAGTGGAAATCGGAAAACAACTGCTGATAGGACAACTGGTATTGTACGCGCATTCGTTCCAACCTGAAACAAAACTTTCCACCGTCATCCCCTTTGCTCACCCGTCGAACTTAAGGTGCCATTTGTCTAAATCTACTTTCTTTCGTCCAGAATAGCTGGAGTGGCCGTTGCCTGTATCTGTGTGGTTCGCTGTTCTGTGCTGGTTCGTGGTGATATCCCGATCTTGTCCTGGCGTGGACGTGTTCGGTGGAGGAGCTGATGCAGCAGGAGCGTGCATAGATGTCTCCACATGAGCGACACGATTGCTAAGAGTGGATATATCTTCCCTTACCTTTCGCACTTCGCCAATGTGATGATTCATCTCAGCGTTCTGCTGCATCATCACCTCCATCATACGTCCTAGCTGGCCGATGCGCTCTTCTACCGATGCCTGCGTGCGCCTGTCTCTGCCAGACCCCGCTGCACCTGCCTTGTGGTCTTGTATTCCTTCACCTCCAACAGCTCCCTCCTCTGTGTCCGACATTTCTAACAATCTTTCCAATTTCTGCGAAAAATTCAGCGAGCGATCCGACGTGTTTATGACAACCCTATCAGTAACCGAAACCTCTGCTTGCCCAAATACCCTAGCAGTGCAAAGATTCCAGAGGTCTATTGGGACCAAATCGGCTGGTAATTCGATGCCTGTGTCGATTTGATTGAATAAGGGCCCTACCACCTCGTTCTCCAAACCTCTTGCTACGCTACGTGTAATTCGCCTGTTGCTTCCCAACAGTCCTAAAACCCTCTTAGTAATCGCCCCCTGGTCCTTGGACTTGTCCATAAACTAAGGGACTGGTATCAACAGGGAGTCCGCAACCTGACTACCGAAACGTAATGAAAAAAACGACAAACTCCAAAGTTGGACAAAGGACACTAAAAAAAATAAAACCGAAAAGCTTTTGTACAGCGGTTATTTCAACTATAGATTTATTTCTTAAATCGGAGTTAAAGAAAATTTGAAATAAACAGTCGCAATTCAAATGGTAAAAATGGTATGAAAGAAATATACGTATGTGTATATATATATATATAAAAAGTGTATAAAAAGATACTTATGTGTATAAAGGGTAAAAAAAATATATGTGCAAAATTCAAAAATGGACAATTCTTAGAGTATATGTATTTAAAAGGGTAAAATTCAAAGAGGCCAACAAATGCAAAATAAATAGCCTCGATAAAAACCTTTGACGGTGTACCGATATAAATATATAAAACGCTTGTCTGATATTAATCAAAAAAACTAAACACAGAAAAACTGTATTTCAATAATTGTTTTGGGTTTAACAAAACTGTTGCGCAGAATGACAGCAAGAATGCAAACAAAAAGAAAAAAAACGAATTCAAGAAAAATTCTTAAAAATATAAGTACATATAAAAAAAAATTGCCAATATAATAATATTAAAATTTTCAATGACTTCTTCAAAATGCTAGAGAAACTATAAAAGACAATAGTTGTAGACCAACCTTCAAAGAGTAGCAATAACAACAGGGAAATATATAAGAAACCAGAAAACTGGTTCCTGGAATTCGTTTGTGTTTCAAATTAACTTAAAAAGCAATAATATTAAATTGTAAAAAAAAAATTTATAAAAAAAGTAATAAAACTTCAAACAAGTGTTAAAAAAATAATAATAAACCTGTCTGTTTACAAAAAAAATTCCAAAGTATAAAAGATAAAAAAAACTATAAGAAAATGTAAAAATCTCAGTATGATTAAGTATTTTAAATTAAGTTTCCAAATGATATTTTAAACTTTCTGAAATATATTGTGGTACTGTTGGTGCATTTGGTGTTGTCCTCGCCTGATGGGCTCTGTGCGTAGTTGAGTAAAGTAATGAAGTATTCTGTCCAAAGTCAGAGTCAGCTAATCCCCTCTTAATTGTGAAATGTGACACTACAGCGTCTTAAGAACTAGCACAAGACGTGGTTGCCACAATTCCCCCTTTACCCTGTCAAAATATCTACCCTCATTCGTACGGTGCTGGATCATACGCATGGCAGCTGATGTAGCTTGCAACAAAACAAAAACAAAACAAAAAATTATCGTCTTAGAGTTCTGCCGATGACTTCTGATACCACTTTTCAAAAACGTTGGAGTTCTTAAAAGGAACTCAGAAATCACCGCCAACACTCCCTCCACTGGTTTGTCACTTGGGTACATATCTCTCACTGCTGACAACAAGCGATGTTGCCCTCGTGACCCTGAATCTGTCCGCGAGAAGGAAAATTAAGAAAATAGATAAGGTAGTGAAAAGCTGAGACCAGTATACTGAAAAACAACTTAAGGTGAACGAAAAAAAAATTGGAAAGTAAAAGAAACGAAATATGGGAAAAATTGGAAATTACTAGTGGGCTATAACGTTGGGCGCCATTGTTACATAACTGCATGGTGCGGGAGAGGAGGAGTGGCGGGTTGGCATGGTAATAGCCCGGCTGAGGCTCGACGGCCTTGAGGCGCGGTTCTTGCCACTTCTCCTTTCCCAACAGTTGCATAGCAAAATTGAGTTTGTGCCTGAGGGAAAGTATCTAAACAAACTAAAATAAATAAATAAATGTAAGGCGCGATAACCTCCGAAGAGATCTAAGGCCGAGCTTCTCTTCCAAACTAAAGAAAAATAAATATAGGAAAGCGGGAGAAAACCTGTCCGAGCCAGGTGGAGCCTTCCCACCCTCCTGTTCACGAGATGTGAACAGCCTTTGGACTCTACTATGGCTCCGCTTCCCGAGTAGAGTCCCCTTGAACCTGACTAAAGTCCGTCTTTAGGTATCTACGTATCTTCCATCTTTTCCCCCAACTACCCCAACATACCATCAGTTGCCGCAAGGGCAACACCTACACCAACAAAGAAACTACCTTTAGTCAGACATGTTGTAGCTGAAATTACCTATGTATGAAAAATAATACTCCTCAGCCCATATACTACAATATAAAGACGCTGATTCCAATGAATTCCAACTTCAAATTAATAAACAATATTTATTAAAATAATTTATAGATGACTCCTTATAGCTAATCAACAATTATAACTCCCGTTTCATTACATATTCCCTAATCCAAATCTCAAACTTTTAATTTTTATTTGAAAGGAAAATTTACAAAAAAACTTTTATAATTATTATTACAAAGAAATATTAAAAATTCAACAACGGCCTAATGTCTATCTAATCATTTACACACAAGCACACGTATAAACATATGTACAAATGCACTTACGTGTGTGCGTTCACTCTCAAAAACTGCTAAAATTCACTATAGGTGTGGGTGGGTGATATTTTACTCTGAGATGGTAATTTTATAAATGTACGTGGGTTAAGATGTGTGTGCATAAAATTTTTTTTCTTTTATGATAAACTCACCTCGCTCAGAACCCCGGGGTGGTACCAAATCGTTGTGCGGAGCTGAAAATAGAAAAAGAAAAAAACAAACAACATATGCAGAACAATGGAATTTTTTTGTTCTGTTACAGGACTTTGGCCGATTGACCGTGGTCACGGCTAATCCTATGCACAAATGTCTTTTGTTTTTAGTTTCACGTATCTGTTCAAAGCATGTGCACACTTTTATGCACCTGCTAAAAAAACTCAAAATAATAAAAATCGCGTAAAGCAAAATTAAGTCAAATTGGGACTACTTTTTGAATAGTAAAAATGACAAAAATATTTACAAAAAATTTTTTTTTTTCTTTTTACCGCGAAAATACGATAGTGAAAGTGCCGAGTGGATATTATTTAAAAATTACGAATTCAAAGAAAAAGTTTTTGACAAAAAAATTTTTAACCGAAAATTTTGTATTACCATAAAAAATATTGTTTGAGAATAAATTTTCGTGAGTGGCTCATGCATATACAAATAGGTATGCTTGTGTAGGGCTGGGTGTGGAAACCCAAAAATTTGTGTGCCTGTCGACAAAAAGTGGTAATATGCTAAATATGGAATTAAGGTAAGAAAAATCAAGAATAAAAGAAAAACGTATACGCCTTAAGTTATAGAACGAATAAGAAAAAAATTAACTAAATTAAAAAGTAATTAAATTCATATAAATTCAAACTTCAAATATCCTTTTTTTTTCTCAAAAAAACTAATAGTTGTACGGCCTAATATAATAAGTATAAATTGAAACTGTGGTGAGTAAATAAAAATATTCAAGTTGGCGAGGGCGCTCCGGGTGAGTCGCGCTTAACTTCTCTCGATCTCAGATGTGATTAGTGGCGTGTTGGGTTTCAGTGTAGTGAATAAAGGTGGATGAATGTGGCCGATGATGCCGTGTACTATGTTGTTAGCTACGTGGGTGGTTGCGCCACTAAATGTTTAGCAACAAGTTAGCGACGATGGATGTTGCGTGCCCAAAAATATGTAAATATGTTGCTAATGGGCTGATGCGACTCGTTGCCAGAATTTGTTGTATTGTGGATATACAAGTGTGTTATGTTACCTCTTGTTGGTTTTGTGAAAAATGTATGGTGTTGCGTGTTTGATTATATGTTTTAGCTCGAATGTAGCTATACTGGGAGTCTGATGACTGTGTTATGTGCGTGTGCTTGTGTCTGTTGGTGTTCGTCGATTCTGGCGCTAATCCGTTTGCACGCTTTTGGCCAATATAGGCTCGTTGGCTTCCCTTTTGGCCAGAAACCAATCCCTTGATTGGACTATTGACCCCTTTTGTATGTGTGGTTGGTGTCTGTTGTTATTTTGCATGTTTTCTTCGGCCAACTCTTTGTATATTTTAGTATGTTTTTACGTGTGATTTTGTGTAACTTTATGTGAAAAGAAGTCGCGGCCTTCGGCTGGCTTCGTGCGCTGTAACAAGAGAACGTATATATTATTTAAAATATATTTATTTTTAAGAATTTTTGCTTAAAATTTTTGTTTTTGTATTTAAAATTAAAGTTAGCTATTTCGTTTTCCTTCTTCCAAATTTAAAATGACTTAGCAAAGACTATTTCAATTACCTCCGATATTTTCTTTCTCTTCTTCTTTTAATCTTCCTTTTTGTTTGCATATGTTCTCGTGTACATATATATGTATATACATATGTACATGTAAGTGCACTTATGCATATTTAATTATTTATGAATTTTAAATTCACACCAAATTCGATCGAATCAAAATCCAATAAAATAAAAATTCACAACAAATATTTCGACGAGAATACAATGAAAAATATTGTTCACAACGACAACGTTCAAAATTTAAAAGGGAATTTTGGGTCAAAAATGTTTAGCTTGATAATGAAGGAATGATCTTTGTGTAAAACCGCCAAAGAAACATTTAGGAAAAACTCTACTTTCGCGAAGTGGACTTATGTTGAGCCGATCTAACGATTCGAAACTATTTCTAACTCAATTAATTTTTTTTTTTATAAAGAAATTCTCAAAAAAAAAATCGTTCACTAACGACTCTCCTGTTTCACAAAATTTACCAAAAAAAAATGTCAATTTCAAACAAAATTATTTAAACCAAGGTTCAAAAACCTGTTCTAATAAAAGGAAAAAGGTGTAAAATAAATCGCGGCTAAAAAAAACACAAAGGTTTCTCAAAAAAAGGAATTTCAAATCTCAAACTTTGGCTTACCTGTGACTTTGCTGCTTTCTTGAGGGGATTTTTCCACGACCAGTGGTGGCGGCACTCCTTGCTTGGCGGTGCACCTAGGGAGGATTCCTTGGTATCCAGGTTCACTTTTATTTTATTCGCTCGCGTTGACTTTTGGCGTGAAACCGCACTTAAGAAAAAAACTTTGTCACTCGCGCACCCACACTTTAAGGTGAACAAAACGCACTTTGAATATAGAACTTTTCACTTCACTTTTCTAGTTAAGACCGCGACTTTTCGATTTTGAATGCTGTTGATCAGCGGGACCCCCTTTTATACCCACTAAGCCTTGCGGCATTTAGGACACCGTAAGTCACGAATCGCCTTCCTGATTTGGTTGAACCAATCCGCGTTCGCCCCTTGGGCGGCACGTATATACACATATGTGCAAGCAACAGTTCAACCCACTCACACAATCAAACATCCACTTTGTTAATATCGTAAAGCGGAGAAGGAGATTTGGTTAGCGGTTGGTTACACATGTGTTCATATACCCGCTTGCGTGTCGTCAGAGAAATCCTCAAACATATAATACAACAACATATATTTACTACACCACAAAAATATTAAATAAATTACCAAAATTCTAAACCTAACATCACTGGGTTCTCAAGCAAAAACTAACCTAGAATATCACAGCTGGGCATCTTAATCCTATATCACAGTTTAAACTAAAACTATATCACAGATTGAAGAAAATTAGTCAAGTTGCAAATGTCTAAATGGATTAATATGTCAAGTTGGGAATGTATAATCAAATAAAAGTCAAGTCAAAACGGTATACTTACGTTAACAGGTCAATAAAACCTAAAATAATTGAATAAATAATTACAAAAAAATCAAAATGGATGTCAATTTTCTACAGGTCAAGTTTTTCAGGTACAAAGGTGAGTAATAAATAACATGCAACATTGAACATTAACTAACATCATGCCACAAATATATCTTTAGCATGGTATACCCCAATTCTGTTTCCACTAACATCACCGAGTTCATACGTCGAGTTACCTATTACTTTAGGTACTATGCATTTTACTTGTTTTGGGGCAAGTTTAGGATTATAGTTGTCGATTTGTGAACTCTGTTTAAAATTTCGGCTGGATACCACTTTTCCAATCTTAAACGTCACATCCCTATTACTAGTGTTATATACCTTCTTGCTGCGTTCGTGGGCTTACCTCAGCTCTTTCATAATATTATTTCTAATCGCCTGAAGCTTATCTGATGTTAACTCTAGCTCGCAGTCCACATCCATGACTGCGCCTAATTTTCGATACAACTCGTACGATGCATCATGTTGCACCATGGGCATGCCAAACAACGCATAATACGGTGATGTGTTAATAGCCGAATGGATGACGCTTCGTAATGCAAAGGCCGCAGCACTAATGTGTTTGTCCCAATTTTTCTGGTTTTCGCCTACATATGACCTAACTATTTGCAGTATTGATCGGCTGACCCTTTCTGCCGCGTTGCCTTGTGGCGAGTAGAACGCCGTTCTTACATGAGTCGTACCGTATCTTGCTAAAAATGATGTAAACATTTCTGAAACGAACTGTTTGCCATTGTCGGTGTGTACATACTCCGGTACACCAAACACATGAAAAACATCCTGTTTTAAAAATTTTACAACTTCAGCTGAGGTTGCTCTACGCATGGGTTTCAAAAACACAAATTTTGAAAAGTGATCTAGACACACAAACACATAAACATTACCATCACATGTATGTGGGTATGGACCCATAAAATCTATAAATAAACGTTGCAGAGGGCGTTCAGTAACATGTTGTTTTCCCATCAACGGTTTGTGGAAAGCATTTTGGGTTTTGTTGCCTTTACAGGTATCGCAACTTTTAATATAATTTTGTGCATCTGTCACAAGTCCTGGCCAGTAGTATCTTTCACGGGTGCGCACAAGTTTCTTGTGTATACCTCCATGACCTGCAGAAGGCGAGCAGTGCGATGCCTCCACCAACCCAGAACGAAGTTCAGTCGGTACCCAGAGTTTCCAGGCATGGTCTCCTTGAAGCCCTTTCCCCTTGTCAAATTGCGTCCGTCTATAAACGTATCCATCAGATACGCACAGTTCCGGTAATTTATATTTGTTCGATGTAACCGTGTCTATGAGTTCGTGGTACTCAGCCGTTTTAAAGTAAGGTGAATTTACGTCGATATCCAGTATTCTGTCGTTCACTAAAATTTCACTCATGTCGACCCTGGATAAAGCATCCGGCACTACATTTTGGGTGCCCTTACGGTGCTGGATGTCGAAATTGAAGCCTTGTAATTTTAAACTCCACCTTGCCAGCCGGCCAGACAAGTCCTTCTGACCCATCAACCACTTCAAGCTGGCATGGTCAGTTATTACCGTAAAGGGCAATCCCTCGATATAGGGCCGGAACCTCTTTATACTCAGGACCGCTGCATAACACTCTAGTTCCGTGATACTGTAATTTCTTTGTGCCTTATTTACTTTAGCAGATACGTAGGAAATCGGTCGTTCGTTTCCGTCCTCGTCTAGTTGGAAGAGTACCCCTCCGAGTCCGTCCGAGGATGCGTCACATTGCACGTAAAAATGCTTCTCAAAATCCGGATGTATTAACACCGGCGCAGATATTAATTTTTGCTTTAAGCAATCAAATGCTTGCATCGCTTCGTCTGTCATTTTAAAAGATTTTATTTTGCCTTTAGTGAGGCAGTCGTGCAGCGGTGCTGCAATTGTCGCGTAATCTTGTATGAATCTGCGGTACCAGCCTGTCATCCCTAGGAACCGTCTAAGTTGCTTCGGTGTTCGGGGTTTGGGGAAGTCTCGCATCGCTGCCACCTTATTTAGATCCGTACCGATACATCCGTCGCCTACGATCCAGATATATTACTTCTAAACGAAACTTACTCTTTTCAACGTTTATCATCAATTTCGCATCACGAACACATTCTGCAACACGGGACAACATATCTAAATGGGATGAACAATTCTCGGAACAAACCAGTAAATCATCTAGGTAAACAAACACAGATTCACGAAGATAAGCGGGGATGACCTTGTCCATTAAACGACACATTCGTTGTGCCCCGTTGCGCAGTCCAAAAGGCATTACTGTGAAATGGTACAAAGATCTACCAGGTACAGTGAAAGCTGTTTTCTCCCTGGACTTTCGCTCTAAAGGTATCTGCCAAAACGCGTCTTTTAAATCAATGGCAGATATGTACCTGGTATTCTGAAGCCGACTTAGAATACCGCCTATATGTGGGAGTGGGTCGGCGTCTTTGATGGTGCGATCATTTAATTTGCGGGCGTCCAAACATAGGCGATTTTTAGTTCCTTTTATGACGAGTGAGACGGGGGAATTCCAGCAACTGTTGCTCTCTTCAATAACGCCCATCTCCAACATCCTGTCCAGTTCTGCGAATATTAATTTTTGAATTGCCGGAGAAATAGGGTAGTGGCGCTGCTTCACAGGAAGGTGCTCATCCGTCACCTCGATGACGTGCTCCTCTACATCCGTCTTACCCAAGCCAAATATTGCGAAGGAAGGAAACTGTGCTTTTACACGATCCAAAGCTACAGTTTCTTCGGGACTCAAATCATGTTGCACCGCATCGAATGATAATTCACCATCAGCAGGAGTAAGCTCTGATACGATCGAAACCTTTGATTGGATTTGGGGCCCCCTACTGACTGCATTAAGCTGGAAGGCTTTCCAGAAATCGATCCCTAGATAGACCTCTTGTTGCAGCCCAGGCACTATCAGAAATTCCAGCTCCCGAGTGGTACTGTCCCAGAGTACTGGAAGAGTCACTACACCAACAACCGCGGTTTCACCCCCATTGGCTGTCTTCACATGTTGACCCTGAATTGGCAGAATCAGGCTTTCCTTCCCTTCGATTAATTTATGGGCGTTTTTTCCCAAACAGCTAGCCCCGGCCCCGGAATCTAAGAGCGCGAGCACCTCGCGTCCACCGATCTCCGTTTTGGCGAACAACCTATTATCACTCTGCACAGTAACTATGGTCGAAATAATCTTTTTTTTATCCTCCTGGAAATCTTGTGTTTTTCCCTTATCTTCCGTATTTTTTCGAAATTTTTCTTCTTCTTTTTAGCCTTGATCTCTTCGCAGAATATTATTCTACTTGCTTCCTCATACCTCAACTTCCTAACATGTAAACTATCTATAACTGGCTCAACTTTCTTCTTTTCCTCTACTTTTTCCTTTACCTCGTTCTCCCTATCTCTTTTTAAAATTTCTATCTGCCTATCTCCAATTAATTCCCCGGGCGATCCTGGTTGGGGGCAGAGCTCCCGGACATCTCTGCCAACGCCCGGTTTCCCGCCTTTGGTTTAACGACACAAAAGAACGAATCACCTCCACACGCAAAGCATTTCATAAAGTGGAAATTCGACTTGCACTTTGTGTCTTCTGCTGCTTCTGCCGGGTTCTTCAAATAGAAATCCACCGGCATGCAACAAGCATAACACAACATAAGGTGAAACGGGGAGGGACAAAAGAATTGGTTTTGGACAGGACTAACATTTTGAATATGGACATTGGACGCCGAACTTGTGACAGGACTGGGAAAATTGGTTGGGATGTTGGGTTTAGGATGGTTTTGCGTGACAGGGGCACGAGACATATTTTTACTAACTCCTAAATTCCTATTGTCTTTGTTGAACGCCTCTATGCTAAACTCACTCTCCTGACCTTCTGACCAATCTACGTTGTTTGTCCCTAACTCGCTGACTGGCTTCGCCCTAGACCTGTTTTCCTTAATTAACTTTTCCTCCCTCTTGCATTCGGCCTTCAACTCCGCCAATGTCTCTGTCTTTGTCGAGAACGTCAAAATGTTAATAATTTTGACCAGCTCGTTCTCAGGGATTCTTTGCCTCAGTCGGAACGTAAGGTCGTGGACGTCAGCATAGTATTCGTCGAAGTTCTTTTGGGGCTGCTGCTTCCGCTCCATGATCTCGCGTATTACCTTGTAGTCTGACTCTTCCTACTTAAATTGAAATAAAATTTCCCTCTTCAACCCTAAATAGCCAAACGACTCGTCATCGGCGTGATCCTGCATCACCTGCCAATACCACTTGAGAACGGGCCCTGAAACTAGGCAGTGGAAATCGAAAAACAACTGCTGATAGGACAACTGGTATTGTACGCGCATTCGTTCCAACCTGAAACAAAACTTTCCACCGTCATCCCCTTTGCTGATCCGTCGAACTTAAGGTGCCATTTGTCTAAATCTACTTTCTTTCATCCAGAATAGCTGGAGTGGCCGTTGCCTGTATCTGTGTGGTTCGCTGTTCTGTGCTGGTTCGTGGTGGCATCCCGATCTTGTCCTGGTGTGGAGGAGCTGATGCAGCAGGAGCGCGCATAGATGTCTCCACATGAGCGACACGATTGCTAAGAGTGGATATATCTTCCCTTACCTTTCGCACTTCGCCAATGTGATGATTCATCTCAGCGTTCTGCTGCATCATCACCTACATCATACGTCCTAGCTGGTCGATGCGCTCTTCTACCGATGCCTGCGTGCGCCTGTCTCCGCCAGACCCCGCTGCACCTGCCCTGGGGTCTTGTATTCCTTCACCTCCAACAGCTCCCTCCTCTGTGTCCGACATTTCTAACAATCTTTCCAATTTCTGCGAAAAATTTAGCGAGCGATCCGACGTGTTTATGACAACCCTATCAGTAACCGAAACCTCTGCTTGCCCAAATACCCTAGCAGTGCAAAGATTCCAGAGGTCTATTGGCACGAAATCGACTGGTAATTCGATTCCTGTGTCGATTTGATTGAATAAGGGCCCTACCACCTCGTTATCCAAAGCCCTTGCTACGCTACGTGTAATTCGCCTGTTGCTTCCTAACAGTCCTAAAACCCTCTTTGCAATCGCCCCCTGGTCCTTGGACTTGTCCATAAACTAAGGGACTGGTATCAACAGGGAGTCCGCTACCTGACTACCGAAACAAATGAAAAAAAACGACAAACTCCAAAGTTGGACGAAGGACACTAAAAAAAATAAAACCGAAACGCTTTTGTACAGCATAAAAAAAAAATATTTCTATTTCAACGGTTATTTCAACTATGGATTTATTTCTTAAATCGGAGTTAAAGAAAATTTGAAATAAACAGTCGCAATTCAAATGGTAAAAATGGTATGAAAGAAATATACATATGTGTGTATATATATAGTATAGTATAGTGTATAAAAAGATACTTATGTGTATAAAGGGTAAAAAAAAATATATGTGCAAAATTCAAAAATGGACAATTCTTAAAGTATATGTATGCATATGTATTTAAAAGGGTAAAATTCAAAGAGGCCAACAAATGCAAAATAAATAGCCTCGATAAAAACCTTTGACGGTGTACCTATATAAATATATAAAACGATTGTCTGATATTAATCAGAAAAACTGAAAACAGAAAAACTGTATTTCAATAATTGTTTTGGGTTTAACAAAACTATTGCGCAGAATGACAGCAAAAATGCAAACAAAAAGAAAAAAAAGAATTCAAGAAAAATTCTTAAAAATATAAGAACATATAACAAAAAATTGCCAATATAATAATATTAAAATTTTCAATGACTTCTTCAAAACGCTAGAGAAACTATAAAAGACAATTGTTGTAGACCAACCCTCAAAGAGTAGCAATAAAACCAGGGAAGTATATAAGAATTCAGAAAACTGTCTCCTGGAATACGTTTGTGTTTCAAAATAACTTAAAAAGCAATAATATTAAATTGTAAAAAAACAAAATTTATAAAAAAATAATAAAACTTCAAACAAGTGTTAAAAAAAAAAATAATAAACCAGTGTCAAGAAAAACATTTTCACCCATTGAAATAATCGCCGATTTGGAACAATGCGTACAAAGTTTTGAGGACGAGAGGGAAAAAGATACTGTAAGGAGTGACATTGCGGCAAAAATCAATACTTTTAAGCAAAAAATTAGAAACTGCACTAAGGACAAGTTTATAGTGAAACAATCGACATACACCAAAAGATTCCTTAACCAACACAGAAACGAGATCATAATAACAAAGGTAGATAAAGGCAACAAGACAGTTATGATGTAAAAAATTAAAAAGGAACTAAAAATGAAACAGTTGCTAAACGACAAAAACACATACAAAACAATTAGGAATGATCCCACACAAAAACTGATGAGGAAGAATAACACAATTATAAATAATCTTTACTAACAAAGGAGACTCGATGCAAAACAAAAATTTCAGCTGACATCCGCGGCTGCTAATGCTCCAAGACTTTACGGACTTCCGAAAATTCACAAACCACACGCACCACTTAGACCGATTTGCTCATCTATTAATGTACCATGTTACAAATTATCAAAATTTGTTGGAAGCATTTTAGAAAATATTATATCCGATGATCTTAATATAAAAAGTTCACTTCAACTTAAAGAAAAAATCAATAATTTCACAATTCAAGACGACGAAATTCTCATTTCATTCGACGTCGTATCACTTTTTACGAATATACCCATACATTTAGCAATACGCACTATTATGCGAAAATGGGAAAAATTGGAGACACATACACAAATAGACAAAAAACAGTTCCAGACGATACTAGATTTCTGCTTACGTGACAACAATTATTTTTCATATAACAACACCATATACCAACAAATCTACGGAATGCCAATGGGCAACCCGCTATCTGTAACCATTGCAAGTATCGTTCTGGACAAAATATTGGACGACAGCCTCGCTGAATTAAAAAGCAAAGACATATATGTCAAATACATAACCAAATATGTAGATGACATATTCGCAATTGTTAAAGCTAAAGACGTGGAAGACATACTAACAGTATTTAATGCACAGCATACCAGGATACAATTTACTAAAGAATTAGAGCAGAACAACAAAATTGCCTCCCTAGACGTAGAAATACAGCGAAAAAACCAAAACTTAACGTTCAACTGGTATGCAAAGTCGATGGCATCAGGAAGAATTATCAATTATCACTCCAATCATCCATGGAAGCAGAAAATTAACACAGCAACAAGTCTAATAAGGAAAATACATCTTCTAAGTGGCGGTGATTTCATAGAAGAAAACAAGAAGAAAATAAAAAATATTCTCTTCAAAAATAGCTACCCGAATACTCTAATAGAAAAGCTTATAATTAATACGACACAAGAAATGGACCACCCTAATTCATCAAATGGACAAACAGAAGCAAACACAAACAAAACTTATATTGGAGTTACCTATATACCCGGACTAACAAGTAATCAATCGCTCAGGAGAATTATGAAAAAAGACAACATAACATTTGCTCACAAACCACACAATACACTTAATCGTTTCTTTACAAAAACAAAAGACAAAATAGACAAGGGACAACAATGCAATATAGTGTATAAAATTCAATGCAACGGTAAACACAACAATGCCTGCAATAAATGTTACATTGGCACAACGAAAAGAGTATTGAGAACGAGAATACACGAACATGAAATGGACGCAAAAAACAGAAAAACAAATACCGCGCTTTCTCAACACCTGACTGACAATGACCATACAGCTGATTTTGGGAACGCAAAAATTTTAGATGTTGAGAGAAGATGCAAAAGGAGGATGACACTGGAAAGTCTCCGCATCCAACAACATATGACGAATGTCATGAATTTTAAAGAAGACATTGACAATACAAATAGCGCTTATACAGCAATAATAAAAAATGATAAAAACAAAAATAGAAAATAAGAAAAATGAATGTGTCGATTGTCCTGTGATATTATTGTGTTTGTACAACTAATTAAATTATTGTGAGTTATTGTTTTAATGTTGAATTTGTAATATTTATTGAAAATAATGATTACTTTTGTATTTTCATGTGGTTTGTTTGAAAATAAATAGACTTCCTGATGATGACGCGGATGCGTCGAAATGCATAGAAGAGAAAAGTAAAAACTCTTGGTTTTTTCTTTATACATATCGACCAAAACAGCTCCAACCCAGCAAACAATAAACCTGTCTGTTTACAAAAAAAAAATCCAAAGTATAAATGATAAAAAAAACTATAAGAAAAATGTAAAAATCTCAGTATGATTAAGTATTTTAAATTAAGTTTCCAAATGAAATTTTAAACTTTCTGAAATATATTGTGGTACTGTTGGTGCATTTGGTGTTGTCCTCGCCTGATGGGCTCTGTTGGTAGTTGAGTAAAGTAATGAGGTATTCTTTCCAAAGTCAGAGTCAGCTAATCCCCTCTTAATTGTGAAATGTGGCACTACAGTGTCTTAAGAACTAGCACAAGACGTGGTTGCCACAATTCCCCTTTACCCTGTCAAAATATCTACCCCCTGCAAACGTACAAAAACCTCACATTTGTATGCTGCTGGATCATACGCATGGCAGCTGATGTAGCTTGCAACAAAACAAAAACAAAACAAAAAATTATCATCTTAAAGTACTGCCGATGACTTCTGATGCCACTTTTCAAAAACGTTGGAGTTCTTAAAAGGAACTCAGAAATCACTGCCAACACTCCCTCCACTGGTTTGTCACTTGGGCACATATCTCTCGTTGCTGACAACAAGCGATGTTGCCCTCGTGACCCTGAATCTGTCCGCGAGAAGGAAAATTAAGACTTATTTTGTTTGGTTGATTTTCCGACAGGGTGGATAAATGATGTATATTGGAACGATTTTCCGTCATCCCTTGTCAAATTTGGTTTTGAGACAAACCGGTTTCGGCGTTGTGCCATCATCAGTGTCGATTTTCGGTCTGAAAAATAGATTAAAAGATTAGAAAATAGATAAGGTAGTGAAAAGCTGAAACTAGTATACTGAAAAGCAACTTAAGGTGAACGAAAAGAAAAATTGGAAAGTAAAAGAAACGAAATATGGGAAAAATTGGAAACTACTAGTGGGCTATAACGTTGGGCGCCATTGTTACATAACTGCCTGTTGCGGGAGAGGAGGAGTGGCGGGTTGGCGCGGTTCTTGCCACTTCTCATTTCCCAACAGTTGCATAGCAAAATTGAGTTCATGCCTGAGGGAAAGTATCTAAACAAAATAAAGAAAAATAAATATAAGAAAGTGGGAGAAAACCTGTCCGAGTCAGGTGGAGCCTTCCCACCCCTCCTGTTCGCGGGATGTGAACAGCCTTTGGACTCTACTATGGCTCCGCTTCCCGAGTAGAGTCCCCTTGAACCTGACTAAAGTCCGTCTTTAGGTATCTACGTATCTTCCATCTTTTCCCCCAACTACCCCAACTTACCATCAGTTGCCGCAAGGGCAACACCTACACCAACAAAGAAACTACCTTTAGCCAGACATGTTGTAGCTGAAATTACCTATGTATGAAAAATAATACTCCTCAGCCCATATACCACAATATAAAGACGCTGATTCCAATAAATTCCAACTTCAATTTAATAAACAATATTTACTAAAATAATTTATAGATGACTCTTTACAGATAATCAACAATTATAACTCCCGTTTCATTACTTCTTCCCTAATACAAATCTCAAACTTTTAATTTTTATTTGAAAGGAAAATTTACAAAGAAGCTTTTATAATTATTATTACAAAGAAATATTAAAAATTCAACAACGGCCTAACGTCTATCTAATCATTTACGCACAAGCACACGTATAAACATATATAAAAATGCACGCACGTGTGTGCGATCACTCTAAAAAAATGCTAAAATTCACTATAGGTGTGGGTGGGTGATATTTTACTCTGAGATGGTAATTTTATAAATGTACGTGGGTTAAGATGTGTGTGCATACAATTTTTTTTCTTTTATGATAAACTCACCTCGCTCAGAACCCCGAGGTGGTACCAAATCGTTGTGCGGAGCTGAAAGTAGAAAAAGAAAAAAATAAACAACATATGCAGAACAATGGAATTTTTTTGTTCTGTTACAGGTCTTTGGCCGATTGACCGTGGTCACGGCTAATCCTATGCACAAATGTCTTTTGTTTTTAGTTTCACGTATCGGTTCAAAGCATGTGCACACTTTTATGCACCTGCTAAAAAAACTCGAAATAATAAAAATCACGTAAAGCAAAATTAAGTCAAATTGGGACTACTTTTTGAATAGTAAAAATGACAAAAATATTTACAAAAAAAAAATTTTTTTTCTTTTTACCGCGAAAATACGATAGTGAAAGTGCCGAGTGGATATTATCTACAAATTACGAATTCAAAGAAAAAGATTTTGATAAAAAAATTTTTTACCGAAAATTTTGTATTACCATAAAATATATTTTTTGAGAATAAATTTTCGTGAGTGGCTCATGCATTATACAAATAGGTATGCTTGTGTAGGGCTGGGTGTGAAAACCCAAAAATTTGTGTGCCTGTCGACAAAAAGTGGTAATATGCTAAATGTGGAATTAAGGTAAGAAAAATAAAGAATAAAAGAAAAACGTATACGCCTTAAGTTATAGAACTAATAAGAAAAAAAAATTTATTAAATTAAAAAGTAATTAAATTCATATAAATTCAAATTTCAAATATGTGACTTGTTGGGTTTCAGTGTAGTGAATAAAGGTGGATAAATGTGGCCGATGATGCCGTGTACTATGTTGTTAGCTACGTGGGTGGTTGCGCCACTAAGTGTTTAGCAACAAGTTCACGACGATGGATGTTGCGTGGCCAAAAAAAATGTAAATATGTTGCTAATGGGCTGATGCGACCCGTTGCCAGAATTTGTTGTGTTGTGGATATACAAGTGTGTTATGTTACCTCTTGTTGGTTTTGTGAAAAATGTATGGTGTTGCGTGTTTGATTATATGTTTGAGCTCGAATGTAGCTATACTGGGAGTCTGCTGACTGTGTTATGTGCGTGTGCTTGTGTCTGTTGGTGTTCATCGATTCTGGCGCTAATCCATTTGCACGCTTTTGGACAATATAGCCTCGTTGGCTGCCCTTTTGGTTTTTTGATTGGACTATTGACCCCTTTTGTATGTGTGGTTGGTGTCTGTTGTTATTTTGCTATCTTTTGGTATGTTTTTACGTGTGATTTTGTGTAAATTTATGTGAAAAGAAGTCGCGGCCATCGGCTGGCTTCGTGCGCTGTAACAAGAGAACGTATATATTATTTAAAATATTTTTATTTTTAACAATTTTTGTTTAATTTTTTTTTTTTTTTTGTATTTAAAATAAAGTTAGCTATTTCGTTTTTCTTCTTCCAAATTTAAAATGACTTAACAAAGACTATTTCAATTACCTCCGATATTTTCTTCCCCTTCTTCTTTTAATCTACTTTTTTGTTTGCATATGTGCTCGTGTACATATATATGTATATACATATGTACATGTAAGTGCACTTATGCATATTTTAATATTTACGAATTTTAAATTCACACCAAATTCGATCGAATCAAAATCCAATAAAATAAAAATTCACAACAAATATTTCGACGAGAATACAATGAAAAATATTGTTCACAACGATAACGTTCAAAATTTATAAGGGAATTTTGGGTCAAAAATGTTTAGCTTGATAATGGAGGAATAATTTTTGTGTAAAAGCTCCAAAGAAAAATATATGAAAAACTCTACTTTCGCGAAGTGGACTTTAGGTTGAGCCGATCTAACGATTCGAAACTATTTCTAACTCAATAAATTTTTTTTTTTATAAAGAAATTAAAAAAAAAATGGTTCACTAACGACTCTCCTGTTTCACAAAATTTACCAAAAAAAATTTCAATTTCAAACAAAATTATTTAAACCAAGGTTCAAAAACATGTTCTAATAAAAGGACAAAGGTGTAAAAAAATCGCGGCTAAAAAAAAAACACAAAGGTTTCCCAAAAAAAGGAATTTCAAATCTCACACTTTGGCTTACCTGTGACTTTGCTGCTTTCTTTAGGGGATTTTTCCACTCCCAGTGGTGGCGGCACTCCTTGCTCGGCGGTGCACCTAGGGAGGATTCCTTGGTATCCAAGTTCACTTTTATTTTATTCGCTCGCGTTGACTTTTGGCGTGAAACCGCACTTAAGAAAAAAACTTTGTCACTCGCGCACCCACACTTTAAGGTGAACAAAACGCACTTTGAATATAGAACTTTTCACTTCACTTTTCTAGTTAAGACCGCGAATTTTCGATTTTGAATGCTGTTGATCAGCGGGACCCCCTTTTATACCCACTAAGCCTTGCGGCATTTAGAACACCGTAAGTCACGAATCGCCTTCCTGCTTTGGTTGGACCAATCCGCGTTCGCCCCTTGGGCGGCACGTATATACACATATGTGCAAGCAACAGTTCAACCCACTCACACAATCAAACATCCGCTTTGTTAATATCATAAAGCGGAAAAGGAGATTTGGTTAGCGGTTGCTAACACATGTGTTCATATACCCGCTTGCGTGTCGTCAGAGAAATCCTCAAACATATAATACAACAACATATATTTACTACACCACAAAAATATTAAATAAATTACCAAAATCCTAAACCTAACATCACTGGATTCTCAAGCAAAAACTAGAGTATCACAGATGGGCATCTTAATCCTATATCACAGTTTGAACTAAAACTATATCACATATTGAAGAAAATTAGTCAAGTTGCAAATGTCTAAATGGATTAATATGTCAAGTTGGGAATGTATAATCAAATAAAAGTCAAGTCAAAACGGTATACTTACGTTAACAGGTCAATAAAACCTAAAATAATTGAATAAATAATTACAAAAAAATCAAAATGGATGTCAATTTTCTACAGGTCAAAATTTTCAGGTACAAAGGTGAGTAATAAATAATATGCAACATTGAACATTAACTAACATCATGCCAAAAATATATCTTTAGCATGGTATACCCCGATTTTGTTTCCACTAAAATCACCGAGTTCATACGTCGAGTTACCTATTACTTTAGGTACTATGCATTTTACTTGTTTTGGGGCAAGTTTGGGATTATAGTTGTCGATTTGTGAACTCTGTTTAAAATTTTGGCGGTATACCACTTTTCCAATCTTAAAGGTCACATCCCTACTTCTAGTGTTATATACCTTCTTGCTGCGTTCGTGGGCTAACCTCAGCTCTTTCGTAATATTATTTTTAATCGCCTGAAGCTTATCTGATGTTAACTCTTGCTCGCAGTCCACATCCTGGACTGCGCCTAATTTTCGATACAATTCTTACGATGCACCATGTTGCACCATGGGCATACCAAACAACGCATAATACGGTGATGTGTTAATCGCCGAATGGATGACGCTTGGTAATGCAAAGGCTGCATCACTAATGTGTTTGTCCAAATTTTTCTGGTTTTCGCCTACATATGACCTAACTATTTGCAATATTGATCGGCTGACCCTTTCTGCCGCGTTACCTTGTGGCGAGTAGAACGCCGTTCTTACATGAGTCATACCGTATCTTGCTAAAAATGATGTAAACATTTCTGAAACGAACTGTTTGCCGTTGTCGGAGTGTACATACTCCGGTACACCAAACACATGAAAAACATCCTGTTTTAAGAATTTTACAACTTCAGCTGAGGTTGCCCTACGCATGGGTTTCAAAAACACAAATTTCGAAAAGTGATCTAGACACACAAACACATAAACACATAAACATTACCATCACATGTGCGTGGGTATGAAACCATAAAATTTATAAATAAACGTTGCAGAGGGTGTTCAGTAACATGTTGTTTTCCCATCAACGGTTTGTGGAAAGCATTTTGGGTTTTGTTGCCTTTACGGGTATCGCAACTTTTAATATAATTTTGTACATCTGCCACAAGTCCTGGCCAGTAGTATCTTTCAAGGATGCACACAAGGTTCTATTGTATACCTCAATGACCTGCAGAAGGCGAGCAGTGCGATGCCTCCACCAACCCACAACGAAGTTCAGTCGGTACCCAGAGTTTCCAGGCATGGTCTCCTTGAAGCCCTTCGCCCTTGTCAAATTGCGTCCGTCTATAAACGTATCCATCAGATACGCACAGTTCCGGTAATTTGTATTTGTTCGATGTAACCGTGTCTATGAGTTCGTGGTACTCAGTCGTTTTAAAGTAAGGTGAATTTACGTCGATGTCCAGTATTCTGTCGTTTACTAAAATTTCACTCATGTCGACCCTGGATAAAACATCCGGTACTACATTTTGGGTGCCCTTACGGTGCTAGATGTCGAAATTGAAGCCTTGTAATTTTAAACTCCACCATGCCAGCCGGCCAGACAAGTCCTTCTGACCCATCAACCACTTCAAGCTTGCATGGTCAGTTATTACCGTAAAGGGCAATCCCTCGATATAGGGCCGGAACCTCTTTATACTCAGGACCGTTTCATAACACTCTAGTTCCGTGATACTGTAATTTCTTTGTCCCTTATTTAGTTTCGCAGATACATAGGCAATCGGTCGTTCGTTTCCGTCCTCATCTAGTTGGAAGAGTACCCCTCCGACTCCGTCCGTGGATGCGTCACATTGCACGTAAAAGTGCTTTTCAAAATCCGGATGTATTAACACCGGCGCAGATATTAATTTTTGCTTTAAGCAATCAAATGCTTGCATCGCTTCGTCTGTCATTTTAAAAGATTTTATTTTGCCTTTAGTGAGGCAGTCGTGCAGCGGTGCTGCAATTGTCCCGTAATCTTGTATGAATCTTCGGTACCAGCCTGTCATCCCTAGGAACCGTCTAAGTTGCTTCGGTGTTCGGGGTTCGGGGAAGTCTCGCATCGCTGCCACCTTATTTAGATCCGCACGGATACATTCGTCGCCTACGACATAACCCAAATATCTTACTTCTTTAAAACGAAACTTACTCTTTTCAACGTTTATCGGCAATTTCGCATCACGAAGACATTTTGCAACACGGGACAACATATCTAAACGGGACGAAAAATTCGCGGAACAAACCAGTAAATCATCTAGGTAAACAAACACAGATTCACGAAGATAAGCGGGGATGACCTTGTCCATTAAACGACACATTCGTTGTGCCCCGTTGCACAGTCCAAAAGGCATTACTGTGAAAGGTACAAAGGTCTACCAGGTACAGTGAAAACAGTTTTCTCCCTAGACTTTCGCCTTAAAGGTATTTGCCAAAACGCGTCTTTTAAATCAATGGCAGATATGTACCTGGTATTCTGAAGCCGACTTAGAATACCGCCTATATGTGGGAGTGGGTAGGCGTCTTTGATGGTTCGATCATTTAATTTGCGGGCGTCCAAACATAGGCGATTTTTAGTTCCTTTGATGACGAGTGAGACGGGGGAATTCCAGCAACTGTTGCTCTCTTCAATAACGCCCATCTCCAACATCCTCTCCAGTTCTGTGAATATTAATTTTTGAATTGCGGGGGAAATAGGGTAGTAGCGCTGCTTCACAGGAAGGTGCTCATCCGTCACCTCGATGACGTGCTCCTCTACATCGGTCTTACCAAACCCAAATATTGCGAAGGAAGGAAACTGTGCTTTTACACGATCCAAAGCAACAGTTTCTTCGGGACTCAAATCATGTTGCACTGCATCGAATGATAAGTCACCATCAGCAGGAGTAAGCTCTGATACGACCGAAACCTTTGATTGGATTTGGGGCCCCCTACCGACTACATTAAATTGGAAGGCTTTCCAGAAATCGATCCCTAGATAGACCTCTTGTTGCAGCCCAGGCACTATCAGAAATTCCAGCTCCCGAGCGGTACTGTCCCAGAGTACTGGAAGAGTCACTACACCAACAACCGCGGTTTCACCCCCATTGGCTGTCTTCACATGTTGACCCTGAATCGGCAGAATCAGGCTTTCCTTCCCTTCGAGTAATTTATGGGCGTTTTTCCCCAAACAGCTAGCCTCGGCCCCGGAATCTAAGAGCGCGAGCAGCTCGCGTCCACCGATCTCCGTTTTGGCGAACAACCTATTATCACCCTGCACAGTAACTATGGTCGAAATAATCTTTTTTTTATCGTCCTGAAAATCTTGTAATTTTCCCGCATCTTCTGTATTTTTTCGAAATTTTTCTTCTTCTTTTTAGCCTTGATCTCTTCGCAGAATATTCTTCTCCTTGCTTCCTCATACCTCAACTTCCTAACATGTAAACTATCTCTAACTGGCTCAACTTTCTTCTTTTCCTCTACTTTTTCCTTTACCTCGTTCTCCCTATCTCTTTTTAAAATTTCTATCTGCCTATCTCCAATTAATTCCCCGGGCGATCTTGGTTTGAGGCAGAGCTCCCGGACATCTCCGCCAACGCCCGGTTTCCCGCCTCTGGTTTAAAGACACAAAAGGACGAATCACCTTCACACGCAAAGCATTTCATAAAGTGGAAATTCGACTTGCACTTTGTGTCTTTTGCTGCTTCTGCCGGATTCTTCAAATAGAAATCCACCGGCATGCCACAAGCATAACACAACAAAAGGTGAAACGGGGAGGGACAAAACAACTGGTTTTGGACAGGACTAACATTTTGGCTATGGACATTGGAAGCCGAACTTGTGACAGGACTGGGAAAATTGGTTGGGATGTTGGGTTTAGGATGGTTTTGTGTGACAGGGGCACGAGACATATTTTTACTAACTCCTAAATTCCTATTGTCATTGTTGAACGCCTCTATGCTAAACTCACTCTCCTGACCATCTGACCAATCTACGTTGTTTGTCCCTAACTCGCTGACTGGCTTCACCCTAGACCTGTTTTCCTTAATTAACTTTTCCGCCCTCTTGCATTCGGCCTTCAACTCCGCCAATGTCTCTGTCTTTGTCGAGAACGTCAGGTTGGCCAGATATGACTTTAGGTTGCCCTTAATAATTTTGAACAGCTCGTTCCCCGGGATCCTTTGCCTCAGTCGGAACGTTAGGTCGTGGACGTCAGCATAGTATTCGTCGAAGCTCTCTTGGGGGTGTTGCTTCCGCTCCGTGATCTCGCGTATTACCTCGTATTCTGACTCTACCGACTTAAATTGAGATAAAATTTCCCTCTTCAACCCAAAATAGTCAAACGACTCGTCATCGGCGTGATCCTCCAGCACCTGCCAATACCACTTGAGAGCGGGCCCTGAAACTAGGCAGTGGAAATCGGAAAACAACTGCTGATAGGACAACTGGTATTGTACGCGCATTCGTTCCAACCTGAAAACAAAACTTTCCACCGTCATCCCCTTTGCTGACCCGTCGAACTTAAGGTGCCATTTGTCTAAATCTACTTTCTTTCGTCCAGAATAGCTGGAGTGGCCGTTGCCTGTATCTGTGTGGTTCGCTGTTCTGTGCTGGTTCGTGGTGGCATCCCGATCTTGTCCTGGCGTGGACGTGTTCGGTGGAGGAGCTGATGCAGCAGGAGCGCGCATAGATGTCTCCACATGAGCGACACCATTGCTAAGAGTGGATATATCTTCCCTTACCTTTCGCACTTCGCCAATGTGATGATTCATCTCAGCGTTCTGCTGCATCATCAGTTCCATCATACGTCCTAGCTGGTCGATGCGCTCTTCTACCGATGCCTGCGTGCGCCTGTCTTCGCAAGACCCCGCTGCACCTGCCCTGGGGTCTTGTATTCCTTCACCTCCAACAGCTCCCTCCTCTGTGTCCGACATTTCCAACAATCATTCCAATTTCTGTGAAAAATTCAGCGAGCGATCCGACGTGTTTATGACAACCCTATCAGTAACCGAAACCTCTGCTTGCCCAAATACCCTAGCAGTGCAAGCATTTCAGAGGTCTATTGGGACGAAATCGGCTGGTAATTCGATGCCTGTGTCGATTTGACTGAATAAGGGCCCTACCACCTCGTTCTCCAAACCCCTTGCTACGCTACGTGTAATTCGCCTGTTGCTTCCTAACAGTCCTAAACCCCTCTTTGGAATCGCACCTGGTCCTTGGACTTGTCCATAAACTAAGGGACTGGTATCAACAGGGAGTCCGCAACCTGACTACCGAAACGTAATGAAAAAAAACGACAAACTCCAAAGTTGGACAAAGGACACTAAAAAAAAAAAAACCGAAACGCTTTTGTACAGCAAAAAAAAAATTTTTTAAATTCAACGCTTATTTCAACTATGGATTTATTTCTTAAATCGGAGTTAAAGAAAGTTTGAAAGAAACAAGCGCAATTCAAATGGTAAAAATGGTATGAAAGAAATATACGTATGTGTGTATATATATAAAAAGTGTATAAAAGGATACTTATGTGTATAAAGGGTAAAAAAAAAATATATGCGCAAAATTCAAAAATGGACAATTCTTAAAGTATATGTACGTATATGTATTTAAAAGGCTAAATTTCAAAGAGGCCAACAAATGCAAAAGAAATATCCTCGATAAAAACCTTTGACGGTGTACCGATATAAATATATAAAACGCTTTTCTGATATTAATCAAAAAAACTAAAAACAGAAAAACTGTATTTCAATAATTGTTTTGGGTTTAACAAAAATGTTGCGCAGAATGACAGCAAAAATGCAAACAAAAAGAAAAAAAATGAATTCAAGAAAAATTCTTAAAAATATAAGTACATATAAAAAAAAATTGCCAATATAATAATATTAAAATTTTCAATGACTTCTTCAAAACGCTAGAGAAACTATAAAAGACAATTGTTGTAGACCAACCCTCAAAGAGTAGCAATAAAACCAGGGAAATATATAAAAATTCAGAAAAATGTTTCCTGGAATACGTTTGTGTTTCAAAATAACTTAAAAAGCAATAATATTAAATTGTAAAAAAAAAATTTATAAAAAAAGTAATAAAACTTCAAACAAGTGTTAAAACAAATAATAATAAACCTGTCTGTTTACAAAAAAAAATTCCAAAGTATAAAAGATAAAAAAAACTATAAGAAAATGTAAAAATCTCAGTATGATTAAGTATTTTAAATTAAGTTTCCAAATGATATTTTAAACTTTCTGAAATATATTGTGGTACTGTTGGTGCATTTGGTGTTGTCCTCGCCTGATGGGCTCTGTGCGTAGTTGAGTAAAGTAATGAAGTATTCTGTCCAAAGTCAGAGTCAGCTAATCCCCTCTTAATTGTGAAATGTGACACTACAGCGTCTTAAGAACTAGCACAAGACGTGGTTGCCACAATTCCCCCTTTACCCTGTCAAAATATCTACCCTCATTCGTACGGTGCTGGATCATACGCATGGCAGCTGATGTAGCTTGCAACAAAACAAAAACAAAACAAAAAATTATCGTCTTAGAGTTCTGCCGATGACTTCTGATACCACTTTTCAAAAACGTTGGAGTTCTTAAAAGGAACTCAGAAATCACCGCCAACACTCCCTCCACTGGTTTGTCACTTGGGTACATATCTCTCACTGCTGACAACAAGCGATGTTGCCCTCGTGACCCTGAATCTGTCCGCGAGAAGGAAAATTAAGAAAATAGATAAGGTAGTGAAAAGCTGAGACCAGTATACTGAAAAACAACTTAAGGTGAACGAAAAGAAAAATTGGAAAGTAAAAGAAACGAAATATGGGAAAAATTGGAAATTACTAGTGGGCTATAACGTTGGGCGCCATTGTTACATAACTGCCTGGCGCGGGAGAGGAGGAGTGGCGGGTGGTAATAGCCCGGCTGAGGCTCGTCGGCGTTGAGGCGCGGTTCTTGCCACTTCTCCTTTCCCAACAGTTGCATAGCAAAATTGAGTTCATGCCTGAGGGAAAGTATCTAAAGAAACTAAAGAAAAATAAATATAGGAAAGTGGGAGAAAACCTGACCGAGTCAGGTGGAGCCTTCCCAACCCTCCTGTTCGCGAGATGTGAACAGCCTTTGGACTATACTATGGCTCCGCTTCCCGAGTAGAGTCCCCTTGAACCTGACTAATGTCCGTCTTTAGGTATCTACGTATCTTCCATCTTTTCCCCCAACTACCCCAACTTACCATCAGTTGCCGCAAAGGCAACACCTACACCAACAAAGAAACTGCATATAGCCAGACATGTTGTAGCTGAAATTACCTATGTATGAAAAATAATACTCCTCAGCCCATATACCACAATATAAAGACGCTGATTCCAATGAATTCCAACTTCAAATTAATAAACAATATTTATTAAAATAATTTATAGATGACTCTTTACAGCTAATCAACAATTATAACTCCCGTTTCATTACTTCTTCCCTAATCCAAATCTCAAACTTTTAATTTTTATTTGAAAGGAAAATTTACAAAGAAGCTTTTATAATTATTATTACAAAGAAATATTAAAAATTCAATAACGGCCTAATGTCTATCCAATCATTTACGCACAAGCACACGTATAAACATATGTACAAATGCACGTACGTGTGTGCGTTCACTCTCAAAAAATGTTAAAATTCACTATAGGTGTGGGTGGGTGATATTTTACTCTGCGATGGTAATTTTATAAATGTACGTGGGTTAAGATGTGTGTGCATACAATTTTTTTTTGCTTTTATGATAAACTCACCTCGCTCAGAACCCCGAGTTGGTACCAAATCGTTGTGCGGAGCTGAAAGTAGAAAAAGAAAAAAACAAACAACATATGCAGAACAATGGAATTTTTTTGTTCTGTTACAGGTCTTTGGCCGATTGACCGTGGTCACGGTTAATCCTATGCACAAATGTCTTTTGTTTTTAGTTTCACGTATCGGTTCACAGCATGTGCACACTTTTATGCACCTGCTAAAAAACTCGAAATAATAAAAGTCGCGTAAAGCAAAATTAAGTCAAATTGAATAGTAAAAATGACAAAAATATTTACAAAAAAAATTTTCTTTTCTTTTTTTTTCTTTTTACCGCGAAAATACGATATTGAAAGTGCCGAGTGGATATTATCTAAAAATTACGAATTCAAAGAAAAAGATTTCGACAAAAAAATGTTTAACCTAAAATTTTGTATTACCATAAAAAATATTATTTGAGAATAAATTGTCGTGAGTGGCTCATGCATATACAAATAGGTATGCTTGTGTAGGGTTGGGTGTGAAAACCCAAAAATTTGTGTGCCTGTCGACAAAAAGTGGTAATATGCTAAATATGGAATTAAGGTAAGAAAAATCAAGAATAAAAGAAAAACGTATACGCCTTAAGTTATAGAACTAATAAGAAAAAAAATTTATTAAATTAAAAAGTAATTAAATTCATATAAATTCAAACTTCAAATATCCTTTTTTTTCTCAAAAAAAGTAATAGTTGTACGGCCTAATACAATAAGAATAAATTGAAACTATGGTGAGTAAATAAAAATATTCAAGTTGGCGAGCGCGCTCCGGGTGAGTCGCGCTTAACTTCTCTCGCTCTCAGATGTGATTAGTGGCGTGCTTGGTTTCAGTGTAGTGAATAAAGGTGGATGAATGTGGCCGATGATGCCGTGTACTATGTTGTTAGCTACGTGGGTGGTTGCGCCACTAAGTGTTTAGCAACAAGTTAGCGACGATGGATATTGCGTGGCCAAAAAAATGTAAATATGTTGCTAATGGGCTGATGCGACCCGTTGCCAGAATTTGTTGTGTTGTGGATATACAAGTGTGTTATGTTACCTCTTTTTGGTTTTGTGAAAAATGTATGGTGTTGCGTGTTTGATTATATGTTTGAGCTCGAATGTAGCTATATTGGGAGTTTGCTGACTGTGTTATGTGCGTGTGCTTGTGTGTGTTGGTGTTCGTCGATTCTGGCGCAAATCCGTTTGGACGCTTTTGGCCAATATAGCCTCGTTGGCTGCCCTTTTGGCCAGAAACCAATCCCTTGATTGGACTATTGACCCCTTTTGTATGTGTGGTTGGTGTCTGTTGTTATTTTGCGTGTTTTCTTCGGCCAACTCTTTGTATCTTTTGGTATGTTTTTACGTGTGATTTTGTGTAAATTTATGTGAAAAGAAGTCGCGGCCATCGGCTGGCTTCGTGCGCTGTAACAAGAGAACGTATATATTATTTTAAATATTTTTATTTTTAAGAATTTTTGCTATTTTTGTATTTAAAATTAAAGTTAGCTATTTCGTTTTTCTTCTTCCAAATTTAAAATGACTTAACAAAGACTATTTCAATTATCTCCGATATTTTCTTCCTCTTCTTCTTTTAATCAACCTTTTTTATGCATATGTGCTCGTGTACATATACATGTATATATATATGTACATGTAAGTGCACTTATGCATATTTTAATATTTATGAATTTTAAATTCACACCAAATTCGATCCAATCAAAATCCATTAAAATAAAAAATTCACAACAAATATTTCGACGAGAATACAATGAAAAATATTGTTCACAACGACAACGTTCAAAATTTAAAAGGGAATTTTGGGTCAAAAATGTTTAGCTTGATAATGGAGGAATGATTTTTGTGTAAAAGCGCCAAAGAAACATTTATGAAAAACTCTATTTTCGCGAAGTGAACTTTAGGTTGAGTCGATCTAACGATTCGAAACTATTTTCAACTCAATAAATTTTTTTTTTTATAAAGAAATTCTCAAAAAAAAATGGTTCACTAACGACTCTCCTGTTTCACAAAATTTACCAAAAAAAATGTCAATTTCAAACAAAATTATTTAAACCAAGGTTCAAAAAAAATGTTCTAATAAAAGGAAAAAGGTGTAAAAAAAATCGCGGCTAAAAAAAAACACAAAGGTTTCTCAAAAAAAGGAATTTCAAATCTCACACTTTGGCTTACCTACGACTTTGCTGCTTTCTTGAGGGGATTTTTCCACGCCCAGCTGTGGCGGCACTCCTTGCTCGGCGGTGCACCTAGGGAGGATTCCTTGGTATCCAGGTTCACTTTTATTTTATTCGCTCGCGTTCTTTTGGCGTGAAACCGCACTTTAGAAAAAAACTTTGTCACTCGCGCACCCACACTTTAAGGTGAACAAAACGCACTTTGAATATAGAACTGTTCACTTCACTTTTCTAGTTAAGACCGCAACTTTTCGATTTTGAATGCTGTTGATCAGCGGGACCCCTTTTATACCCACTAAGCCTTGCGGCATTTAGGACACCGTAAATCACGAATCGCCTTCCTGCTTTGGTTGAACCAATCCGCGTTCGCCGCTTGGGCGGCACGTATATACACATATGTGCAAGCAACAGTTCAACCCACTCACACAATCAAACATCCGCTTTGTTAATATCGTAAAGCGGAGAAGGAGATTTGGTTAGCGGTTGCTTACACATCTGTTCATATACCCGCTTGCGTGTCGTCAGAGAAATCCTCAAAAGCTGTCGTGACATGGTACAACAACAAACAACGCAAGCAAGCACGAAATGAAAAGATACAGTGGTACAACAACAACAAACACAAGCAATACAATAAAGCGCAAAGACACGGGGATACCGACAGCAACTAACATAAGAATCGCAAGGTATTATAGCTACAGTATTACAACAATAAAGGTCAACGTAACTTAAGGAGGAATAATTATTTGGAGACCACAACAATAAGTAAGAAATTAGCAAACTCACACGTACATTTATACACATAAACATACGGAATTTTGCGAAATTGAAAACCTTTGGAAATTTAAAGAATAAAATACCAACACGTTCGGGTTACGATTAGATAATCTTGGACAAAATTTACAGCTTCCACACGATGACAACGGATCAACAGTGGCGGCGAGATAACAATCACGAGCCGGAAGTAAGGGGGATGTGAAGACCCCAAAATTACAGGCTTTCGGGGCCTCCACAAATTTTGATTTTTCATTGTAAATAATACAATTGCATATTAAAATTATAAACTGAATTATAATAAGTTATATATATATGGAATGAAATGAAATCACTTATACATATATGAACATACATTTTGAATTAAATATACTTTGAACAAACATACACATATTTTAAAACATATATAATTATAATACATATTAAATTATATATAGAACTAGAAAACCCGGCAGACGTTGTTCTGCCCTAAATTTGGCCTGCATACATTTTAGTAAGCTTTTTCCGTCTAAATCTGCTCTACCCCTCTACACTTTTTCCTAATCTTTTTACTCACTCCACCCTCTGTCTTTTTCGCTTCATCTCCATCTTCATCTCATTCTATCTCTTTCTCAGTCTCCTTCTCTCTTTCCTCTTCCCTCAAGTTTTTCTCCTTTTTCTTCATCTCTTATTGCCAGTCCCAGAGGGTGGTATGTATTTTGTTCAACTGCCATTCCTAGTCTCAGTCCCAGTCCCACTCCGAGTCTCAGTCTCAGTCCCAGTCCTAGTCCTAATCCCAGTCCCAGTCCGTCTCTGGTATACCTCCCGGAAAAAAGCATCGTAAATACTAATATAGGCAAATTTATATACGAAATGTCAGGCAAGTCGAATAGGACGTATGTAAATAGGTATGTGGGTATTATTAATTCTCTTCTTTGTTTCGGCTTCGCATGCATATTTACCAGTTTTTCCAGGTTGATGCGACTAAATCGGATATCATAATGAATTTTACAGCTTTCATTTGATATCCATAATACACACACATTCTATGGGTATTCGGGTCCATGTTTTGGCCTATTTCTCGAGACCCTAGTCAACCAGCCCATCAACAGCTTTCATTTTCATTCAGATATCCATCCGGTATAAACACATTCTAGCGGTACCCGGTTCCACGTTCTATGCTATATCTCGAGACCCTAGCCCCCAGTTGTATGAAAATTATCCTATACTATAGAACTCATCAACAGTTTTCATTTCATATCCATATTGTATAAACACATTCTAGGGGTACCCGGGTCCACGTTTTGGGCTATATCTCGAGACCCTAGTTGTATGAAAATTATCCTGTACTATAGTACTTATCAACAGCTTTCAGTTGATATCCATATTCTATAAACACACGAGTTATGGAGTGACAATCAAAATGTACACTTCTTTTTATTTATTTTTTTCAAATTTTGAATTTTTTCTAAAAAAAAATCATAACTCAAGAATGGCTAAACCGATTCGGGATTTCAAAATCAACTAACCATCATCTCTCCTTCCTGTATCTTTCCTAAAAATTTCATGGCAATCCTTCTATCCGTTATCGAGTTATGGAGTGACAATCAAAATGTACACTTCTTTTTATATAGATTAATTTACTAATATTATAAAAATAGTGTGCATTTTTTTCATATAAGGACATTGTAATCTATTAACATATATATGAATATTTATCAAAATATCATTAGCTTGAAGTTTATTTTAATTAATTTGCTTTATAGCTTATTAACGTTAAATAAATTCCTAATGATTTGATAAAGTATTGATAGATTTATTATATATAATGCTAAAATTCACTTATGAATTTTACAATAATTTTAAAATCATTGATTTTAATATTTATTGTATGTATTTATATGATTTACAATGCGAAATATTCAGGATACCTTCGGGACCCATCTTGAAACATGGACCAAGGAGTCTAAAATACGTGCAAGACATTGGGTTATTTTACATAAACCTAATGGCATAATTAACTTAACTTTTAGTTAAATATGGGATTAATTTTTAGCCTATTTTATTATAGTCTATTAATTCAATCCCGGGACGTTCTATATAATTATGTATAATATTAATTTATTATTATTTATACCTCTAATTGGAGCGTACCTTGAGCATATATGCTGTGACCCGAAAGATGGTGAACTATACTGGATCAGGTTGAAACCCTGACGGAAGACCAAAACAGTTCTGACATGCAAATCGATTGTCAGAATTGAGTATAGGGGCGAAAGGCCAATCGAACCATTTAGTAGCTGGTTCCCTCCGAAATTTCCTGCAGGATAGCGGGCGCATTTTAAAATTATGTAAAATAATCTTATCTGGTAAAGCGAATGATTAGAGGCCTTAGAGTCGAAACGATCTTAACCTATTCTCAAATTTTAAATGGATAAGAACCTCACCTTTCTTGATATGAGGGTTGAGGTTATGATATAATGTGCCCAGTGGGCTAATTTTAGTAAGCCGAACTGGCGCTGTGGGATGAACCAAACATAATGTTACGGTACCCAAATTAACAACTGATACAGATACCATGAAAGGCGTTGGTTGCAGGACGGTGGACATGGAATGTGAGGACCACAAAGCCGGGGACTTTGTATATTCACAACACACACATATCCATACATTTTTCTAAAGAACGTACATTTTTGAAATAACTTGAAATTTATAATAATATTTGAATTTACCACTTATACATTTTATATGAATCACCAGAAATATACATATGTATACCTTTATGAATTATACCCTAAATACATATATTCTTTTGAGCATTGAATGGATAATTACTAAATTGAAGGACAAATTAGACTTGCGCACTTTTGCACGCAAGCAAAGTATTTACATATCCGCCCACATAAATTTTAAATATAGGATCACCCTAAAATTCATTGAATATTTGGAAGGGAGGTAGATACGCACAAAACATAAAAATGAAGCGGTCAATCAACCCTTTGCACACTCAAAATCCAATACACCCAGCTACAAATACAACATACATAATAACTTAAGTGAACGGAGATCAGCAGCAAGTCGTCAAAAATAAGCGCCGCTCCTAATTGGAATTTTGCTATACATACCTACGCACTAGCATACAACACACCAACGTACGCCATACAACAGAAGGCAGAAGCATTGGGCAAAGGAAAACACAACGTTAGAATCAGGTGACAACAAATAAATGTACATACACACAATAGTTAAAGCGAAGGCTGGAAAGCACGGAATGCGGGCAAATACAAAGGCATTGTATTCAATAAGGAGCATTATGGTGCGTGGATATTTATGGAAAGAAATATTCACCAGAATAACTGTTGTTTTATATTGTTAATATTATTAGATAGAAATTGTTATTATAAAATAACAGTTGCTTGCGTGCAAAAATTAGTATATAAGGGCGACTTTGCTCCAGGTAACGGTTTTATTCTCCTGTTGACCAAGTCAGATCGGATCAAGGAATGAGATGCGCCCGTATCTACAGTCAGTACATGCTCCTTGCCATCCACATTCCCTCTAACGGTAAGACTGCTTGATTTCCTTCCAATTTGCGACACAGATATCACAGGACATTCAATAGCCGGGGCAAGTTTTCGTTCTTTACATCCGACACGCTCATGCCCATTTCCTCCAGCTTTCCGTTTACGGCCACCCCCATTGTTGGAACTATTAGGACCAAGATCGCAATGACGTGCAATGTGACCGGACTTCCCGCATTTGAAGCATTTGGTAACTTTTTCACTCTGCTTTTGCGATCCTTTCAGCGCCTCCAATATTGTGACTACCCACTCTGGCCTTTCTACCTCCACACGGCGTGCTTTGTAAACTGGCTTACACAGAAGCGATGCTGTTTCCTGAATCAGAGCTTGTGACACCGTTTCTGCGAATGTTGGCTTTGGGTTTGCGTATGTAGCTCGCTTTGTTTCGACGTCCCGTATGCCATTTATAAAGCTCTGAATCTTTACCCGTTCAATGTATTCCACGGGTGCGTCCGCATTCGCTAAATGTGCTAGCCTTCCAATATCCGACGCAAACTCTTGCAATGTTTCACCAGGCCTCTGGAAGCGGTTCAGCAACTCCATTTGGTATATCTGTCTCCTATGCTCAGTTCCGTATCGTCGCTCTAGAGCGCCCATCAATGCTTCATAACAGTTCCGTTCGCCCTCTGGAATGGGTTGTAAAATCTCAGCTGCAGGCCCTTTCAACGCCATGAATAGTGCAGCAACTTTATCTTCAGCACTCCAGTTGTTCACTGTTGCGGTCTTCTCAAATTGTAGGTTAAAGACCTGGAAAGGAACAGAACCGTCAAAGGATGGTGTTTTTACCTTTGGATTACTCGTTGAAACTGCTGGGCGATTTAGTTGCAACTGCTCGATACGTCCTCTCAAAGCATCCACCTCGGCCTCGATTTTATCCTGTCGACCACTGAAGCCCTCATGAAACTGGGTTAGTTTTTCTTCCATATGCGCTTCCAGTTTAGATGATATACGGAATTCCTGCTCTTCTAGTTGTGTGGAGATCTGAGATGATATCTGTGCTGAAATTTGTGCCGACATTTCTGAAATACGCGTTTCTTGTGCTTCAATATTCGATGTTATTTCTGACGACATTTCTGCAATATGTGTCTTCTGTTCTTCTAACTGTGATGACATGTTGGTAGATATTTGTGATGACATTTCGGACATTTGTGCCGATATTCCAGCCAATATCATGTTCAGTTCTGTGTTCGCCATTGTCTGAGGTGTTTCATTTTTCTCTTCAATTTTTGTTGTTGTCTCGTCCTCATCAGGATAAAAGACATACTCGTCCATATCAATTCCTTCTGCTTCCATTGCCACTCGGAGCCGTGCCTGAAGTTCGAATTTAACGCCGCTTGTATTCAATCCACGGCTCTCCAACTCCTTCTTTAGTTGCTGGATCTTCAATTCACTGAACATTGCCATGTCCTTGTTGTCATCTGGAATTTATTCAACAATTCCTCTTCTGACACCAATTGTAACGAATTTTCTGCAAATCCTCTTATTTGCCCTTTTGCTAGGCTCGTATGGCTAAACTGTTGAATAAATAACTCCAATATTCAATAATGGAAAAATGGTCTTTATTAAAATACTTCACAATAACACTCAAACTGTGCAACGAATAGCTTAATAACCAAACTGATAGCTTAAATGAAACTGACTTTCAAAATAATACTGCTATTGCTCGCTAGATATCGTCTTAGTCGTAACTGCTTGACAACTCAAATCAAACTGAATTCTTCTTACTCGCTTGCGCCACTTTTATAGTTTACGCTGAATACATCTAGGCTCTTCTATTTCCAGAACTTACCAACTATTTCGTGTGTTTATAGTTCTCATATAGTTTCTACTTGTTTACAATTGTCTACTTTTCAGCGTCCCTCAGATGTATGTGAGTTTGTAGTTTACAGTCTCTCGCACACACATAGGCGTATAAGTAATTGCATCTGTGTGTGACATCTCTCGGCTGACTTATATATGTGTATACATGATTTGATTATTGACGTAAATACCGCTTAGCATGGCCTTAGCATCGCCTTAGTGATGGTATAGCTTAGTGATGCTAATATCCGTGACAATATGATCAACAATTTCTAATTTAACTAACAGCCAGTTACCAATCACACACCTCATGTATTAATATTTGAGTTAAAAGATTAAATTTGCTTATTTTCAGTTAGTTTGGCATAGTGTAATTTAGTTTGGCTTAGTTTTGTATGGCTGACCGAAAGTTTTCATACGTTACCTAAAGTTGTTTTCTGACTCGCATGACGAAAAATGTATGAAGAATACAAGCTTTATAATGTATTGAATTTTTACCAGTAATACCAAGTTAGTTTCTTTAATAAACTAACTAGGCAATATCATCGAAAGTATGATAAATTGTCCATATTGAATTTGTCATATATTTTCTGTCATGTGAGGCGATAATTTAATATTTTTATACTTATATGAAAATTTTCCTTTGTACTTATATGAAAGTTTTAATAAACATCAAATAATGGTATAATATATAAAATCATTCTTTATATAAGCATTAATATTTATATTAATAAAAATGTTCAATATGACAACCACCAAAACAGCAGGGAGAGTTTTCGATACGCCAGGAAGACGAGGAGACTCAGGGCCGAGTGTTCGTGGAGTACACTCGGCACGTCAATCTCAGGATGCGCATATATAACGCGTAGGTTGAAACCGAACCCCCGGCCAACCAGAGGATCGTGGAGGCGATATGCGAACCGCCAACAACTAACGACGACGACAACGAAGTATTAAGCCGTATAGCCAGCGAGGCCAACGGCAGCCTCAACGACGACAACGACGACAACAACATATTAAGTCGTCTGTCCAGCGAGGTCAACGGCAGCCTCAAAGACATCAGCAGCGACGTGCTAAGTCTGACGGAAAGCAACGAGGACATCGGCGACCGCAACAATAACGACGGGGAGGGCAGCAGTATGATAGGCGAAATACAACAATGGCTGAACAGCGCCCAAACCAACACGCCGGAGACGTGGGAGAATCGCTCCGGTATTCAGCCACTGCCAGAAGAACTCACCAAGGACTTCGAACGACACCTACACCAGCCACGACAGCAGCCACAGAAACTGAGGGTCATCTCTACCACGTACGCATTACGCGCCCTGGGCTGGTCACGGTGAGTCTCGTTGCGGTAGGTGAGAGGGGAGTGTGAGGACCCCAAAGACGAGGACTTTGTATCCTCACAAAATACACATATCCATACATTCTAAATAACATACATTTTCTAAATAACTTGAAATTTATAATAATATTTGAATTTATCACTTATACATTTTATATGAAGCACCAGAAATATACATATGTATACCTTTATGAATTATACCCTAAACACATATATTCTGTTGTACATTGAATGGATAATTACTAAATTGAAGGACAAATTAGACTTGCGCACTTTTGCATGCAACAAAAATATTTACATTTCCGCCCACATAAATTTTAAATATAGGATCACCCTAACATGCGTTGAATATTTGGAAGGGAGGTAGATACGCACAAAAGATAAAAATGCAGCGGTCAATGAACCCTTTGGACACTCAAAATACAATACACCTAGCTACAAATACAACATACATAATAACTTAAGTGAACGGAGATCAGCAGCAAGTCGTCAAAAATAAGCGCCGCTACTAATTGGAATTTTGCTATACATACCTACGCACTAGCATACAACACACCAAAGCACGGCATACAACAGGAGGCAGAAGCATTGGGCAAAGCAAAACACAATGTTAGAATCAGGTGACAACAAGCAAATGTGCATACACACAATAGTTAAAGCGAAGGCCGGAAAGCACCGAATGCGGGCAAATAGAAAGGCATTGTATTCAATAAGGAGCATTATGGTGCGTGGATATTTATGGAAAGAAATATTCACCGGAATAACTGTGGTTTTATATTGTTAATATTATTAGTTAGAAATTGTTATTATAAAATAACCTTTGCTTGCGTGCAAAAATTAGTATATAAGGGCGACGAATCCGCATTAAAAGACAAAGAGAATAGGAGACAGGCATACGAGTCGGTAGGTTTTATGACAACCGATCAAGAGTACACCTGAAGGGTTTTGACTTCATTTGTACTAAAGTATATTCGTCTGGAGGCTTCATTACTCCATTCGACCGCAGAGGTTGGCCGAGGGCTTTATTACCTCAGTCACCTCTTACAAAGCAAGGGAATAGAAAAAATTAGAAATAGATTTTTTGTTAAATAAATACTTATAACGTTTTGCATGAAATAAACAGGGTTATTCATTTAGAAGGACCGGTAGGAATTTCTACTTTCAGGAACCCTGGACGAACTGAGGCCAACCCCGGCAAAACCAAAGGATAAGTCCGTCACAGGAAGTCGTAATCCGCCAAGGAGTGTGTAACAACTCACCTGCCGAAGCAACTAGCCCTTAAAATAGATGGCGCTTAAGTTGTATACCTATTCATTACAGCTAAAGAAGATGATTTATAATGCAATTTCGATTGAATTATATATTTTGAAACTTTAGTGAGTAGGAGGGTACAATGGTGTGCATAGAAGTGTTTGGCGTAAGCCTGCATGGAGCCGCCATTGATACAGATCTTGATGGTAGTAGCAAATAATCGAATGAGACCTTGGAGGACTGAAGTGGAGAAGGGTTTCGTGTGAACAGTGGTTGATCACGAGTTAGTCGGTCCTAAGTTCAAGGCGAAAGCCTTAGCTAAAACTAATTTTCATACATTTTTATATGTGCGCGGCCTCTGTGCAGTGCTTATTTCATTCATGCAATATTTGCTTTTTCATCATTTTTATAGAGGACTTGTCCCAGACTAACAAAACGCCTCTTTATATTGCATATTATAAGTTTCTTTAGCTTGCATTTTGTTGGTCGCAACACACTTTACAAGTATTTTGAAAATTTTAAAACTTTCATATATGTACTAATTAGTACTTCTATGAAACTTTCTCATGCTAAAAATTTAAAATTAGTTTAGAATATGAAAACCATTAATATGATCAACAATTTCTAATTTAACTAACAGCCAGTTACCAATAGTTATCAAATATCAACACTTCATGTATTAATATTTGAGTTAAAAGATTAAATTTGCTTATTTTCAGTTATTTTGGCATAGTGTAATTTAGTTTGGCTTAGTTTTGTATGGCTGACCGAAAGTTTTCATACGTTACCTAAAATTGTTTTCTGACTCGCATACCTCACATGACGAAAAATGTATGAAGAATACAAGTTTTATAATGTATTGAATTTTTACCAGTAATACCATGTTAGTTTCTTTAATAAACTAACAAGGCAATATCATCGAAAGTATGATAAATTGTCCATATTGAATTTTTCATATATTTTCTGTCATGTGAGGCGATAATTTAATATTTTTATACTTATATGAAGATTTTCCTTTGTACTTATATGAAAGTTTTAATAAACATCAAATAATGGTATAATATATAAAAGCATTCTTTATATAAACATTAATATTTATATTAATAAAAATGTTCAATATGACAACAACATCCCAACCAAACAACACCAACATCACTAACAACAACAACAAAAGTATTAAATAGTTTCATACAAGTACAAACCCACATTATAAGTTCCAGAAAATTCAAATGGACGCCGGTTCTTCACAAAAAATTCGATTACCTGAATTACTAAGATTTCTGCTTGTGTAAAATTTAAATATTTTATATAATTTGTGTGTTATAAGAAGATTTATAAGACAAATAACTCTCAATAATTAGCCGTTGTTCGTTGTTATATTGCTGCTTGTTTTATTCTTTAGCAGAAGATTAATTAGAAGGTCGATCAAAATCTTCTGCTTTGTAATAATGCAAATATAATAAAATGATATTCATTATTTTCATCTCAATGGTGGCAAGTTTATCGTGAGTACCTGTCTTTGAAGACCTAACCTCACGTATGCACCAAGTACACGGGTCAAAGCAGGTTTGACCAGCCCCCAAGGCTTGCTTGCCTTGGTACCAATCGATAATGTGAGTGGACATATCATTACCTTGGTGGGGTTGGAGGCCTATCTAACACCTCTTCCATTCTATGGGTCATGGCACCCGGTTGCAATGCAACTCCACATTCGAGCTAACCAACTCTTACCGCATTCGGATATCAACCACAGCCACCATGATGCTCCCAATGGGGCCTACCGCAATGAACAGAAACGGAGTATCCACCTACTCCGGACCGGCCGCCTAGTGTGAGGTGCGCGTCCAAGCGTCTTCAACGGTGTGTATTTCCTGGAACCCAAACTGTATATCCGACTGCTTATCACCAATTAGCTCCTGAAGCCGCTCGACCATAACCCTCTCCAGCAATTCGCCAAGCACTGAAAGAAGGCTGATACCTCGGTAAGACCGAGGATCTGACCTTATTTTGTCAGGCGAATTTAGGAGAACGACAACCCTAGCCCTTTTTCCACTCACGTGGAAAGTAACCCTCCCATATGCATTTGTCGTAAACGGCTTCCAAGTATTCCGGGATAAACTTCCACAAATACTTGCACATTTCTCCGTTTATCCCATCCAAACCCGAAGACCATTTAGACCTAACCAGGCCAAATGCATCTTCTAACTCTGCGACTTCTAATAGAGGTATGGGTACTTCCTGTGCAAGGAGAGGTACCTGGACCTCAGCCCTGGGAAAGAACCCTTCTAAAAGTAGCTCGGAACATCCCCTCCATGTTGATAGCGTTCCTTCGCCGACACGGAGGGAATTAACTTCTCTCTGGCGGCGACCCCTGCAGATCTTATAGACCTGACCCCAGGGATCGTTTGAATTTTCAGACTCGAAGTTGCGCCATTCTTCGTCTTTAACTTCCAGAATCATCCTTTGGACTCACGTATTTCCACACTTAATTGACTCCTGAGTTGGGACACACGTTGAAACTGACGTCTCAGGCGCCTGACAGATCTCCTCATCTGGGTTGAAATCGTTGCCTCTTCCACCTTTCGAACATGCTGTCATTGACCCGCCAGATACAAGCATTTAGGAGGGCAATCTGCTCATTTCCTGGGAGCTCTGAAAATACGTCGAGGGGTGTAGCAGTCACCTCCTGTTCGACGTAGAACCCGTACAGAATCCAGTTTGCCCCGGCAGTACGCCACCCCATTACAGAGGGCGTACCAAGCATATCCGGGGTGGTTCGGCGAGCGATCAAAATTTGTATCAAATCATGGTCGCTTATCCCCTCACCCCCCTTACTCTCCATCAGCAACTGAATGCTCTCGCTGCTGGCTCATTAATGAGAGTAACATCAATGTCAATATTACCCATGGGCCCATCGAACATGTACCACTCACTCGGATCGTTCACAACATGAACGCGAGCAGTGAGTACATACTCGCCCAATGCCTCTCTCCGTCCATTACTAGCATATCCAGGGGAAACCCTGGATATTTTGCTATGCCATATAGGGGATACAGCATTGGCATCCATACCTATGATAACAGCCGTGCTACTCCCAAGTAGTAGCACCGTATCGAGGTATTGGATATATGGTTCCAGAGGTTCAGAAAACTTACAATATATGCTTGCAAAGACGCCTCTACCAAAAGTGCCCTCATTGCTCATACATACTCCCCAATCAGACGCATACAACAGCAAGCATTCATAATTAGGCTCATTCACCACGATTGCAGCATTGCCCCGACAATCACAAAAGGACCTAAACCCTCCAGGAAGACCTCTTACCACACCGGTGTTGGTGTAGGATTCCTGGAGCAGGGAAATACTGCAACTTTCATCAGCCATACGCGTCCCAATTCACACAAGATGGAGTACTCTCCCTGACAGTTGAGTTGAAGAACTAAACCCATTAATGATTTAATCGGGGATTGCCCGTATTGCTTTTTTAAATGTATGAGAACATTTATTTGAAGCAATTTTTAATTTTTATAATTTATCTAATAATTTGGGAAAAATTTAAACAACGTGACATCAGGACGGACAAGGCGACAGCTGTTTCGATTATACCTTGTAAATCTCTTCAAAGCCTTTTCTCCAGGGAGTGGGAGTCGACCCCGCACTCCTACGATAGTTGAAATGGTTACAAACGCATTCAGCTACGTCATGCCTTAGTTGTTGTGAAGTGTTTCCCAATTGCCTTCTCTTGCATATTTTAATCTTTTACACATTGCATACTTCGTATGCAATTATGTGTTAAAGCTATGCTTGTTGGTACGGCGATTTTTTAAGAAACTTTGGTAATGTTGCTGTTTTTGTTCTATTTATAGAACTACAGCGAATTAACCAATTTTGTCTGTTTGTATGATTTAATCGGGGATTGCCCGTATTGCTTTTTTAAATGTATGAAAACATTTATTTGAAGCAATTTTAAATTTTTATAATTTTAACATTTATTTTATAATTTGGGCAAAATTTAAACAGCGTGACATCAGGACGGACAAGGCGACAGCTGTTTCGATTATACCTTGTAAATCTCTTCAAAGCCTTTTCTCCCGGGAGTGGGAGTCGAACCCGCACTCCTACGATAGTTGAAATGGTTACAAACGCACTCAGCTACGTCATTCCTTAGTTGTTGTGAAGTTTTTCCCAATCGCCTTCTTTTGCATATTTTAATCTTTTACACAGTGCATACTTCGTATGCAATTATATGTTAAAGCTATGCTTGTTGGTATGGCGGTTTTCTAAGAAACTTTGGTAATGTTGCTGTTTTTGTTCTATTTATAGAACTACAGCGAATTAACCAATTTTGTCTGTTTGTATGATTTAATCGGGGATTGCCCGTATTGCTTTTTTAAATGTATGAAAACATTTATTTGAAGCAATTTTTAATTTTTATAATTTATTTAATAATTTGGGAAAAATTGCTTCAAATAAAAGTTTTCATACATTTAAAAAAGCAATACGGGCAATCCCCGATTAAATCATACAAACAGACAAAATTGGTTAATTCTATGTAGTTCTATAAATAGAACAAAAACAGCAACATTACCAAAGTTTCTTAGGAAACCGCCGTACCAACAAGCATAACTTTAACACATATTTGCATACGAAGTATGTAATGTGTAAAAGATTAAAATATGCAAAAGAAGGCAATTGGGAAAAACTTCACAACAACTAAGGCATGACGTAGCTGAATGCGTTTGTAACCATTTCAACTATCGTAGGAGTGCGGGTTTCTTAGAAAACCGCCGTACCAACAAGCATAACTTTAACACATAATTGCATACGAAGTATGCAATGTGTAAAAGATTAAAATATGCAAAAGAAGGCAATTGGGAAAAACTTCACAACAACTAAGGCATGACGTAGCTGAATGCGTTTGCAACCATTTCAACTATCGTAGGTGTGCGGGTTCGACTTCCACTCCCGGGAGAAAAGGCTTTGAAGAGATTTACAAGGTATAATCGAAACAGCTGTCGCCTTGTCCGTTCTGATGGCACGTTGTTTAATTTTTTCCCAAATTATTAAATAAATTATAAAAATTAAAAATCGCTTCAAATAAAAGGCATGACGTAGCTGAATGCATTTGTAACCATTTCAACTATCGTAGGAGTGCGGGTTCGACTCCCTCTCCCGGGAGAAAAGGCTTTGAAGAGATTTACAAGGTATAATCGAAACAGCTGTCGCTTGTCCGTCCTGATATCACGTTGTTTAAATTTCTTCTAAATTATTAAATAAATTATAAAAATTAAAAATTGCTTCAAATAATTGTTTTCATACATTTAAAAAAGCAATACGGGCAATCCCCGATAAAACCATACAAACAGACAAAATTAGTTAATTCGCTGTAGTTCTATAAATAGAACAAAAACAGCAACATTACCAAAGTTTCTTAGAAAACCGCCGTACCAACAAGCATAGCTTTAACATATAATTGCATACGAAGTATGCAATGTGTAAAAGATTAAAATATGCAAAAGAAGGCAATTGGGGAAAAACTTCACAACAGCTAAGGCATGACGTAGCTGAATGAGTTTGTAACCATTTCAACTATCGTAGGAGTGCGGCTTCGACTCCCACTCCCGGGAGAAAAGGCTTTGAAGAGATTTACAAGGTATAATTGAAACAGCTGTCGCCTTGTCCGTCCTGATGTCACGTTGTCTAAATTGTTTCCGAATTATTAAATAAATTATAAACATTTAAAAATGCTTCAAATAAATGTTTTCATACATTTAAAAAAGCAATAAGGGCAATCCCCGATTAAATCATACAAACAGACAAAATTGGTTAATTCTATGTAGTTCTATAAATAGAACAAAAACAGCAACATTACCAAAGTTTCTTAGAAAACCGCCGTACCAACAAGCATAACTTTAACACATAATTGCATACGAAGTATGCAATGTGTAAAAGATTAAAATATGCAAAAGAAGGCACTTGGGAAAAACTTCACAACAACTAAGGCATGACGTAGCTGAATGCGTTTGTAACCATTTCAACTATCGTAGGAGTGCGGGTTCGGCTTCCACTCGCGGGAGAAAAGGCTTTGAAGAGATTTACAAGGTATAATCGAAACAGCTGTCGCCTTGTCCGTTCTGATGTCACGTTGTTTAATTTTTTCCCAAATTATTAAATAAATTATAAACCCATTAATGTTTCGCGAGCGCGAGGGCAACAACAGCAGCTTAGGTCGTGCATTCCGCCAACATCGTGAGATGCGCGACGGGTCTACCCTTAAATGCGCAATTGCGACAGTGCACCCCATTAGGGCACTTCGCCTCTATGTGCCCCTCTTACCCGCATCTCCGACAGACAGGAGTCTTCAACCCACAGTCCCTCACCTGCTGATCGAAACTCAGAGAACGGAAGCAGTTGTAGGTTAAGTTCTCTGGCCGAACCGGGAAGGAAAACCACTTGATGTAACAGCGGCCCGCATCCAAGAGGGGTGACATTAACTTGTCCGGACAATCCAGGGTGACGTTGACCGTTGCCCCATCAGCGGCCGTCTTCCAGGGTCGACTGATCTGCCTAAATTCTGGCTTTTTGGCACCCAGGGTCGAACTTCGTGAAGTTTAAACGGAAACCTTCTCCATGATCCATGGCGGCCACCGTGGTGTGATGGTAGCGTGCTCCGTCTATCACACCGTATGCCCTGGGTTCAACTCCCGGGCAAAGCAACATCAAAATTTTAGAAATAAGATTTTTCAATTAGACCACAATTTTTCTAAGCGGGGTCGCCCCTCGGCAGTGTCTGGCAAGCGCTCCGATTGTATTTCTGCCATGAAAAGCTCTCAGTGAAAACTCATCTGCTTTGCAGATGCCGTTCGGAGTCGGCATAAAACATGTAGGTCCCGTCCGGCCAATTTGTAGGGAAAAATCAAGAGGAGCACGACGCAAATTGGAAGAGAAGCTCGGCCTTAGATCTCTTCGGAGGTTATCGCGCCTTACATTTATTTATTTTTTTTTTCTCCATGATCTCATCAGGGGAGATTTGCGCATGAACCCCCCGAACAACCACCCTGGTTCCATGCTTCCTATTCTCACACACTTCCAACCCCACCTCTGAAAACTTCTTATTATTAAGAACTTTGTCCCTTTCCTTGGAGGGTAGACAAATAACTACCCTGCAGGGGATCCTCCACTCGCAGTCATACCTCCAGCGGACTTACCACCGGAAGGCTCGGTGCCAGCGGGGGGACAACAGCTGTCAACAGCCCTAGCGCCTTTCTCCCGGGTTTCCTCCACAATTTTCTCTCCAATTTTCTCCTCCTCTAATGACTTGCCATGCTCGTTTGCGTCCTTGCCCACAGCTATACTGCCGTCGATTGCGTCCTCACCGTCAGCAGCAGTCTCTGGCACGCCATCGGCTGCTTTACCGTCAGTTGAGGAGCCAGCAACAGTATTCACCACGGGCTCAGCAGCGAAACCAACACTCCCGCAACATCAGTTTTTTCCCAGCTAAGGGGACATACCTCGGATTCCGGCTGACTGGGTAAGTCCGCGTCATTATCGGATTTCGGGAAAATACTCTCCTCATCCTCGAGTTCGCGGACTTACTCGTCCCGCCCTTTCCCTCCTGCTCTACAGATTTCGGGGTGGTCGCCCTCCCCGACGCCACCGGTATCCCCGACTTACCCAGTCTTCCGCCTCTTCTACCTCTTACCGCATTTTTCTTCCCTCCCGATGACACAGCCGTGGCCTTCCCAGTATTCATATTAAGGAATTGCTTCGCGTTCACTCCTTTTTCTTCACCCGAGGTCGACCCGTCAGCAGCGGCCGTCGACGAACAACCTCCGACCGAAGATGTCCCCGGGCGATTCACTCCGCGGCCCGCCATTCCCGTAGAAATGTCTGACGTCAGCGGCAAACTTGGTCACACTTATACGACATGGCTGTAAAAGTATACACCACGAGAAAACCGATGCCCCACCGGTCCCTTTCCTTGGAGGGTAGACGAATAACTACCCTGCTGGGGATCCTCCACTCGCAGTCATACCTCCAGCGGACTGATCGCCGGAAGGCTCGTTGCCAGCGGGGGGACAACAGCTGTGAACAGCGCTAGCGCCTTTCTTCCCGGATTCCTCCACAATTTTCTCTTCAATTTTCTCCTCCTCTAATGACTTGCCCTGCTCGTTTGCGTCCTTGCCCGCAGCTATAGTGCCGTCTATTGCGTCCCCACCATCAGCAGCAGTCTCTGGCACGCCATTGGCTGCTTTACCGTCGGTTGAGGAGCCAGCGACAGTAGTCACCACGGGCTCAGCAGCGAAACCAACACCCCCCGCAACATCAGTTTTTTCCCAGATAAGGGGACATACCTCGAATTCCGGCAGACTGGGTAAGTCCGCGTCATTATCGGATATCGGGAGAATATTCTCCTCATCATCGAGTTCGCGGACTTACTCGGCCCGCCCTTTCCCTCCTGCTCTACAGATTTCGGGGTGGTCGCCTTCCCCGACACCACCGGTATCCCCGACTTACCCAGGCTTCCGCCTCTTCTACCTCTTACCGCATTTTTCTTCCCTCCCGATGACACAGCCGTGGCCTTCCCAGTATTCACATTAAGGAATTGCTTCACGCTCACTCCTTTTTCTTCACCCGAGGTCGACCCGTCAGCAGCGGCCGTCGACGAACGATCTCCGACGGAAGATGTCCCCGGGCGATTCACTCCGCGGCCCGCAATTCTCGCAAAAATGTCTGACGTCAGCGGCAAACTTGGTCACACTTTTACGACACGGCTGTAAAAGTATACACCACGAGAAAACCGATTCCCACCGGGCAAAAATAGGCTGCTCTAAGTTAGAGGACTATAACCACTCAGAACAAGTGGCAGCAGCAGTAGCAGCCCAACCCGTTAACTAAAGCAAAAGCGCAGTGACGTAGCTCATGCGCTGTTTGTCAAGTAAGTACTGACGTCGCGGACGGAACACTGTTCCCCGTATTGGGGACGACTCGCGAAAGCTACGCCGAGCTGAACGGGCAGATTACAAATACTACAGCTGATAATGCCACTAGCTCGAGTGCCGGTTTATGCCCCCTCACGCAGGCAGTCCACAATTGCTCACTGAGAAAGTAGTCCAACACTGTTCCCAAGCGGAACAGTGTGTAGTCACACACAAGTTTTCTACTGGGTACTCACTCACAGCCGATAGATGCGCGCACCCACAATTCTACTTCCACGTGCAGGCACTTTGAGGTTAGGGCGAAAATTGCTAGCAAACAAAATCACGCGCACAAAATTAGGGCTCCGCCGGAGATTGACCTTCGACTGACCGCTAAATTGGGACTCCAAATTTCTAACACTTTACACTGTTTACACAAACAAAGGTTTTTTCCACCCCTTTGTATATGCTACAAAAACTCACTAAAAGCACTCAACGTAATTATACCACTGTCCGCAACTTCAAAGCACAACAGTTCGAAACGAAATCCAAACTCTGAGTGAGTAGATAGGGACAGTCGATAAGTGTTTAACGTGGAGGGTGGGGCCGTGTGTAGAAGTCCATGAAAGTGGGGAAAGCTTCTGACCGCCATTCACCTGGGAATGGCCAGAGCGATTCTTTTGCATGCGGTTCAAGCAGCTCACTACTACCGGTCGCTTGCGGCCTAGTATCCTCTGGGTAGCCGCTAAACACCCGTATAGCGGTGAGCTAATGTGAGAAGGCGACAACCTGGCTAGGCCACTCTGACATAATCGGTTTAAGGGCCAGCCGGGGAAGATCTCATCGGCAGCGTCTGTGCACCTCTAGGTGCGGCTGCAAGCGGGTGTCTGTCTTGGAGCAAGCGGCTTGCCAAGCAATTATTTCACCCCCGCTGAGCGGGTTGTGCGCTGGGCTTGGGACCCGCCACGTAAGACCATACTCCAATGAAATATAACAACAAGCCTCGGATAAATACACTCTCTATTGATGACGATCATGGCAAACGTTTGAAGGAAAATAAATTGAGGGCATGCACCTGGAACGTCCGCTCCCTGAATGGGATTGGTGCAGATGCCCGGCTGGTTGATGTCCTCGTCAAAGCAAAATCTGACATCACCGCCATCCAAGAAATGCGTTGGACAAGCAAGGAAGAAAGAAGATCAAAAATTGTGGCATATATTGGAGTGGCCATACGAATAAGCGCAGTTTCGGCGTCGGATTCGTGGTGGGAGAGAGACTTTGTCGCCAAGTTCTGGCGTTCACACCTGTGGACGAACGTCTCGCCGCTATCCGAATAAAAGCAAAATATTTTAATATATCATTCATTTGCGCCCATGCGCCGACAGAGGAGAAAGACAATGAGGTGAAAGACACTTTTTATGAACAATTAGACGCACATACGAGCGCAGCCCCCGTCACGATATAAAAGTCGTGCTTGGTGACTTTAACGCCAGGGTGGGCAAAGAAGGTATTTTTGGCCCTACAGTCGGAAAGTTCAGCCTACACAATGAAACTTCTCCTAACGGACTGAGGCTGATTGACTTTGCCGGTGCTCGAAACATGGTCATATCAAGCACGAGGTTCATGCATAAAAAGATACATCAAGTTACATGGCTGCCTCCTGATCAAAATACTCGCAATCAGATTGATCACGTTGTGATAGACGGACGGCATGCCTCCAGTGTTTTAGATGTGCGCACGATCCGACGACCTAACATCGACTCGGACCATTATCTCGTTGCAGCCAAAATACGCACCCGCCTTAACGCGGCTAAAACCAAGGAACAAAAAACACAAGGGAAGCTAGACGTCGAAAAGCTTCAATCACAACAGGCTGCCAATGATTTCGCAACTCGACTCTCACACCCTCCTGCTCTCTGAGAGCACAACTCATCCTGAAGGAATACAGGAGCAGTGGGAGCATATTTCCAAAGCACTTCGTACTGCCGCCGAGGAAAAAATTGGTTACCGGCGACCACGAAAAAACAACTGGTACGATGAAGAATGCCGCGTTGCAACAGAAAGAAAAGACGCTGCCTACAGGGCTACGTTAAAAGCGAGCGCGACAAGAGGGGTGTGTGAAAGCTATCGTGAGTTGAAAAAGGAAGCAAGACGACTTTACAGGAAGAAAAAGGCAGAAGCAGAAAGGCGTGAGTGCGAGAAGCTTAAGCTGCTAGCCACCAGTTATAACGCCCGAAAATTTTACCAAAAAATACGGTGACAGACGGAAGGTTTTAAGACCGGGGCAAGCTCCTGTAGGAACGAAAGTGGCGACCTTGTAACTAATGTCCAGAGAGTGCTTAGATTATGGAGGAAACACTTCTCTGTTCTCCTAAATGGAGGCAGCAATTCAGCGCGCAGAGATGAAGAACCCGATCCCGCAATCGATGATGATGGAATATATGTTCCCCCGCCCGATTATGACGAAGTTAGAATAGCAATAACCAGATTGAAAAACAACAAGGCCGTCGGCGCTGATGGATTGCCTGTGGAGCTATTCAAGTACGGCGGCGAGGAGTTGGTAAGGCGCTGCATGCTTCTTAGCAAAATATGGGCGGAAGAGTGCATGCCCGACGGTTGGAATCTAAGTGTTCTTTGCCCAGTCCACAAGAAGGGGGATACTGAAAAATGCACCAACTATCATGGAATCAGCCTTCTTAATATCGCATATAATGTCCTTTCAAATGTATTGTGCGAAAGATTGAAGCCCACCGTGAACCGGCTGATTGGACCTTATCAGTGCGGCTTCAGACCTGGTAAATCTACCATCGACCAGATTTTCACAATGCGCCAAATCTTGGAAAAAACCCGTGATAAAGAATCGACACACATCACCTCTTCGTCGACTTCAAAGCCGCCTTCTACAGCACGAAAAGGAGCTGCCTATATGCCGCTATGTCTGAATTTGGTTTCCCAGCAAATCTTATACGGCTGTGCAAAATGACGTTGAGGAACACCATCAGCTCAGTCAGAATTGGGAAGGAGCTCTCCGAGCCGTTCGAAACTAAACGAGGTTTCAGACAGGGTGACCCCCTATCGTGCGATTTATTTAATTTGATGCTGGAGAAAATTATTCTAGCTGCAGAACTTAACCGCACTGCAACAATATACTATAAAAGCATGCAATTATTGGCATATGCTGATGACACTGATATCATCGGACTAAACACCCGCGCTGTTAGCTCTGCTTACTCCAAACTGGAAAAAGAAGCGGTAAAGATGGGTTTGATGGTGAAAGAGGACAAAACGAAGTATCTGCTGTCATCGAGCAAAGAGTCAGCGCATATGCGCCTTGGCAACCACGCTACTGTTGGCAGCCATAATTTCGAAATAGTAAAAGACTTCATTTATTTTGGAACCAGCATCAACACTAGCAACAACATCAGCACTGAAATCCAGCGAAGAATCAATCTTGCCAATAAATGATACTTTGGACTAGGTAGGCAATTGAAAAGTAAAGTCCTCTCTCGGCGAACTAAAATCATACTCTAAAAGCACTTATCATACCCGTCCTGCTATATGGGGCAGAGTCATGGACCATGACAACAGCAGATGAAGCGGCTTTGGGAGTGTTCGAGAGAAGAGTTCTTCAAAAGATTTATGGACCTCTACGCGTTGGCGATGGCGAGTACCGAAGAAGATTTAACGAAGAGCTGTACGAGCTACACGCAGACATCAACATAGTCCAGCGCCTGCGCTGGCTAGGCCATGTTATGCGAATGAAAGATGATGCTCCGGCCAAGAAAGTGTTTCTATCGGAACCCGCCTATGTAAGCAGAGGTAAAGGGCGGCCCCCACTCCGTTGGAAGGACCAGGTGGAAAACGATTTAAACTCCCTTGGTGTGACCAATTGGCGCCGGTTGGCGGAGCGAAGGAGCGACTGGCGCGCCTTGTTGGACGGCCATAACCGTTTAGACGGTTAAGCGCCAATTAAGTAAGTAAGTAAGTAAGTACCTGTCTTAGAAGACCTACCCCATCATGTCAAGCACAGATTAATGTCCGTTGACATTCGGCCCAACAAATTGGTACCAAACGGTGAGCTGGGTATTCAAGTCGACCAGCCTTCGTTTGGCCGGGGAGGACTATCCACCCTCCCCTTCTATTTCGGGTTAATGGCACCCGGTTGCACGGCAACTCCACCGCGAGTTCCGTGCTTGCCTCTGTATCCCTCTTTCATTGATTTGATATCTCGACAACTGACTAACAAGTTAATCAGATTGAGATATTGTGTTTTGTCGCAATTTGGAAATGTGACAAACCTTTTCTGTCCTGCAGTGTTACAACAATGTCCAATACATTGTTTACGACGGAGCTGGTTTTGCTTAGATGTTGTTTAAAGACCGCACTACGTTGACTAGCAGGTTGAGCCATATTGCGTTTCATTTTCGCTTCCATTTTGGCTACCATTATCTTCACTCCAATTTCCACTCAAAATACTGCATCAATTATGCTCCATTTTACACTCAATCACAAACAAAATGAAGGGCTGTGACCAATATTTTCCGCAGACAGACCAGTAAGTCCCCAGTGCCTGCCTCAGCAATGTCTTTCGACATCGCTTATTGCCGCACTGCGTTGACGAACATTGTGCGCAATATTGTGCTTCATTTTTGGCTTCCATTTTTGCTTCCATTTTCATCACTCCAATTTTCACTCAATTACGCCACAATTATGCTCCATTTCATACTCCAATTACTCTCCTACCACAATTAAAGGGATGTGTCCAACCTTTTCCGCTCACAGACCTGTAAGTACCGAGTACCTGCCCCAGCAACATCTTCGCATAGCAGTCGGCCACACTGCAGTGATTTGATAACATCAAATCTGCCCAATTTTTTGGATGTGGCCATCCATTCTGCGAACGCCTCCTATCCGCAACGCAGTCTGAAGCAGCTTAAAACATCTCAAAAGACGAGATAAGCACCGGCCGATAGACATACGTTTCACCATCTAACAACAGTTTAGCTTCCGGTTGCCACAATTATGGGATGTGACCAACTCTTTCGTCTGCCCCCCAGGATCAGTTTTTCAATGAAATTGGGTATACTGTGACAAGCAAAAGACCGAGTTCCCATGGGTTTGCACGCCCCAAGGGAAAACAAGTCTACTCAGAACGTGTCATAAAGTGAATTCTTATTTGAAACCAAAGCCACCGCGATGCTCCTACAAGGGGGCCATCCCAGGACAGGAGATGAGACCCGAATACAAGCATCGTACGATGCAGTGCATCAGGTAGCAACTGGCTTTTCCTGCTCCCGCGGTAGCAGTTTTTATAAAGACCACGTCTAGGGTCCCACCAGCGTCCACCCTGCTCTCTTTCGAGTAAAATCACCTTACTCATGGATTGGTTAGCCATGGTATTATGGTCGCCTTTTACGACCGGTAAACCTACTGTGGACATATTCTAACCCCTAACCCACAGGTGGAAGTAGATAGGGACAGCCTGTGTAGGTTTATCGTGAGTACCTGTCTTTGAAGACCTAACCTCACGTATGCACCAAGTACACGGGTCACGGCAGGTTTGACCAGCCCCCAAGGCTCGCTTACCTTGGTACCAATCGATAATGTGAGTGGACACATCTTCACCTTGGTGGGGTTGGAGGCCTATCTAAAACCTCTTCTATTCTGTGGGTCAGGGCACTCGGTTGCAATGCAACTCCACATTCGAGCTAACCAACTCTTACCGTATTCGGATGTCAACCACAGCCACCTCGATGCTCCCAAAGGGAACTACCGCAATGAACAGAAACAGAGCGAGCTCCGTGGGATATCTGTTCCCCGTAGTACCACTTTAAAATCTTGGTATGACTTTCGCAGCCGAAGACACTTCCGGTTGAGTATCCACCTACTCAGGACCGGCCGCCTAGTGTGAGGTAGGATTAGAACCCACACACATCCACGGACACACACAGAAATCAACCACCACGATCACCACCACGTCTCCTCCGTCTATACACCTCCAAAACATGCCTATTGAGCAAATCAATAGTCCGACTAGTTGGGAGCGCTCCACTTACATCAACCCTTCCCTCTTCAAAACTAATTCCCCAACTACCGATATCCCTTACGTCCGAGTACTCTGGACACTCACACAACGCATGCACCCAGTCCTCCCGCAGCGCACCACATACAAAACCCTCCGTTTTGCTCATGCTCCTCTTATGCAAGAATGCATTAAGAGGACCATGACCCGTAAGCAGAAAGCCCAGACACAGATTAAATCTGACGTCTGGACTTTCCGACACAAATGAAATGTCCCAGATATTCGTACGTTACCCTGCCATTGGGACTATTGTCCCAAAGCTCCTGCCACTTCCCTCTAACCACCCCTTCTAACCGACGCCTATTTTCCAACGATCCACTCTCCACATTATCGTCGGCGGCCCATTCATCCTCCAACAGCGGCAAACTTTCCCTCCTTCTCAGCCTGAAAGAAACAACAAGATGTATTACTATCAGGTCGAGAGGGGTGAGCCAAGAAGCACCTGCATCGCAGCCGTGGAAACGGTACGACACAAGGGCGAGCATGGGAGCATCATGCACCTATGTGTGCTCAGCACGCGCCTCAGACCGTGAGCAGTCATGACCGTTCGGTACCATATGGCGGCACCAAAAGTAGCGCAAGCTACGAATAGACCACGATATATCGTAAGAACAGCACGGCGACTCAGGCCCCACTCACTCCGAATTATACGTCGTAACTGCCCCGAAACATTCTGCGTCTTGTCCCTGACAGCATCCAAGTGTGGTAGGAAGTTCATTCGCTCACCCATTGTCAGCCCCAGGTATTTGACTTGAGTCGCATACCTGATGCTGACCCCGCCGATGCGGACAATCAGTGGGCGATTCCGTGACAAGCTGTCTTTCAGCAGCTATGTCACGGTTTTGTCCTCCGAAATCTCTACTCCAACGTGGGTGCCCCAGCCAGCCACTATTTCACATAGGGACTCGCTGGTGCGCTCAACGCTGGCGCGTGAATCCTCCTCTACTAATAAGAGGAGGCCAACCGCATATGCGCAGAATTTGCAAATATGCTCGAGTTGCCTTAACAGGGAGTCCATCATCATGTTCCATATATATGGACCGCAGATGGATCCCTGCGGACAGCCCCGAGCCACCTCCCTTTCCACACTTTCACAGGTACCAACGACAGAAGTTCGTCTGTCCGAGAAATAGCTCTGCCACAAAGCGATCTCTGAGCAGCCGAGCTCCACTAAGCGTACGATAACCCTGTCCCAGCGCAGGAAGTCAATCGCCCCCCTGAAGTCAATAAATATGCCAAAGACATATTTATTGGAGCTTCTCTCAACATAATCTTGGGCATGCATCCAGGCGTCTTCAATGCTGCGTCCTTTCCGGAGCGCAAACTCTCTACCCGACTGGTTACCCCCAATTAGCTCCTGAAGCAGCTCAACCATAACACTCTCCAGCACTTTGCCAAGCACTTGAAGAAGGCTGATACATCGGTAAGACCGAGGATTAGACCTTACTTTGTCAGGCGACTTCAGGAGAACGACAACCCTAGCTTTCCACCCACATGGAAAGTAACACTCCCATATGCATTTGTCGTAAACGGCTTCCAAGTATTCCGAAATAAACTTCCACAAACACTTGCACATATCTCAAATTATCCCATCCAAACCCGGAGACCGTTTAGACCTAACCAGGCCAAATGCATATTCTAACCCTGCGACGTCTAGTCGAGGTATAGGTACCTCCTGTGCAAGACGGGGACCTGGACCTCAGCCCTGGGAAAGAACCCTTCTAAAAGCAGCTCGGAACATTTCCTCCATGTTGATAGCGTTCTTTCGCCGGCACGGAGGGAATTAACTTCTGTCTGTCGGCGACCTCTACAGATCTTATAGACCTGTCCCCAGGGATCGTTAGAATTTTCAGACACGAAGTTGCGCCATTCTTCTTCTTTAACTTCCACAATCATCCTTTTGTACTCACGTATTTCCACACTTAGTTGACTCCTGAGCCGGGACACTCCATCGGAATCAATCTTCCGGGCGCGTTGAAACTGATGTCTCAGGCGCCTGACAGATCTCTTCTTCTGAGTTAGCTCATGCTTCCACCATCTGACACGATGAAATCGCTGCCTCTTCCACCTTTCGAACATGCTATAATTGACCCAACAGATACAAGCATTTAGCAGGGCTATCTGCTCATCTACTGGGAGCTCTGCAAATACGTCGAGTGGTGTATCAGTCACCTCCTGCTCGACGTATAACCCGTACAGAGTCCAGTTTGCCCCGGCAGTACACCACCCCATTACAGAGGGCGTACCAAACATATCCGGGGTGGTATGTTCAGTACGCGCCTCAGACCATGAGCAGTCATGACGGTTCGGTACCATATGGCGGCACCAAAAGTAGCGCAAGATACGAATAGACCACCATATATTGTATGAACGGCACGGCGACTCAGGCATTCCGAATGATATGTCGTGACTGCCCCGAAACATTCTGCATATTGTCCCTAACAGGATCCAAGTGTGGTAGGAAGGTCATTCGCTCACCCATTGTCAGCCTCAAGTATATGACTTGAGTCGCATACCTGATGCTGGCCCCGCCGTTGCGGACAATCGGTGGGCGGTTCCGTGACAATCTGCCTTTCAGCAGCATTGTCACAGTTTTGTCCACCGAAATCTCTACTCCAACGTGGGCGCCCCAGCCAGCCACTATTTCACAAAAGGACCCGCTGGTGCGCTCAACGCTGGCGCGAGAATCCCCCTCTACTAATAAGAGGAGGTCGTCTGCATACGCGCAGAATTTGCAAAGATGTTCGAGTTGCCTTAACAGGGAATCCATCATCATGTTCCATATATATGGACCACAGATGGATCCTTGCGGACAACCTCGAGCCACCTCCCTTTCCACAATTTCGCAGGTACCAACGATGGAAGAAATGGACCCGGGTACCCCTAGAATGTGTTTATAGAATATGAATATCAAATGAAAGCTGTTGATGAGTGCTTTAGTAGAGGGTAATTTTGATGCCCCTGGGTGACTAGAGTCTCGAGATATAGGCCAAAACGTGGACCAGGGTACCCCTGGAATATGTTTATGGAATATGGATAAAAAATGAAAGCTGTTGATGAGTGCTTTAGTAGAGGGTAATTTTCATACCCCTGGGTGACTAGGGTCTCGAGATATAGGCCAAAACGTGGGCCCGGGTACCCCCAGAATGTGTTTATAGGATATGGATATCAAATGAAAGTTGTTGATGGGTGCTTTAGTAGAGGTTAATGTGGCTCTGCCACAAAGCGATTTCTGTGCAGCCGAGCTCCACTATCCGCTCGATAACCCTGTCCCAGCGCAGGAAGTCAAATGATAAATATGCCAAAGACATATTTATTGGAGCTTCTCTCAACACAATCTTGGACATACATACAGACGTCTTCAATGCTGCGTCCTTTCCGGAACCCAAACTCTCTATCCGACTGGTTACTCTCAATTAGCTCCTGAAGCCGCCCAACCATAACCCTCTCCAGCACTTTGCCAAGCACTGGAAGAAGGCTGATACATCGGTAAGACCGAGGATCAGACCTTACTTTGTCAGGCGACTTCAGGAGAACGACAACCCAAGCCACTTTCCACCCACGTGGAAATAACCCTCCGTGACATTCTGCCTTTCAGCAGCATTGTCACGGTTTTGTCCACCGAAATCTCTACTCCAACGTGGGCGCCCCAGTCAGCCACTATTTCACATACGGACTCGCTGGTGCGCTCAACGCTGCCGCGTGAATCCCCCTCTACTAATAAGAGGAGGTCATCCGCATATGCGCAGAATTTGCAAATATGCTCGAGTTGCCTTAACAGGGAGTCCATCATCATGTTCCATATATATGGACCGCAGATGGATCCCTGCGGACAACCCCGAGCCACCTCCCTTTGCACACTTTCACAGGTACCAATGACAGAAGTTCGTCTGTCCGAGAAATAGCTCTGCCACAAAGCAATCTCTAGGCAGCCGAGCTTCACTAAGCGTTCGATAACCCTGTCCCAGCGCAGGAAGTCAATCGGAAGCTTCTCTCAATATAATCTTGGACATGCATCCAGGCGTCTTCAATGCTGCGTCCTTTCCGGAGCCCAAACTCTCTATCCGACTGGTTACCCCCAATTAGCTCCTGAAGCAGCTCAACCATAACCCTCTCCAGCATTTTGCCAAGCACTTGAAGAAGGCTGATACCTCGGTAAGACCGAGGATCAGACCTTACTTTGTCAGGCGACTTCAGGAGAACGACAACCCTAGCCGCTTTCCACCAACATGGAAAGTAACACTCCCATATGCATTTGTCGTAAACGGCTCCCAAGTATTCCGAAATAAACTTCCACAAACACTTGCACATATCTCAATTTATCCCATCCAAACCCGGAGACCGTTTAGACCTAACCAGGCCAAATGCATATTCTAACCCTGCGACGTCTAGTCGAGGTATAGGTACCTCCAGTGCAAGACGGGGACCTGGACCTCAGCCCTGGGAAAGAACCCTTCTAAAAGCAGCTCGGAACATTTCCTCCATGTTGATAGCGTTCTTTCGCCGGCACGGAGGGAATTAACTTCTGTCTGTCGGCGACCCCTACAGATCTTATAGACCTGTCCCCAGGGGTCGTTAGAATTTTCAGACACGAAGTTGCGCCATTCTTCTTCTTTAACTTCCACAACCATCCTTTTGTACTCACGTATTTCCACACTTAGTTGACTCCTGAGCCGGGACACTCCATCGGAATCAATCTTCCGGGCGCGTTGAAACTGATGTCTCAGGCGCCTGACAGATCTCTTCTTCTGAGTTAGCTCATGCGTCCACCATCTGACACGATGAAATCGCTGCCTCTTCCACCTTTCGAACATGATATAATTGACCCAACAGATACAAGCATTTAGCAGGGCTATCTGCTCATCTACTAGGAGCTCTGCAAATACGTCGAGTGGTGTATCAGTCACCTCCTGCTCGACGTATAACCCGTACAGAGTCCAGTTTGCCCCGGCAGTACACCACCCCATTACAGAGGGCGTACCAAAAATACCCGGGGTGGTATGTTCAGTACGCGCCTCAGACCATGAGCAGTCATGACGGTTCGGTACCATATGGCGGCACCAAAAGTAGCGCAAGATACGAATAGACCACCATATATTGTATGAACGGCACGGCGACTCAGGCACTCCGAATGATATGTCGTGACTGCCCCGAAACATTCTGCATATTGTCCCTAACAGGATCCAAGTGTGGTAGGAAGGTCATTCGCTCACCCATTGTCAGCCTCAAGTATATGACTTGAGTCGCATACCTGATGCTGGCCTCGCCGTTGCGGACAATCGGTGGGCGGTTCCGTGACAATCTGCCTTTCAGCAGCATTGTCACAGTTTTGTCCACCGAAATCTCTACTCCAACGTGGGCGCCCCAGCCAGCCACTATTTCACATAGGGACCCACTGGTGCGCTCAACGCTGGCGCGAGAATCCCCCTCTACTAATAAGAGGAGGTCGTCTGCATACGCGCAGAATTTGCAAAGATGTTCGAGTTGCCTTAACAGGGAATCCATCATCATGTTCCATATATATGGACCACAGATGGATCCTTGCGGACAACCTCGAGCCACCTCCCTTTCCACAATTTCGCAGGTACCAACGATGGAAGAAATGGACCCGGGTACCCCTAGAATGTGTTTATAGAATATGAATATCAAATGAAAGCTGTTGATGAGTGCTTTAGTAGAGGGTAATTTTGATGCCTCTGGGTGACTAGAGTCTCGAGATATAGGCCAAAACGTGGACCAGGGTACCCCTGGAATGTGTTTATGGAATATGGATAAAAAATGAAAGCTGTTGATGAGTGCTTTAGTAGAGAGTAATTTTCATACCCCTGGGTGACTAGGGTCTCGAGATATAGGCCAAAACGTGGGCCCGGGTACCCCCAGAATGTGTTTATAGGATATGGATATCAAATGAAAGTTGTTGATGGGTGCTTTAGTAGAGGTTAATGTGGCTCTGCCACAAAGCGATTTCTGTGCAGCCGAGCTCCACTATCCGCTGGATAACCCTGTCCCAGCGCAGGAAGTCAAATGATAAATATGTCAAAGACATATTTATTGGAGCTTCTCTCAACACAATCTTGGACATGCGTTCAGGTGTCTTCAATGCTGCGTCCTTTCCAGAACCCAAACTGTCTATCCGACTGCTCCCCACCAATTAGCTCCTGAAGCTGCTCAACCACAACCCTCTCCAGCACTTTTCCAAGCACTGGAAGAAGGCTGATACCTCGGTAAGACCAAGGATCAGACCTTATTTTGTCAGGCGACTTCAGGAGAACAACTACCCTAGCCACTTTCCACTCATGTGAAAAGTAACCCTACCATATGCATTTGTCGTAAACGGCTTCCAAGTATTCCGGGAAAAGCTACCACAAACACTTGCACATTTCTCCGTTTATCCCATCTAAATCCGGACACCGTTTAGACCTAACCAGACCAAAAGCATACTCCAATTCTTCGACTTCTAATGGAGGTATGGGTACCTCCTGTGCAAGGCGGGGTACCTGGACTTCAGCCCTGGGAAAGAACGCGTCTAAAAGCAGCTCGGAACATTCCCTCCATGTTGATAGTGTTCTTTCCCCGACACGGAGGGAATTAACTTCTGTCTGCCGGCGACCCCTACAGATCTCAAAGACCTGTCCCTAGGGGTCTTTCGAATTTACAGACACGAAGTTGCGCCATTTTTCTTCTTTAACATCCATTGTCATCCTCTTGTACTCACACATTTTCACACTTAATTTACTTCTGAGCTGGGACACACCATCGGAATGAATCTGCCGGGCGCGATGAAACTGATGTCTCAGGCACCTGACATATCTCCTGTTGTTGTTGTTGTTGTTGTTGTAGCAATGATCGCCCCACCTAATAGCCGCGACCGATCAGAAATTGTCATCAATATCCTCTAACGGGAGTCCAAGGAAACTTGCCGTTTCAACAGGGGTGGACCATAAGGAAAGGGGTGTTAGAGGCGTTGGTTCCACATTACAATTAAAGAGATGGTTGGTGGCATGTGGGGACACATTGCAAGCGGGGCATACATTTTGTATGTCGGGGATGATTCTGGATATGTAAGAGTTTAACCTGTTACAGTATCCAGAACAAAGTTGAGCAAGAGTGACACCCGTTTCCCTGGAGAGTATGTGTTCCTCTTCCGCGAGTTCTGGATATTTTTCTTCAAGTACTGGATTCACCGGGCAATTCCCGACATAAAGGTCCGACGCCTGTCTATGGAGTTCACCAAAGACCTGCTTGTGTTTTTTCGCTTCATACGGCTGGGTTCTCAGGTGCCGTATTTCCTCAAAATGCTTACGGAGATGATTCCTTAGGCCCCTAGGCGGTGCTGGTTCGTCAATCAGATGTCTGTTGGGATGCCCAGGTTTCTGGGTATTCAACAGAAACTGTTTGGTCAGCATCTCATTTCTATCCCTGATGGGGAGTATTCTCGCTTCATTATGCAGATGATATTTTGGGGACATAAGAAGACAGCCCGTGGCGATTCTGAGAGCAGTATTTTGGCAGGCCTTTAGTTTCTTCCAGTGGGTATTTTTAGGGTTGGCGACCATATGGGTGACGCGCAGCACGTAATCGGCTGGCTAATTGCTTTGTATGTGGTCATGAGCGTTTCTTTATCTTTTCCCCAGGTACTGCCAGCAAGGGATTTGAGGATTTTATTACGGCTCTGAATTCTCGGAACAATTGCAGTTGCGTGCGCACCAAAATGTAGATCCTGATCAAACGTCACACCCAAGATTTTGGGGTGTAGGACAGTCGGTAGCGTAGTGCCATCGACGTGGATGTTCAATATGGTCGACATTTGGGGCGTCCATGTTGTAAATAAGGTCGCGGAAGATTTAGTCGGTGACAATGCCAGGTTTCGCGAGGCGAAAAAACTGGAGAGATCAGGGAGATAGCCGTTTATTTTATTGCATAGCTCATCGATATCTGGGCCTGGGCCTGTGGCCATTATTGTGCAGTCATCGGCGTAGGAAATGATTGTGACTCCTTCCGGTGGTGAAGGTAGCTTGGATATGTAGAAATTAAACAAAAGTGGGGATAGGACACCACCCTGTGGCACCCCTTGTTTAGTTCTCATTGGTTTTGATGTTTCGTTTCTGAATTGCACCGATGCCTGCCGACCACCCAGATAATTTGCGGTCCACCTTTTAAGACATGGGGGAAGGGTAGACCCTTCCAGGTCTTGCAGTAACGAGCCATGGTTGACCGTATCAAAGGCTTTTGATAGGTCTAGCGCTACGAGTACTGTTCTATGGTGGGGGTAATGATTCAAACCGCAATTTATCTGGGTGCCAATGACATTTAGCGCGGAGGTAGTGCTATGGAGTTTTCTGAAGCCATGCTGATGAGGGGCTAGCTGCAAATGTGCTTGGAAATAAGGGAGCAAAATGGCTTCAAGCGTCTTTGCCACTGGCGATAGGAGAGATATCGGACGATATGACTCACCTATGTTAGCTGGTTTCCCAGGCTTTAGTAGCGGGACCACCTTGGCCATTTTCCATTTCTCGGGTATGACAAAGGTGGAAAAAGACAGGTTGAAGACATGCGGTAAATATTTGAAACCCTCTTTCCCTAGGTTTTTAAGCATCGGCATGGCTATGCCGTCTGGGCCCACTGCTTTGGATGGTTTAGCGCGACCAATGGCGTTCTCAACCACTCTAGCGGTGATGGTGATTGGTGATGCGCTGAATTTGTGTTTATGTGCGTGTCTATTGGCTCTCCGTCTATCTTTGTCAACCGTAGGATGCATTATATATTGTCGGCAGAAAGCGCTCACGCATTTTTTCGCATCCGACAGCACCTTATCGCCAAAGGCGATGGAAACTTTGCCTTTGTGCTTAGTCGGATTCGATAGGGACTTTACGGTGGACCAAAGTTTACCTACACCGGTAGAGAGGTTACAACCCCTTAGGTGCTCTTCCCATTTCGCCCGCTTGTGTTCGTCCACAAGCAATCTGATGCGTTGGTTTATATCCCTTATTTGGGGGTCGCCTGGATCAAGCTGTCTTATAAGGTCGCGTTCCCTCGCTAAGGTCGCGGCCTCCGCCGAGAAGTGGGGCCGGATTTCGGGAATTCTCCCGGCGGGAATGAAATGTGCCGAGGCGGATTCAATGACCTTACGGAAGGCACGCTCCCCTTGGCGGGCATCAGTCGGTATAGGGAGGGCAGCAAAGCTGCTGTCTGTTGCAGATTTATATTCTTCCCACTTTCCTTTTTTGAAGTTTATGAAAGTGCGTTTTTCGGTGACGATGAAGTCGGCGGTACGCTCGAACGAAATAAGTATGGGCAGGTGGTCGGATGCCAATGACATATCTCCTCTTCTGGGTTTGTTCACGCGTCCACCATCTGACGCGATGAAATCGTTGACTCTTCCACCTTTCGAACATTTAATTGACACGCCAGATACAAGCATTTAGGAGGGAAATCTGCTCATCTACTGGGAGCTCTGCAAGTAAGTCGAGCGGTGTAGCAGTCACCTTCTGCTCGACGTATAACCCGTACAGAGTCCAGCTTGCCCCGGCAGTACCCCACCCTATTACAGAGGGCGTACCAAACATATCCGCGGTGGTTCGGGGAGCGATCACAATTTGTATTAAATTATGGTCGCTTATCCCCTCAACCCCCCTTACTCTCCATCCGCAACTGAATGCTCTCGCTGCTGGCTCACTCGTAAGAGTTGTAGCATCCACTCATTAAGTTATTTATTGAACCATTCATTCATTTGTACAAACATATATCTCAACCCGTTTTGGAATGTCTTAAAATACATTGACTCTTACATACATATTAATACATTTGTACTATACAATTTCCAAATTTATGAGTATTCAACGTGGGTTATGAAGGATATTATTCCTTTCTTAAATCAAAGACCTGTTACTCTGTTAAATATTCAACCGGAAGTGACTTTTCCTCTTTTCTTTTATTGCTCATCCTCATCATTTGTCAAATTGGCTGTGGTTATCGATACTTATTATCTATGAATGTAGTACAATATTTAGCTTTTGTTGGAGCTACCATATGTTTACAGTACGTTTACAATTTGCTATCTTTACAACTCGGCCAATCCTGACAACGGATCGACCTCGATCAAAGAAGATTTAAAGAAACTAGTCAATCCGCAGGGGATCATGCTCTGGTTCGTCAGTACATCCTCCGGGTACCTGCAGCCACATCGCCTTATCTGGTGAGCTTCAATCACCCCGATATAAGCTAGTTGGGTAGCCGCTTTCCACCCACATGGAAAGTAACACTCCCATATGCATTTGTCGTAAACGGCTTCCAAGTATTCCGAAATAAACTTCCACAAACACTTGCACATATCTCAATTTATCCCATCCAAACCCGGAGACCGTTTAGACCTAACCAGGCCAAATGCATATTCTAACCCTGCGACGTCTAGTCGAGGTATAGGTACCTCCTGTGCAAGACGGGGACCTGGACCTCAGCCCTGGGAAAGAACCCTTCTAAAAGCAGCTCGGAACATTTCCTCCATGTTGATAGCGTTCTTTCGCCGGCACGGAGGGAATTAACTTCTGTCTGTCGGCGACCCCTACAGATCTTATAGACCTGTCCCCAGGGGTCGTTAGAATTTTCAGACACGAAGTTGCGCCATTCTTCTTCTTTAACTTCCACAACCATCCTTTTGTACTCACGTATTTCCACACTTAGTTGACTCCTGAGCCGGGACACTCCATCGGAATCAATCTTCCGGGCGCGTTGAAACTGATGTCTCAGGTGCCTGACAGATCTCTTCTTCTGAGTTAGCTCATGCGTCCACCATCTGACACGATGAAATCGCTGCCTCTTCCACCTTTCGAACATGATATAATTGACCCAACAGATACAAGCATTTAGCAGGGCTATCTGCTCATCTACTGGGAGCTCTGCAAATACGTCGAGTGGTGTATCAGTCACCTCCTGCTCGACGTATAACCCGTACAGAGTCCTGTTTGCCCCGGCAGTACACCACCCCATTACAGAGGGCGTACCAAACATATCCGGGGTGGTATGTTCAGTACGCGCCTCAGACCATGAGCAGTCATGACGGTTCGGTACCATATGGCGGCACCAAAAGTAGCGCAAGATACGAATAGACCACCATATATTGTATGAACGGCACGGCGACTCAGGCACTCCGAATGATATGTCGTGACTGCCCCGAAACATTCTGCATATTGTCCCTAACAGGATCCAAGTGTGGTAGGAAGGTCATTCGCTCACCCATTGTCAGCCTCAAGTATATGACTTGAGTCGCATACCTGATGCTGGCCTCGCCGTTGCGGACAATCGGTGGGCGGTTCCGTGACAATCTGCCTTTCAGCGGCATTGTCACAGTTTTGTCCACCGAAATCTCTACTCCAACGTGGGCGCCCCAGCCAGCCACTATTTCGCATAGGGACCCGCTGGTGCGCTCAACGCTGGCGCGAGAATCCCCCTCTACTAATAAGAGGAGGTCGTCTGCATACGCGCAGAATTTGCAAAGATGTTCGAGTTGCCTTAACAGGGAATCCATCATCATGTTCCATATATATGGACCACAGATGGATCCTTGCGGACAACCTCGAGCCACCTCCCTTTCCACAATTTCGCAGGTACCAACGATGGAAGAAATGGACCCGGGTACCCCTAGAATGTGTTTATAGAATATGAATATCAAATGAAAGCTGTTGATGAGTGCTTTAGTAGAGGGTAATTTTGATGCCTCTGGGTGACTAGAGTCTCGAGATATAGGCCAAAACGTGGACCAGGGTACCCCTGGAATGTGTTTATGGAATATGGATAAAAAATGAAAGCTGTTGATGAGTGCTTTAGTAGAGAGTAATTTTCATACCCCTGGGTGACTAGGGTCTCGAGATATAGGCCAAAACGTGGGCCCGGGTACCCCCAGAATGTGTTTATAGGATATGGATATCAAATGAAAGTTGTTGATGGGTGCTTTAGTAGAGGTTAATGTGGCTCTGCCACAAAGCGATTTCTGTGCAGCCGAGCTCCACTATCCGCTGGATAACCCTGTCCCAGCGCAGGAAGTCAAATGATAAATATGCCAAAGACATATTTATTGGAGCTTCTCTCAACACAATCTTGGACATGCGTTCAGGTGTCTTCAATGCTGCGTCCTTTCCAGAACCCAAACTGTCTATCCGACTGCTCCCCACCAATTAGCTCCTGAAGCTGCTCAACCACAACCCTCTCCAGCACTTTTCCAAGCACTGGAAGAAGGCTGATACCTCGGTAAGACCAAGGATTAGACCTTATTTTGTCAGGCGACTTCAGGAGAACAACTACCCTAGCCACTTTCCACTCATGTGAAAAGTAACCCTACCAATTGCATTTGTCGTAAACGGCTTCCAAGTATTCCGGGAAAAGCTTCCACAAACACTTGCACATTTCTCCGTTTATCCCATCTAAATCCGGACACCGTTTAGACCTAACCAGACCAAAAGCATACTCCAATTCTTCGACTTCTAATGGAGGTATGGGTACCTCCTGTGCAAGGCGGGGTACCTGGACTTCAGCCCTGGGAAAGAACACTTCTAAAAGCAGCTCGGAACATTCCCTCCATGTTGATAGTGTTCTTTCCCCGACACGGAGGGAATTAACTTCTGTCTGCCGGCGACCCCTACAGATCTCAAAGACCTGTCCCTAGGGGTCTTTCGAATTTACAGACACGAAGTTGCGCCATTTTTCTTCTTTAACATCCATTATCATCCTCTTGTACTCACACATTTTCACACTTAATTTACTTCTGAGCTGGGACACACCATCGGAATCAATCTGCCGGGCGCGATGAAACTGACGTCTCAGGCACCTGACATATCTCCTGTTGTTGTTGTTGTTGTTGTTGTAGCAATGATCGCCCCACCTAATAGCCGCGACCGATCAGAAATTGTCATCAATATCCTCTAACGGGAGTCCAAGGAAACTTGCCGTTTCAACAGGGGTGGACCATAAGGAAAGGGGTGTTAGAGGCGTTGGTTCCACATTACAATTAAAGAGATGGTTGGTGTCATGTGGGGACACATTGCAAGCGGGGCATACATTTTGTATGTCGGGGTTGATTCTGGATATGTAAGAGTTTAACCTGTTACAGTATCCAGAACGAAGTTGAGCAAGAGTGACACGCGTTTCCCTGGAGAGTATGTGTTCCTCTTCCGCGAGTTCTGGATATTTTTCTTCAAGTACTGGATTCACCGGGCAATTCCCGACATAAAGGTCCGACGCCTGTCTATGGAGTTCACCAAGGACCTGCTTGTGTTTTTTCGCTTCATACGGCTGGGTTCTCAGGTGCCGTATTTCCTCAAAATGCTTACGGAGATGATTCCTTAGGCCCCTAGGCGGTGCTGGTTCGTCAATCAGATGTCTGTTGGGATGCCCAGGTTTCTGGGTATTCAACAGAAACTGTTTGGTCAGCATCTCATTTCTCTCCCTGATGGGGAGTATTCTCGCCTCATTATGCAGATGATATTTTGGGGACATAAGAAGACAGCCCGTGGCGATTCTGAGAGCAGTATTTTGGCAGGCCTTTAGTTTCTTCCAGTGGGTATTTTTAGGGTTGGCGACCATATGGGTGACGCGCAGCACGTAATCGGCTGGCTAATTGCTTTGTATGTGGTCATGAGCGTTTCTTTATCTTTTCCCCAGGTACTGCCAGCAAGGGATTTGAGGATTTTATTACGGCTCTGAATTCTCGGAACAATTGCAGTTGCGTGCGCACCAAAATTGTAGATCCTGATCAAACGTCACACCCAAGATTTTGGGGTGTAGGACAGTCGGTAGCGTAGTGCCATCGACGTGGATGTTCAATATGGTCGACATTTGGGGCGTCCATGTTGTAAATAAGGTCGCGGAAGATTTAGTCGGTGACAATGCCAGGTTTCGCGAGGCGAAAAAACTGGAGAGATCAGGGAGATAGCCGTTTATTTTATTGCATAGCTCATCTATATCTGGGCCTGGGCCTGTGGCCATTATTGTGCAGTCATCGGCGTAGGAAATGATTGTGACTCCTTCCGGTGGTGAAGGTAGCTTGGATATGTAGAAATTAAACAAAAGTGGGGATAGGACACCACCCTGTGGCACCCCTTGTTTAGTTCTCATTGGTTTTGATGTTTCGTTTCTGAATTGCACCGATGCCTGCCGACCACCCAGATAATTTGCGGTCCACCTTTTAAGACATGGGGGAAGGGTAGACCCTTCCAGGTCTTGCAGTAACGAGTCATGGCTGACCGTATCAAAGGCTTTTGATAGGTCTAGCGCTACGAGTACTGTTCTATGGTGGGGGTAATGATTCAAACCGCAATTTATTTGGGTGCCAATGACATTTAGCGCGGAGGTAGTGCTAGGGAGTTTTCTGAAGCCATGCTGATGAGGGGCTAGCTGCAAATGTGCTTGGAAATAAGGGAGCAAAATGGCTTCAAGCGTCTTTGCCACTGGCGATAGGAGAGATATCGGACGATATGACTCACCTATGTTAGCTGGTTTCCCAGGCTTTAGTAGCGGGACCACCTTGGCCATTTTCCATTTCTCGGGTATGACGAAGGTGGAAAAAGACAGGTTGAAGACATGCGGTAAATATTTGAAACCCTCTTTCCCTAGGTTTTTAAGCATCGGCATGGCTATGCCGTCTGGGCCCACTGCTTTGGATGGTTTAGCGCGACCAATGGCGTTCTCAACCACTCTAGCGGTGACGGTGATTGGTGATGCGCTGAATTTGTGTTTATGTGCGTGTCTATTGGCTCTCCGTCTATCTTTGTCAACCCTAGGATGCATTATATATTGTCGGCAGAAAGCGCTCACGCATTTTTTCGCATCCGACAGCACCTTATCGCCAAAGGCGATGGAAACTTTGCCTTTGTGCTTAGTCGGATTCGATAGGGACTTTACGGTGGACCAAAGTTTACCTACACCGGTAGAGAGGTTACAACCCCTTAGGTGCTCTTCCCATTTCGCCCGCTTGTGTTCGTCCACAAGCAATCTGATGCGTTGGTTTATATCCCTTATTTGGGGGTCGCCTGGATCAAGCTGTCTTATAAGGTCGCGTTCCCTCGCTAAGGTCGCGGCCTCCGCCGAGAAGTGGGGCCGGATTTCGGGAATTCTCCCGGCGGGAATGAAATGTGCCGAGGCGGATTCAATGACCTTACGGAAGGCACGCTCCCCTTGGCGGGCATCAGTCGGTATAGGGAGGGCAGCAAAGCTGCTGTCTGTTGCAGATTTATATTCTTCCCACTTTCCTTTTTTGAAGTTTATGAAAGTGCGTTTTTCGGTGACGATGAAGTCGGCGGTACGCTCGAACGAAATAAGTATGGGCAGGTGGTCGGATGCCAATGACATATCTCCTCTTCTGGGTTTGTTCACGCGTCCACCATCTGACGCGATGAAATCGTTGACTCTTCCACCTTTCGAACATTTAATTGACACGCCAGATACAAGCATTTAGGAGGGAAATCTGCTCATCTACTGGGAGCTCTGCAAATAAGTCGAGCGGTGTAGCAGTCACCTTCTGCTCGACGTATAACCCGTACAGAGTCCAGTTTGCCCCGGCAGTACCCCACCCTATTACAGAGGGCGTACCAAACATATCCGCGGTGGTTCGGGGAGCGATCACAATTTGTATTAAATTATGGTCGCTTATCCCCTCAACCCCCCTTACTCTCCATCCGCAACTGAATGCTCTCGCTGCTGGCTCACTCGTAAGAGTTGTAGCATCCACTCATTAAGTTATTTATTGAACCATTCATTCATTTGTACAAACATATATCTCAACCCGTTTTGGAATGTCTTAAAATACATTGACTCTTACATACATATTAATACATTTGTACTATACAATTTCCAAATTTATGAGTATTCAACGTGGGTTATGAAGGATATTATTCCTTTCTTAAATCAAAGACCTGTTACTCTGTTAAATATTCAACCGGAAGTGACTTTTCCTCTTTTCTTTTATTGCTCATCCTCATCATTTGTCAAATTGGCTGTGGTTATCGATACTTATTATCTATGAATGTAGTACAATATTTAGCTTTTGTTGGAGCTACCATATGTTTACAGTACGTTTACAATTTGCTATCTTTACAACTCGGCCAATCCTGACAACGGATCGACCTCGATCAAAGAAGATTTAAAGAAACTAGTCAATCCGCAGGGGATCATGCTCTGGTTCGTCAGTACATCCTCCGGGTACCTGCAGCCACATCGCCTTATCTGGTGAGCTTCAATCACCCCGATATAAGCTAGTTGGGTAGCCGCTTTCCACCTACATGGAAAGTAACACTCCCATATGCATTTGTCGTAAACGGCTTCCAAGTATTCCGAAATAAACTTCCACAAACACTTGCACATATCTCAATTTATCCCATCCAAACCCGGAGACCGTTTAGACCTAACCAGGCCAAATGCATATTCTAACCCTGCGACGTCTAGTCGAGGTATAGGTACCTCCTGTGCAAGACGGGGACCTGGACCTCAGCCCTGGGAAAGAACCCTTCTAAAAGCAGCTCGGAACATTTCCTCCATGTTGATAGCGTTCTTTCGCCGGCACGGAGGGAATTAACTTCTGTCTGTCGGCGACCCCTACAGATCTTATAGACCTGTCCCCAGGGGTCGTTAGAATTTTCAGACACGAAGTTGCGCCATTCTTCTTCTTTAACTTCCACAACCATCCTTTTGTACTCACGTATTTCCACACTTAGTTGACTCCTGAGCCGGGACACTCCATCGGAATCAATCTTCCGGGCGCGTTGAAACTGATGTCTCAGGCGCCTGACAGATCTCTTCTTCTGAGTTAGCTCATGCGTCCACCATCTGACACGATGAAATCGCTGCCTCTTCCACCTTTCGAACATGATATAATTGACCCAACAGATACAAGCATTTAGCAGGGCTATCTGCTCATCTACTGGGAGCTCTGCAAATACGTCGAGTGGTGTATCAGTCACCTCCTGCTCGACGTATAACCCGTACAGAGTCCTGTTTGCCCCGGCAGTACACCACCCCATTACAGAGGGCGTACCAAACATATCCGGGGTGGTATGTTCAGTACGCGCCTCAGACCATGAGCAGTCATGACGGTTCGGTACCATATGGCGGCACCAAAAGTAGCGCAAGATACGAATAGACCACCATATATTGTATGAACGGCACGGCGACTCAGGCACTCCGAATGATATGTCGTGACTGCCCCGAAACATTTTGCATATTGTCCCTAACAGGATCCAAGTCAGCCTCAAGTATATGACTTGAGTCGCATACCTGATGCTGGCCTCGCCGTTGCGGACAATCGGTGGGCGGTTCCGTGACAATCTGCCTTTCAGCAGCATTGTCACAGTTTTGTCCACCGAAATCTCTACTCCAACGTGGGCGCCCCAGCCAGCCACTATTTCACATAGGGACCCGCTGGTGCGCTCAACGCTGGCGCGAGAATCCCCCTCTACTAATAAGAGGAGGTCGTCTGCATACGCGCAGAATTTGCAAAGATGTTCGAGTTGCCTTAACAGGGAATCCATCATCATGTTCCATATATATGGACCACAGATGGATCCTTGCGGACAACCTCGAGCCACCTCCCTTTCCACAATTTCGCAGGTACCAACGATGGAAGAAATGGACCCGGGTACCCCTAGAATGTGTTTATAGAATATGAATATCAAATGAAAGCTGTTGATGAGTGCTTTAGTAGAGGGTAATTTTGATGCCTCTGGGTGACTAGAGTCTCGAGATATAGGCCAAAACGTGGACCAGGGTACCCCTGGAATGTGTTTATGGAATATGGATAAAAAATGAAAGCTGTTGATGAGTGCTTTAGTAGAGAGTAATTTTCATACCCCTGGGTGACTAGGGTCTCGAGATATAGGCCAAAACGTGGGCCCGGGTACCCCCAGAATGTGTTTATAGGATATGGATATCAAATGAAAGTTGTTGATGGGTGCTTTAGTAGAGGTTAATGTGGCTCTGCCACAAAGCGATTTCTGTGCAGCCGAGCTCCACTATCCGCTGGATAACCCTGTCCCAGCGCAGGAAGTCAAATGATAAATATGCCAAAGACATATTTATTGGAGCTTCTCTCAACACAATCTTGGACATGCGTTCAGGTGTCTTCAATGCTGCGTCCTCTCCAGAACCCAAACTGTCTATCCGACTGCTCCCCACCAATTAGCTCCTGAAGCTGCTCAACCACAACCCTCTCCAACACTTTTCCAAGCACTGGAAGAAGGCTGATACCTCGGTAAGACCAGGGATCAGACCTTATTTTGTCAGGCGACTTCAGGAGAACAACTACCCTAGCCACTTTCCACTCATGTGAAAAGTAACCCTACCAATTGCATTTGTCGTAAACGGCTTCCAAGTATTCCGGGAAAAGCTTCCACAAACACTTGCACATTTCTCCGTTTATCCCATCTAAATCCGGACACCGTTTAGACCTAACCAGACCAAAAGCATACTCCAATTCTTCGACTTCTAATGGAGGTATGGGTACCTCCTGTGCAAGGCGGGGTACCTGGACTTCAGCCCTGGGAAAGAACACTTCTAAAAGCAGCTCGGAACATTCCCTCCATGTTGATAGTGTTCTTTCCCCGACACGGAGGGAATTAACTTCTGTCTGCCGGCGACCCCTACAGATCTCAAAGACCTGTCCCTAGGGGTCTTTCGAATTTACAGACACGAAGTTGCGCCATTTTTCTTCTTTAACATCCATTATCATCCTCTTGTACTCACACATTTTCACACTTAATTTACTTCTGAGCTGGGACACACCATCGGAATCAATCTGCCGGGCGCGATGAAACTGACGTCTCAGGCACCTGACATATCTCCTGTTGTTGTTGTTGTTGTTGTTGTTGTAGCAATGATCGCCCCACCTAATAGCCGCGACCGATCAGAAATTGTCATCAATATCCTCTAACGGGAGTCCAAGGAAACTTGCCGTTTCAACAGGGGTGGACCATAAGGAAAGGGGTGTTAGAGGCGTTGGTTCCACATTACAATTAAAGAGATGGTTGGTGTCATGTGGGGACACATTGCAAGCGGGGCATACATTTTGTATGTCGGGGTTGATTCTGGATATGTAAGAGTTTAACCTGTTACAGTATCCAGAACGAAGTTGAGCAAGAGTGACACGCGTTTCCCTGGAGAGTATGTGTTCCTCTTCCGCGAGTTCTGGATATTTTTCTTCAAGTACTGGATTCACCGGGCAATTCCCGACATAAAGGTCCGACGCCTGTCTATGGAGTTCACCAAGGACCTGCTTGTGTTTTTTCGCTTCATACGGCTGGGTTCTCAGGTGCCGTATTTCCTCAAAATGCTTACGGAGATGATTCCTTAGGCCCCTAGGCGGTGCTGGTTCGTCAATCAGATGTCTGTTGGGATGCCCAGGTTTCTGGGTATTCAACAGAAACTGTTTGGTCAGCATCTCATTTCTCTCCCTGATGGGGAGTATTCTCGCCTCATTATGCAGATGATATTTTGGGGACATAAGAAGACAGCCCGTGGCGATTCTGAGAGCAGTATTTTGGCAGGCCTTTAGTTTCTTCCAGTGGGTATTTTTAGGGTTGGCGACCATATGGGTGACGCGCAGCACGTAATCGGCTGGCTAATTGCTTTGTATGTGGTCATGAGCGTTTCTTTATCTTTTCCCCAGGTACTGCCAGCAAGGGATTTGAGGATTTTATTACGGCTCTGAATTCTCGGAACAATTGCAGTTGCGTGCGCACCAAAATTGTAGATCCTGATCAAACGTCACACCCAAGATTTTGGGGTGTAGGACAGTCGGTAGCGTAGTGCCATCGACGTGGATGTTCAATATGGTCGACATTTGGGGCGTCCATGTTGTAAATAAGGTCGCGGAAGATTTAGTCGGTGACAATGCCAGGTTTCGCGAGGCGAAAAAACTGGAGAGATCAGGGAGATAGCCGTTTATTTTATTGCATAGCTCATCGATATCTGGGCCTGGGCCTGTGGCCATTATTGTGCAGTCATCGGCGTAGGAAATGATTGTGACTCCTTCCGGTGGTGAAGGTAGCTTGGATATGTAGAAATTAAACAAAAGTGGGGATAGGACACCACCCTGTGGCACCCCTTGTTTAGTTCTCATTGGTTTTGATGTTTCGTTTCTGAATTGCACCGATGCCTGCCGACCACCCAGATAATTTGCGGTCCACCTTTTAAGACATGGGGGAAGGGTAGACCCTTCCAGGTCTTGCAGTAACGAGCCATGGCTGACCGTATCAAAGGCTTTTGATAGGTCTAGCGCTACGAGTACTGTTCTATGGTGGGGGTAATGATTCAAACCGCAATTTATCTGGGTGCCAATGACATTTAGCGCGGAGGTAGTGCTAGGGAGTTTTCTGAAGCCATGCTGATGAGGGGCTAGCTGCAAATGTGCTTGGAAATAAGGGAGCAAAATGGCTTCAAGCGTCTTTGCCACTGGCGATAGGAGAGATATCGGACGATATGACTCACCTATGTTAGCTGGTTTCCCAGGCTTTAGTAGCGGGACCACCTTGGCCATTTTCCATTTCTCGGGTATGACAAAGGTGGAAAAAGACAGGTTGAAGACATGCGGTAAATATTTGAAACCCTCTTTCCCTAGGTTTTTAAGCATCGGCATGGCTATGCCGTCTGGGCCCACTGCTTTGGATGGTTTAACGCGACCAATGGCGTTCTCAACCACTCTAGCGGTGATGGTGATTGGTGATGCGCTGAATTTGTGTTTATGTGCGTGTCTATCGGCTCTCCGTCTATCTTTGTCAACCGTAGGATGCATTATATATTGCCGGCAGAAAGCGCTCACGCATTTTTTCGCATCCGACAGCACCTTATCGCCAAAGGCGATGGAAACTTTGTCTTTGTGCTTAGTCGGATTCGATAGGGACTTTACGGTGGACCAAAGTTTACCTACACCGGTAGAGAGGTTACAACCCCTTAGGTGCTCTTCCCATTTCGCCCGCTTGTGTTCGTCCACAAGCAATCTGATGCGTTGGTTTATATCCCTTATTTGGGGGTCGCCTGGATCAAGCTGTCTTATAAGGTCGCGTTCCCTCGCTAAGGTCGCGGCCTCCGCCGAGAAGTGGGGCCGGATTTCGGGAATTCTCCCGGCGGGAATGAAATGTGCCGAGGCGGATTCAATGACCTTACGGAAGGCACGCTCCCCTTGGCGGGCATCAGTCGGTATAGGGAGGGCAGCAAAGCTGCTGTCTGTTGCAGATTTATATTCTTCCCACTTTCCTTTTTTGAAGTTTATGAAAGTGCGTTTTTCGGTGACGATGAAGTCGGCGGTACGCTCGAACGAAATAAGTATGGGCAGGTGGTCGGATGCCAATGACATATCTCCTCTTCTGGGTTTGTTCACGCGTCCACCATCTGACGCGATGAAATCGTTGACTCTTCCACCTTTCGAACATTTAATTGACACGCCAGATACAAGCATTTAGGAGGGAAATCTGCTCATCTACTGGGAGCTCTGCAAATAAGTCGAGCGGTGTAGCAGTCACCTTCTGCTCGACGTATAACCCGTACAGAATCCAGTTTGCCCCGGCAGTACCCCACCCTATTACAGAGGGCGTACCAAACATATCCGCGGTGGTTCGGGGAGCGATCACAATTTGTATTAAATTATGGTCGCTTATCCCCTCAACCCCCCTTACTCTCCATCCGCAACTGAATGCTCTCGCTGCTGGCTCACTCGTAAGAGTTGTAGCATCCACTCATTAAGTTATTCATTGAACCATTCATTCATTTGTACAAACATATATCTCAACCCGTTTTGGAATGTCTTAAAATACATTGACTCTTACATACATATTAATACATTTGTACTATAAAATTTCCAAATTTATGAGTATTCAACATGGGTTATGAAGGATATTATTCCTTTCTTAAATCAAAGACCTGTTACTCTGTTAAATATTCAACCGGAAGTGACTTTTCCTCTTTTCTTTTATTGCTCATCCTCATCATTTGTTAAATTGGCTGTGGTTATCGATACTTATTATCTATGAATGTAGTACAATATTTAGCTTTTGTTGGAGCTACCATATGTTTACAGTACGTTTACAATTTGCTATCTTTACAACTCGGCCAATCCTGACAACGGATCGACCTCGATCAAAGAAGATTTAAAGAAACTAGTCAATCCGCAGGGGATCATGCTCTGGTTCGTCAGTACATCCTCCGGGTACTTGCAGCCACATCGCCTTATCTGGTGAGCTTCAATCACCCCGATATAAGCTAGTTGGGTTAGCTGGCAATTATTTATGTCTCTACTGACATATCAATCGTTTCCTAATATTTTGTGGACCACATAGGGACCCTTATATTGTGGTATAAGTTTCTTATTACTCTCGACTGTTGTATCGACATTTCTCACGACAACGTAGTCACCTATACTGTATGTCTTAGTCCCGGAATGGCCATTGCCGAAGCGTTTGTTATCATATTTCTGCTTATAATAAAGTTTATATTAAAGCACATGAAGTGCCAGTGTATTTAAAGTGCAGTGTTTTTATTTTATTTAAGTGGAAGAATCTCTCCCTTGCGCAGCGGCGCTTTCCCCTAGCCACCATATAGAATCATATTCATGGTCCTTCGCGGCCAAAAAAGAAACCGGCGACCTATAATATAAAAACATTAAAAGCGGTAATAAATCGCGGCGGTCCGTAAAACACATTATTAACATAAATCAACAAAAGTGATCAAATTATCTAAAAGCTAAACTTTGTGCTAAAGGAGTAAAGTGCAAAAACAAAAACAACATACATATATATATATATACATATTGAAAATTACAGCACAAAAAGTTGTATTAGAGTGCCCATAAAATGCGTTACAGGAAAAATACCTACATACCACTGAAAAAATCTTTGAGAATACCTACCCAAAAAAGTAATCTGAGTAGTTGATACTTATCCCGAAAAACAAAATACCTAAAAAATAAATAAAAGGAGTAATACTTACGTGTGTACATACATACTTACCGTGTTTATATTTATTATATACTTACCTGGAAAAAATATTACATAAAGAGGAAAAAATTCATACTTACATCATAGTTACTCTCCCTGCAAAAAGTAAAATAATCACAAAAAAGAAATTTTTCAGAGAAAAAATATACATATTAAAAAAGTGGTACTCTAATATCGTACAAAAAGCGGTCTACGTATTTATACATACCTCCAAACGGACATTACACGGTCCATAAAAAAGTAGTAAGTGATACTTCAAAAATAAAAATCGAAAAAAAAAACACAACAAAAGCTACTCAACGAATTACAGCAATCAAAATTCTCAGGCATCCAGGAAAATACAGTCCCAGGCAACAAACAAAAAAAAAAAAACAGGTGGTATCAAGAAAATCGGTAAGTCTCAATATATATTTCGTAGGTAAATTAGTAGCGGTTTCTTCTGCGGTGTTTTAAAGTTGCTGAGCTTTAATTTCCCGTAAGAATATACTCTTAGAATTTTCACCCGCGGTATATACTTCAATATATAACTACCGCAAGTCCCATCTCTCAAATACTCACTCTCTAAAAACAAAAATCTCTTAAAAACCGCTACAATTATACATACGAAATATATTCTCTCATTAAATCTCATTTGTCACATTTCAATATACCCTTCCTTCATTACGGGTATATACCCCACGGGAACTCGTAAATACCTATCGGTACAAATACGTAAAAATTTGTTCTCTAATTCATTGCCGCGCGTGTCCCTTAAAACGAATCACCCTTTTAACACTATCGCGTTAATTGCACTTAGCCACGTTAATAATATATTTCTATAATATATAATATACCCAATACTAGGGAAAAAAACGCATTAAATTTAGTATACGGTCTCTCCCATCCCACATATTAAAATAACGCCACCGCCGGCATATAATAAGTGTACATACCGATATATATATACAAATAATAAGCTGCACTTCGTTTAAAGTCACTCAATTCTCTGCAACTATCAATAGGTGTGTGTACAGTTTGAAGATCGATACAAACATACACTTAAAACCACCACCTTTTCTCTCCCATAAAAATTGGCTACAGTGGTGGCCCAATAAAAAGTACCAAAATATTTTTTTTGCGCTTTTGGTCGAACATTTTTTTTTGCAATCAAGCAAACAAGAATTCTTCTACACTCAAGCCCGTTTTCCCGTTTTTTTTTAATAAACGCTCGCTCAAATGAAAAATAAAACAAGGCAAACAATTTCCCCATCTAGAAAAAAAAGGATTTTTGACTAGTTTTTGCGTACACAATTATGCCTACCGAAAAAACTATTGCCACTAAAAGTGACATAGCATATGACCATAGTTTTGAAGACTTTATTTTTGAAAGCAATAGGCTGGAGGCATTCTACGCTAAATGGTCATCAGCTCTCATAAATGACCTTACGCCAATATTTCTTAATGTAAAATTAGAGCAGCTCGACAAACTCTGGGATGCCTTAGTCCTCTCCTTCAAGGCCGTTTCTCGTTCGGCAGCTCATGCGGAATCCAGTGGGGCAGTCGAGCAAAAATATAACAAATGCTCAGAAAGTTTCGAGCAGTGCAAAACCCAAATTTTAGAAGCATTACAACTTCTACAGGCTAGTTCCCAGGCTCAAACATCCAGTTCTCAACTGCAAAGTGCAGTACAAAACACAAACTCTCAAGGAATGTTTCTCAAGGTGCCAGCATGTGACACAGACATTTTTCACGGTGGATATGAAGATTGGCCTGCGTTCAGAGATATGTTCACTGCCATCTACAAAAATCATCCCAAACTCTCTCCAGCACAAAAACTCTATCACCTGCGACAGAAAACAAAAAGCCAGGCGGGACAAATCGTCAAACAATTCCCCCTCATTGATGAAAATTTCGAACTCGCCTGGGACGCCCTAAAGACTAGGTATGAAAATTGCAGAATATTAGTAGATACTCAGCTGAAAACTTTATTGAATCTTCCTCCCATCTATTCGGAAAATGGTGAGCAAATACAAAATTGCAATCCACAATCAATAATTGCTTGTCGACGCTCTCAACACAAGGAATCTCAACCAGCGATTAAGACCCCATTCTTGTGTATCTCTGTTCATCGAAACTCCCCAGTGAATCCCTCTCTCTCTGGGAACAATCACTTAGCTCACGGAAAGAACTACCTATGTGGGCAGAAATGAACAAATTTCTCACAAGCCGATACGAAGTTGTAGAAAGACTGCATACCTATCGGCTGGGGAATGCAAAACCCCCTCACTCGAATTTCACTCCCAAAGCGCCATCTCAAAACTCTACATTTGTAAATAAAAACAGAACTCAAAATTTTCATGCAGAGTCAAGCCAGCCAATCTCTTGCAAACTATGCAACTGCCGACACGCAATGAAAACCTGCATAAAATTTAAGGCGCTATCCGTAGCTGGTCGCGTAAAATACGTGAGAGAGCATGGTTACTGCGAAAATTGTCTGTCAAATTCCCACTCGAGCAACAATTGCCATAGCAGCTACTCGTGCGTGTATTGCCGAAAAAGACACCATTCCCTCCTGCATTTCCCGCGGAATACACAAATCTCAGGACAAAACTCGAAATCCCAGGGAACAACAAGTCAGGTAGCCATCCAGCGTAAAATTAACGATGAAAGGCCTTGTTGTTCATAAAATGTAACACACTCAACCACTGAACAAAGTCCATCTCAAAATAACGCGAGTAAGGTTCGTCACATTTTTCAAGCACCCATGTAACAACACTACTCCCAACTGCAATAATAGCCATTTATTGTGATGGTGAATACCACAATATTCGATCTCTGGTGGACCAAGGCTCACAAAAAACGTTTATCTCATCTCGGGTACAAAAGCTCTTGCGACTACCCACCAAAGAGGACAGGTTCGAAATTTCTGGAATGGGCGGAACGGTGGTACAGGACTCAAAACAGATCTGCGAGGTCACACTCTGCTCAGCGGATAAAACACAAAAAATTTATACCCAAGCTATCGTTCTGCCACATTTGACCCACTTCCTCCCCTCATCCAATATCTCAATTATAAACATGGAAGAAATAGCTCACCTAAGGCTAGCCGACCCTCATTCTTTCACCCCTCATCGAATCTATATGGTCATCGGCAGTGACGTAATTCCCCGTATACTCCTGCAAGGGCTACACACCAACGTAAGCGGCTGTCTCATAGCCCAGAATTCAATATTCGGATGGATTCTCAGCGGCCCAATCCCCGAAAAGATTTCAACATTCACCACTCAGATACAGCCTGAAAACGAATCCCGCAACACCCTCCTTCGAAAGTTTTGGGAACAAGAAGAAATACCAAGCACTCAAACCCGATCAACTGAAGAAGACTTTTGCGAAGAGCTGTATCAACTCACAACAACCCGACAGACGGACGGAAGATACATGGTTAGACTCCCAAGAAAACCGGAACTCCCTGACTCCATTGCTCTTGGACACTCCCGAATCGCAGCACAACAACAGTATCTCAGCATTGAACGGAATTTCGAGAGAAACCCAGCGCTCAAAGATAAATGCACAGAGGTTCTCGAAGAATACCTCACTCTGAAACACATGGAGCGCACTCAACCCCAAGAAATTATAAAGGATGGAAAATATTTCTCCTTCTATTTACCACACCATGCCGTCATCAAGCCAGACATTAAAACAACTAAAGTTCGCGTGGTCTTCAATGCTTCAAAACTATCCCATTCTGGAAGCTTGCTTAATGATGTGCTATACACTGGCCCCACCCTTCAAAACGATTTAATGCTTATAATTTTAAAATGGCGACTTTATCAGTTTGTGTTTAATGGAGATATAGAGAAAATGTGTCGCCAAATTCTCGTACACAAGGATGATCAAAGCCTCCAGAGAATAGTCTGCCGTAGATCCCCAAACATGTCCATAGAGGACTTTCATTTAAAAACGGTTACATTCGGTGTCAATTGCGCACCCTATCTCGCTATACGCACTCTCCATCAGTTGGCGCAAGATTGTAAAGAGCAATTCCCTCTAGCCACCGATATTCTTCTGCATGAAACATATGTGGATGATATACTCTCGGGTGGTCACAATATACAGTCCACTATCAGATCAATGACTCAAGTAAAAGACGCTGTACAATCGGCCGGGTTTCCCCTTCGAAAAACAACCGCTAACCACTCAAAAGTTTTAGAACTAGTCCCTGATTCCGAAGTGCTGGGTATCGATTTTCTAAAGTTTCAAGACTCTAGCTCTACGAAAACCCTCGGTATAAAATGGAATGCCCTGACAGACACGTTCTCCTACAAGTACGATCCTGTACCCGCTGTCGACTCGAAAACAAAACACCAAATATTGTCAGCTGTCGCCAAACTTTTTGACCCGGCAGGATTGCTAACGCCAATAATGATCACTGCAAAAATGCTCCTGCTGGATGGAAGGAACCGATTGGGATGAAGACGTCAAACCCGGTGCACTTCACAAATGGACAACGGTGCACAACAATCTCCCCGCAAACAATCAAATTACCATACCCCGATGGGTCCGATTCTCCCCAAACCAGCACGTGCAACTTCACGGCTTCTCAGACGCGTCGGAAAAAGCATACTGTGCCTGTGTATATCTCCGCGTTCAACAAAATGAAACCTCCTTCTCGTCCCACCTACTCGTAGCGAAGAGTAAAGTAGCACTCCTGAAAACTGTCAGCCTCCCACGACTCGAACTCTGCGGAGCCGTATTACTCTCAAAGCTGGTCAAGCAAATTCGGTCGGAGCTACAATTACAGTCAGGCGAACTCTTTCTCTGGTCAGACTCCTCTATTGTGTTAGCTTGGCTAGAGAAAACGCCTCACACCTGGAAAACTTACGTGGCCAACAGGATCTCTCTCATTCTCGATCATGTGAGCAACGCTACCTGGAGACGTGTTGCGAGTGGCGATAACCCCGACGACCTCGGTACCCGTGGTTGTAATCCACAAGAACTCTCGATGTCCGATTTATGGTGGAAAGGCCCGGAATGGCTACAAAAATTCCCTTCATTGTGGCCGAAAACATTGTCAACTCATCCTTCTCCTCCTGAACAGCGCCGCGTTGAATCATTTCATACCGTGGAATATAGTGATCCTTTCGAACGCTTCTCTTCCCTCCCTAGAGCACTTCGCGTTATGGCATACTTGTACAGATTTATTAACAATTCGAGGAAACGCGCAATTCCTGCGTCCCTGAAATTGACTCAGAGCGAAGTAAAATAAGTGAAAATGCGTAATATCACTCAAATGCAAACCATTCATTACCCACGTGAGATGCAGTCACTACAAGCATCAACGCCCGTCAGTAACAAGAGCTCCTTGCTCACCTTAAACCCGATGTTGGATCAATTTGGAGTCATGCGAGTCGATGGCCGTCTATCCCGAGCTGACCTCAGTCGTAATGAAGGGTTCCCTATTATTCTCCCAGAGAACCCTCACTCAGAAGTGGCAGAAGTTGAGAGCCATTCATCAGCAATTTAGTACCCGATGGAAAAGCGAGTATCTCAAGGAACTTCACAAAAGGCATAAGTGGAAGCACCAACAACCCAGTGTCAAGGTAGGAGATCTCGTGTTCCTCAAAGATGACTTACTTCCCCCAAATGAATGGAGACTCGGACGCATTGTCAAACTCCACCCCGGTCGTGACAAAAATACCCGCGTTGCTGATATTTGCACTCAGGCAGGAACTGTCACGCGTAACATAATAAAGTTATGCCTACTTCCTGACGCAGAGATCCCTACTTCTCATCTCGTCACGACCGACACACTCCCATCAACAGCTCAGATAGAAGATACACGATCCCTACGCCCGCAGCCACCGTCAGCATTTAAAGCTCAACCAGGCAGTGACCACACGGGAGAAATTGCAGAAGCAGTCGCGATTAATTTAATCCCCTGTATTTATGTATAAATAAATTGCGTGCGGACGGCTGGACTGCTACTGCTGCTGACCACTTTTTCTGAGTGGTTATAGCCCTCTGACTTACAGCTGCCTGCATTTGCCCGGTGGGCATCGGTTTTCCACTGGTATATACTCACAAAGTCGTATCGTATAAGTGAACCAGGTTTGCCTCTGAGGACAAGCGCTTTATAGAAATGGTGGGCGGCGCAAAGAAGCGCCCGGAGCCACGTTCTGGCGGAGGTCGTTCTTCGACGGCCGCTGATGGGTCCACCTCGGCAGAGGAAAAAGGTGTGAGTGCGCGGCAGTTTCTGAAGGTAAACTCCGGGAAGCCTAACCCTGTGCCAACCGGAAGTCGCAAAACGGAGGTAAGAGCCAGTAATGCGGGTAAGTCGGGATGGTCTCGGGGATGGCAACCACCTCGAATACGGTGAACCAGGGGGTAAAGGTCGGGCCGAATAAATAAGCGAAGTCAGAGGATGAGGAGAGTATTCTCCCGAAATTCGATGATGACGCGGAGTTACTCAGTCTGCCTGCATCCGAGGCAGGCCTCCTCAGTTTGGACAAAACAGATATTGGGGGTGCCGGTTTCGCTGCTGAGCCCGTGATGACTACTGTCGCTGACTCCTCAACCGACTGTAAAGCAGTCGATGGCATGCCTGAGACTGCTGCTGACGGTGAGGATGCAACCGACGGTAAAACCGCTGCGGAAAAGGACGCAAACGAGCCGGGCAAGATATTAGAGGGGAATAAAATTGGGGAAACATCTGGAGAAAAAATTTTGGAGGAATCGGGAGGAGAAGCGCGCTTGTGCTTTTGACAGCTGTGGTCCCCCTACCGGCACCGAGCTTTCCGGCGGTCAGTACGCTGGAGGTATGACTGGGAGTGGAGGATCGCCTGCACCTGGCGGCAGCGCCGGTGCTTCTAGGGCTACCTCTGAAGTGGATGGCTCCTGAGTTATCGCCCTTAAGAAGATCACCGCTAGCTTCAGCAAAGTCTTTGGAGACAGTGGTGCAGACCTCAAATCTGCTGAGAGGCTGATGGAGGATTCCTCAGAGTATGTGGTCCACCTAATGACGGCTATAGCCGAGAATGCCCGACTTCGCGGACAAATTGAGGCGCTGTCACTACGGGGCTTTATGCTGGTAGGTGCATCCCCACACGGCGGAGGATCTGCCAACGCGGATCGTTCGGCGATGCCGCCCCCGGGCATGGCGGTTCCGGTTGCCATCGCACCTGCACCTATTGTGCCAAAGCAGCTTAACCGATCGGCGGTCTTCAAGTGCAGCAAGCCCGGAGTATCCTCCAAGGAAGAAAGGAACAAGGTCCTTGCCAATAAGAAGTTCTCCGTGTTTCTGGGTTATAAGTCTGTGAGAATAGGAAGCAAGGCACCAGGGTGGCAATTCGGGTGTTAGAGGGAGTCAGAGGTTAGGCTGATCAGTCGACCCTGGAAGACGGACGCTGAGTGAACAACGGTCAATGTTATCCTGGAGGGACCGGACAAGTTAATGTCCGCCCTCTTGGATGCGGGCCGCTGTTACGCAGACTAGTTCTCCTTCCCGGTTCGGCCGGAGAAAATAACCAATAGCTGTTACCGATGCTTGAGTTTCGATCACCAGGTGATGGACTGTGGGTTGAAGACTCCAGTCTGTCGGAGGTGCGGGCAAGAGGGGCACAAAGAGCGAGGTGCCCTAATGGGGTGTACTGCCGCAATTGTGCATTTGAGGGCGGACCCGCCGCACATCTTATGATGTCGGCTGAATGCCCGACCTATGCAACTGTTGTTGCCCGTGCACTCGCCAGACATTAATGGGTTTAGTTCTCCAACTCAATTGTTGGGGAACGTACTCGATCGTGTGTGAATTGGAGGCGCGTATGGCTGAGAAGTGTTGCAGTATTGCCCTGTTCCAGCAACCGTACACCACCAACGGTGTGGTGAGAGGTCTCCCTGGAGGGTTTGGGTCCTTTCTTCGGGGTCCTTTCTGCTGCAATTGTGGTGAATGAATCTAATTATGAATGCTTGTTGTTGAATGCGTCTGATTGGGAAGTATGTGTGAGCATTGAGGGCACTTTTGGTAGAGCCATTTTTGCAAGCATATATTGTAAGTTTGGTGAACCCATGGAACCATACATCCAATACCTCGATACGGTGCTACTACTTGGGGGTACGCCAGTTATCATAGGTATGGATGCCAAAGCGGTATCCCCTATATGGCATAGCAAAATATCCAGGGCTACCCCTGGATATGCTAATCATGGACGGGGAGAGGCATTGGGCGAATGGGTACTCACTACCCGCGTTCATGTTGTGAACGAACCGAGTGAGTGGTACACATTCGATGGGCTCATGGGTAAGAGTGTCATTTATGTTACTCTGTAATGATGGGAATAAAAAGTAATTGGATTTGGTGTGGTGCCCACTTAGCGTCACCAGAGGGAATTGAGTTCTTTATTAAAAAGCTGTTCCTTTTATACAAAATTTGTATAAGCTTAAATACCTACTTACACTAATACTTACAAACTAAGTGTATTATATACATATAAATTCATTTCAATTGTATTGCATACATATACTTTCAGTTCAGCTCCCTGGGAACTGCATTCTAAGCATAAATAAAATTAGCTGTGGAATCTGCAACGCAAGCACAAATGAATCATGTTAATAATTTGTATACAGGTAAAGGCTTGTGGCGAGCATGCTCTAAACAGTAACATACCAAGGTTCAGGTTACCAGACAGTGCACGGCTTAGTTACCATGGCATGTAGAAAATATATGTTTGTACAAATGAATGAATGTGTCAATGAATCTCAGGCCGTACCAAAGCGAGCCAAAATATATGTATGTACAAATGTATTAACATGTATGTAAGAGTCAATGCCTTTTAAGACATTCCAAAACGGGTTGAGATATATGTTTGTACAAATGAATGAATGTGTAAATGAATAACTTAATGAGTGAATGCTACACCATCCGCCTTTTGAAAGAGTAGACATATATAATTTTGTGCACGAATTAGCTATGGCTACTCAAGTTATACTATTAATTTTTGAATCCGTTTGTGCTTACTTTGTTTGTTGGTTTTTTTTTTTGTGCGTGTCAGTATTTTATGACATTTAGCTTGATTTCCAAAGACTTGTTTACATTTGTTTTTCTCTTTTGTTTTGTTTTATTATTGTATTTTTCTTTTGTATACAATAAAAATCTTCTTCGTGTTTACAAAATTAAAGTGTTCTTTTGTTATGAGTTTAAGTTTATTTTTATGTATTAAAATTTTCTTATTTTTAATATTTTGATTTATGTTTTCTATGTTTATATTTTCTACATTGTTTTTATCGATATTTACTACTCTAAATGGAATTATAGTAAAATTATCTAACTTATGACCTCTCTAAAAGGCGAGGTTTTCCTAGATGAAACAGGTCAAACTTATATTTATATTTATAACAAAAATAATGGAGATTATTGATTTAGTTTTCCTTACTTTCTACTCTACACGACTTTGTATATATCCTATCGACTAAATATAGGAGATGTAGTTTTCCTTACCTTGACTATTCTATTAAACGAAGCTTTTGCATTGTTATTAAAATTAAAACGTACAGAATAAGATGATGGTTACAGTCATCATTGGCTGAAAATTGACATTGTTTTAAAAAGAAACGGGATCTCTGAGTGTACGATATACAGTGGATTGGGTAAATTCAGTTTCTGTTAGAGCAAGAAGTAATTATATTGTTATAAGTGGTTAAACCAATGGGTACAGTGGCTGAAAATATTTTTCGTATCTTTTCTTATACCATTTTTCATATTTTCCAGTAATATTTTTATTTGATCTTATGTATCATGCGGTTTTCTGGGTGGCCTCCCCAGCTGGGGTCGTCATGATATTTATGAAGAATTTATTTTATTTATTGTCGACATTTTCAAATTTGCCCACTCGAGTATTCCATTCATTAACAATCAATTTGTCCCTAAGGGCAACTGTGTTTTTATTTTACAAGTCCTAGATTGCCGGCATTTTTCAGCCTGGTTCATTATTGTCCTAAGTCAATCTTTTCCTAAACAATCTGGTTGCCTATGTTTATTATGCTTCAAATTTTCTATCCTTTTAGATGAAAACGAGCGCGACATGTCTAATTGCAAATTTATTAATTTATTTATTAAGCGCTTTATTTATAATAAGGTTCTCTGAATATGATTCTATATGGGGATTAGGGGATAGCGCCGCTGCGCAAGGGAGAGAATCTTCCACTTAAATAAAATAAAAACACTGCACTTTAAATACACTGGCACTTCATGTGCTTTAATATAAACTTTATTTAGCTTTAAATCGCGTTATACGACAACTATTATTTCCAAAGATAATTGCGATGCGGACGCGGCGGTAGTTAAAGACAACTAAGGCAACTAACTCAACTTATATGAAGGGAAGAACAACTAGAGCGGCTTTTGACCGCTTACAATTTTGAAAGGACCGTTACGTGACTCTCTTATACATTCTTTATATAGGAAAAAGATGAAAGGGTAGGGTTGCCGTCCGCACGCAATTTATTTATACATAAATACAGGGGATTAAATTAATCGCGACTCATGTCTTCAACATGGCGGCCCGCCTTCGCTGTTACGCGGTGAAGCAGCTTCTGCAATTTCTCCCGTGTGGTCACTGCCTGGTTGAGCTTTAAATGCTGACGGTGGCTGCGGGCGTAGGGATCGTGTATATTCTATCTGATCTGTTGATGGGAGTGTGTCGGTCGTGACGAGATGAGAAGTAGGGGTCTCTGCGTCGGGAAGTAGGCATAACTTTATTATGTTACGCGTGACAGTTCCTGCCTGAGTGCAAATATCAGCAACGCGGGTATTTTTGTCACGACCGGGGTGGAGTTTGACAATGCGTCCGAGTCTCCATTCATTTGGAGGGAGTAAGTCATCTTTGAGGAACACGAGATCTCCTTCCTTGACATTGGGTTGTTGGTGCTTCCACTTACGCCTTTTGTGAAGTTCCTTGAGATACTCGCTTTTCCATCGGGTACTAAATTGCTGATGAATGGCTCTCAACTTCTGAGTGAGGGACAGGTTGTCAGCGCTGGGCTCGGGTATAGAGAGCAGGGGGCCCCACGCAGAAAATGGCCGGGTGTTAAGGCCAGGAGGTCACTGGGGTCCTGAGACATGTGGAAGATCGGTTTTGAGTTGAGAACCGCTTCGATGCGAACGGGAAGGGTGGTGAATTCTTCGAAGGTAAACTTGGCATTCCCTGCGGTCTTCGTGAGGTGTATTTTGAAACTCTTGACGGCAGCTTCCCAGAGACCGCCCATGTGAGGTGCATATGGAGGGATAAACTGCCAAGATAAGCCATGGGTCATGTATTTGTGAGAAATGTCGTTCGCGGTTTCTTGAAGGAATTGAGAGAATAAATTTTTCAAACTTCGGTTAGCTCCTACAAACGTTTTTCCGTTGTCTGACATAATTTTTGAGGGGACACCACGGCGTCCGACGAATCGGGAAAAGGCAGCCTTGAATGCTTCTGTGGTCAAGTCGGAGCACAATTTCAGATGCACGGCTTTGGTGGAGAAACATACAAATACACACACATACGTCTTGGAGTAGGGAGCCCGAAGTAGTGTGGATGTTTTAACCGAGAATGGTCCAGCAAAATCAACACCTGTGGTGTGAAAGGGAAGTGAGTAGGTACATAGCTCAGGGGGGAGTGCGGCCATAATCTGTGTGCGCATTTTTTGTTTGTAAATGGGGCACTTCTTACACTGCAATATGCATTTCTTTAGCTTTTGTTTCAACCGGGGAATAAAATATTCTTGTTGTACCATCCGAACAATTAACTGCTTTTCGGCATGCAGCATTTCTTCATGGAGAAAAGTGAGCAGCAGCGAAGAGAATTTTGAGTTCTCTGGGAGAATAATAGGGAAGCCTTCATTACGACTGAGGTCAGCTCGGGATAGACGGCCATCGGCTCGCATGACTCCAAATTGATCCAACATCGGGTTTAAGGTGAGCAAGGAGCTCTTGTTACTGACGGGCGTTGATGCTTGTAGTGACTGTATCTCACGTGGGTAATGAATGGTTTGCATTTGAGTGATATTACGCATTTTCACTTATTTTACTTCGCTCTGAGTCAATTTCAGGGACGTAGGAATTGCGCGTTTCCTCGAATTGTTAATTAATCTGTACACGTTTGCCATAACGCGAAGTGCTCTAGGGAGGGAAGAGAAGCGTTCGAGAGGATCAACATATTCCACGGTATGAAATGATTCAACGCGGCGCTGTTCAGGAGGAGAAGGATGAGTTGACAATGTTTTCGGCCACAATGAAGGGAATTTTTGTAGCCATTCCGGGCCTTTCCACCATAAATCGGACATCGAGAGTTCTTGTGGATTACAACCACGGGTACCGAGGTCGTCGGGGTTATCGCCACTCGCAACACGTCTCCAGGTAACGTTGCTCACATGATCGAGAATGAGAGAGATCCTGTTGGCCACGTAAGTTTTCCAGGTGTGAGGCGGTTTCTCTAGCCAAGCTAACACAATAGAGGAGTCTGACCAGAGAAAGAGTTCGCCTGACTGTAATTGTAGCTCCGACCGAATTTGCTTGACCAGCTTTGAGAGTAATACGGCTCCGCAGAGTTCGAGTCGTGGGAGGCTGACAGTTTTCAGGGGTGCTACTTTACTCTTCGCTACGAGTAGGTGGGACGAGAAGGAGGTTTCATTTTGTTGAACGCGGAGATATACACAGGCACAGTATGTTTTTCCGACGCGTCTGAGAAGCCGTGAAGTTGCACGTGCTGGTTTGGGGAGAATCGGACCCATCGGGGTATGGTAATTTGATTGTTTGCGGGGAGATTGTTGTGCACCGTTGTCCATTTGTGAAGTGCACCGGGTTTGACGTCTTCATCCCAATCGGTTCCTTCCATCCAGCAGGAGCATTTTTGCAGTGATCATTATTGGCGTTAGCCATCCTGCCGGGTCAAAAAGTTTGGCGACAGCTGACAATATTTGGTGTTTTGTTTTCGAGTCGACAGCGGGTACAGGACCGTACTTGTAGGAGAACGTGTCTGTCAGGGCATTCCATTTTATACCGAGGGTTTTCGTAGAGCTAGAGTCTTGAAACTTTAGAAAATCGATACCCAGCACTTCGGAATCAGGGACTAGTTCTAAAACTTTTGATTGGTTCCGAAGGGGAAAACCGGCCGATTGTAGAACGTCTTTTACTTGAGTCATTGATCTGATAGTGGACTGTATATTGTGACCACCCGAGAGTATATCATCCACATATGTTTCATGCAGAAGAATATCGGTGGCTAGAGGGAATTGCTCTTTACAATCTTGCGCCAACTGATGGAGAGTGCGTATAGCGAGATAGGGTGCGCAATTGACACCGAATGTAACCGTTTTTAAATGAAAGTCCTCTATGGACATGTTTGGGGATCTACGGCAGACTATTCTCTGGAGGCTTTGATCATCCTTGTGTACGAGAATTTGGCGACACATTTTCTCTATATCTCCATTAAACACAAACTGATAAAGTCGCCATTTTAAAATTATAAGCATTAAATCGTTTTGAAGGGTGGGGCCAGTGTATAGCACATCATTAAGCGAGCTTCCAGAATGGGATAGTTTTGAAGCATTGAAGACCACGCGAACTTTAGTTGTTTTAATGTCTGGCTTGATGACGGCATGGTGTGGTAAATAGAAGGAGAAATATTTTCCATCCTTTATAATTTCTTGGGGGGAGTGCGCTCCATGTGTTTCAGAGAGAGGTATTCTTCGAGAACCTCTGTGCGTTTATCTTTGAGCGTTGGGTTTCTCTCGAAATTCCGTTCAATGCTGAGATACTGTTGTTGTGCTGCGATTCGGGAGTGTCCAAGAGCAATGGAGTCAGGGAATTCTGGTTTTCTTGGGAGTCTAACCATGTATCTTCCGTCCGTCTGTCGGGTTGTTGTGAGTTGATACAGCTCTTCGCAAAAGTCTTCTTCAGTTGATCGGGTTTGAGTGCTTGGTATTTCTTCTTGTTCCCAAAACTTTCGAAGGAGGGTGTTGAGGGATTCGTTTTCAGGCTGTATCTGAGTGGTGAATGTTGAAATCTTTTCGGGGATTGGGCCGCTGAGAATCCATCCGAATATTGAATTCTGGGCTATGAGACAGCCGCTTACGTTGGTGTGTAGCCCTTGCAGGAGTATACGGGGAATTACGTCACTGCCGATGACCATATAGATTCGATGAGGGGTGAAAGAATAAGGGTCGGCTAGCCTTAGGTGAGCTATTTCTTCCATGTTTATAATTGAGATATTGGATGAGGGGAGGAAGTGGGTCAAATGTTGCAGAACGATAGCTTGGGTATACAGTTTTTGTGTTTTATCCGCTGAGCAGAGTGTGACCTCGCAGATCTGTTTTGAGTCCTGTACCACCGTTCCGCCCATTCCAGAAATTTCGAACCTATCCTCTTTGGTGGGTAGTCGCAAGAGGTTTTGTACCCGAGATGAGATAAATGTTTTTTGGGAGCCTTGGTCCACCAGAGATCGAATATTGTGGTATTCACCATCACAATAAATGGCTATTATTGCAGTTGGGAGTAGTGTTGTTACATGGGTGCTTGAAAAATGTGACGAACCTTACTCGCGTTATTTTGAGATGGACTTTGTTCAGTGGTTGAGTGTGTTACATTTTATGAACAACAAGGCCTTTCATCGTTAATTTTACGCTGGATGGCTACCTGACTTGTTGTTCCCTGGGATTTCGAGTTTTGTCCTGAGATTTGTGTATTCCGCGGGAAATGCAGGAGGGAATGGTGTCTTTTTCGGCAATACACGCACGAGTAGCTGCTATGGCAATTGTTGCTCGAGTGGGAATTTGACAGACAATTTTCGCAGTAACCGTGCTCTCTAACGTATTTTACGCGACCAGCTACGGATAGCGCCTTAAATTTTATGCAGGTTTTCATTGCGTGTCGGCAGTTGCATAGTTTGCAAGAGATTGGCTGGCTTGACTCTGCATGAAAATTTTGAGTTTTGTTTTTATTTACAAATGTAGAGTTTTGAGATGGCGCTTTGGGAGTGAAATTCGAGTGAGGGGGTTTTGCATTCCCCAGCCGATAGGTATGCAGTCTTTCTACAACTTCGTATCGGCTTGTGAGAAATTTGTTCATTTCTGCTCACATAGGTAGTTCTTTCCGTGAGCTAATTGATTGTTCTCAGAGAGAGAGGGATTCACTGGGGAGTTTCGATGAACAGAGATACACAAGAATGGGGTCTTAATCGCTGGTTGAGATTCCTTGTGTTGAGAGCGTCGACAAGCAATTATTGATTGTGGATTGCAATTATTGTATTTGCTCACCATTTTCCGAATAGATGGGAGGAAGATTCAATAAAGTTTTCAGCTGAGTATCTACTAATATTCTTCAATTTTCATACCTAGTCTTTAGGGCGTCCCAGGCGAGTTCGAAATTTTCATCAGTGAGGGGGAATTGTTTGACGATTTGTCCCGCCTGGCTTTTTGTTTTCTGTCGCAGGTGATAGAGTTTTTGGGATGATTGTTGTAGATGGCAGTGAACATATCTCTGAACGCAGGCCAATCTTCATATCCACCGTGAAAAATGTCTGTGTCACATGCTGGCACCTTGAGAAACATTCCTTGAGAGTTTGTGTTTTGTACTGCACTTTGCAGTTGAGAACTGGATGTTTGAGCCTGGGAACTAGCCTGTAGAAGTTGTAATGCTTCTAAAATTTGGGTTTTGCACTGCTCGAAACTTTCTGAGCATTTGTTATATTTTTGCTCGACTGCCCCACTGGATTCCGCATGAGCTGCCGAACGAGAAACGGCCTTGAAGGAGAGGACTAAGGCATCCCAGAGTTTGTCGAGCTGCTCTAATTTTACATTAAGAAATATTGGCGTAAGGTCATTTATGAGAGCTGATGACCATTTAGCGTAGAATGCCTCCAGCCTATTGCTTTCAAAAATAAAGTCTTCAAAACTATGGTCATATGCTACGGCACTTTTAGTGGATATAGTTTTTTCGGTAGGCATAATTGTGTACGCAAAAACTAGTCAAAAATCCTTTTTTTTCTAGATGGGGAAATTGTTTGCCTTGTTTTATTTTTCATTTGAGCGAGCGTTTATTAAAAAAAAACGGGAAAACGGGCTTGAGTGTAGAAGAATTCTTGTTTGCTTGATTGCAAAAAAAAATGTTCGACCAAAAGCGCAAAAAAAATATTTTGGTACTTTTTATTGGGCCACCACTGTAGCCAATTTTTATGGGAGAGAAAAGGTGGTGGTTTTAAGTGTATGTTTGTATCGATCTTCAAACTGTACACACACCTATTGATAGTTGCAGAGAATTGAGTGACTTTAAACGAAGTGCAGCTTATTATTTGTATATATATATCGGTATGTACACTTATTATATGCCGGCGGTGGCGTCATTTTAATATGTGGGATGGGAGAGACCGTATACTAAATTTAATGCGTTTTTTTTCCCTAGTATTGGGTATATTATATATTATAGAAATATATTATTAACGTGGCTAAGTGCAATTAACGCGATAGTGTTAAAAGGGTGATTCGTTTTAAGGGACACGCGCGGCAATGAATTAGAGAACAAATTTTTACGTATTTGTACCGATAGGTATTTACGAGTTCCCGTGGGGTATATACCCGTAATGACGGAAGGGTATATTGAAATGTGACAAATGAGATTTAATGAGAGAATATATTTCGTATGTATAATTGTAGCGGTTTTTAAGAGATTTTTGTTTTTAGAGAGTGAGTATTTGAGAGATGGGACTTGCGGTAGTTATATATTGAAGTATATACCGCGGGTGAAAATTCTAAGAGTATATTCTTACGGGAAATTAAAGCTCAGCAACTTTAAAACACCGCAGAAGAAACCGCTACTAATTTACCTACGAAATATATATTGAGACTTACCGATTTTCTTGATACCACGTGTTTTTTTTTTTTTTGTTTTTTGTGTCTGGGACTGTATTTTCCTGGATGCCTGAGAATTTTGATTGCTGTAATTCGTTGAGTAGCTTTTGTTGTGTTTTTTTCGATTTTTATTTTTGAAGTATCACTTACTACTTTTTTATGGACCGTGTAATGTCGGTTTGGAGGTATGTATAAATACGTAGACCGCTTTTTGTACGATATTAGAGTACCACTTTTTTAATATGTATATTTTTTCTCTGAAAAATTTCTTTTTTGTGATTATTTTACTTTTTGCAGGGAGAGTAACTATGATGTAAGTATGAATTTTTTCCTCTTTATGTAATATTTTTTCCAGGTAAGTATATAATAAATATAAACACGGTAAGTATGTATGTACACACGTAAGTATTACTCTTTTTATTTATTTTTTAGGTATTTTGTTTTTCGGGATAAGTATCAACCACTCAGATTACTTTTTTGGGTAGGTATTCTCAAAGATTTTTTCAGTGGTATGTAGGTATTTTTCCTGTAACGCATTTTATGGGCACTCTAATATAACTTTTTGTGCTGTAATTTTCAATATGTATATATATATATATATATATATATGTTGTTTTTGTTTTTACACTTTACTCCTTTAGCACAAAGTTTAGCTTTTAGATAATTTGATCACTTTTGTTGATTTATGTTAATAATGTGTTTTACGGACCGCCGCGATTTATTACCGCTTTTAATGTTTTTATATTATAGGTCGCCGGTTTCTTTTTTGGCCGCGAAGGACCATGAATATGATTCTATATGGTGGTTAGGGGAAAGCGCCGCTGCGCAAGGGAGAGATTCTTCCACTTAAATAAAATAAAAACACTGCACTTTAAATACACTGGCACTTCATGTGCTTTAATATAAACTTTATTATAAGCAGAAATATGATAACAAACGCTTCGGCAATGGCCATTCCGGGACTAAGACATACAGTATAGGTGATTACGTTGTCGTGAGAAATGTCGATACAACAGTCGAGAGTAATAAGAAACTTATACCACAATATAAGGGCCCCTATGTGGTCCACAAAATATTAGGAAACGATTGATATGTCAGCAGAGACATAAATAATTGCCAGCTAACCCAACTAGCTTATATCGGGGTGATTGAAGCTCACCAGATAAGGCGATGTGGCTGCAAGTACCCGGAGGATGTACTGACGAACCAGAGCATGATCCCCTGCGGATTGACTAGTTTCTTTAAATCTTCTTTGATCGAGGTCGATCCGTTGTCAGGATTGGCCGAGTTGTAAAGATAGCAAATTGTAAACGTACTGTAAACATATGGTAGCTCCAACAAAAGCTAAATATTGTACTACATTCATAGATAATAAGTATCGATTACCACAGCCAACTTGACAAATGATGAGGATGCGCAATAAAAGAAAAGCGGAAAAGTCACTTCCGGTAGAATATTTAACAGAGTAACAGGTCTTTGATTAAGGAAAGGAATAATATCCTTCATAACCCACGTTGAATACTCATAAATTTGGAAATTTTATAGTACAAATGTATTAATATGTATGTAAGAGTCAATGTATTTTAAGACATTCCAAAACGGGTTGAGATATATGTTTGTACAAATGAATGAATGGTTCAATGAATAACTTAATGAGTGGATGCTACAACTCTTACGAATGAGCCAGCAGCGAGAGCATTCAGTTGCGGATGGAGAGTAAGGGGGGTTGAGGGGATAAGCGACCATAATTTAATACAAATTGTGATCGCTCCCCGAACCACCGCGGATATGTTTGGTACGCCCTCTGTAATAGGGTGGGGTACTGCCGGAGCAAACTGGACTCTGTACGGGTTATACGTCGAGCAGAAGGTGACTGCTACACCGCTCGACTTATTTGCAGAGCTCCCAGTAGATGAGCAGATTTCCCTCCTAAATGCTTGTATCTGGCGTGTCAATTAAATGTTCGAAAGGTGGAAGAGTCAACGATTTCATCGCGTCAGATGGTGGACGCGTGAACAAACCCAGAAGAGGAGATATGTCATTGGCATCCGACCACCTGCCCATACTTATTTCGTTCGAGCGTACCGCCGACTTCATCGTCACCGAAAAACGCACTTTCATAAACTTCAAAAAAGGAAAGTGGGAAGAATATAAATCTGCAACAGACAGCAGCTTTGCTGCCCTCCCTATACCGACAGATGCCCGCCAAGGGGAGCGTGCCTTCCGTAAGGTCATTGAATCCGCCTCGGCACATTTCATTCAAGCCGGGAGAATTCCCGAAATCCGGCCCCACTTCTCGGCGGAGGCCGCGACCTTAGCGAGGGAACGCGACCTTATAAGACAGCTTGATCCAGGCGACCCCCAAATAAGGGATATAAACCAACGCATCAGATTGCTTGTGGACGAACACAAGCGGGCGAAATGGGAAGAGCACCTAAGGGGTTGTAACCTCTCTACCGGTGTAGGTAAACTTTGGTCCACCGTAAAGTCCCTATCGAATCCGACTAAGCACAAAGACAAAGTTTCCATCGCCTTTGGCGATAAGGTGCTGTCGGATGCGAAAAAATGCGTGAGCGCTTTCTGCCGACAATATATAATGCATCCTACGGTTGACAAAGATAGACGGAGAGCCAATAGACACGCACATAAACACAAATTCAGCGCATCACCAATCACCATCACCGCTAGAGTGGTTGAGAACGCCATTGGTCGCGCTAAACCATCCAAAGCAGTGGGCCCAGACGGCATAGCCATGCCGATGCTTAAAAACCTAGGGAAAGAGGGTTTCAAATATTTACCGCATGTCTTCAACCTGTCTTTTTCCACCTTTGTCATACCCGATAAATGGAAAATGGCCAAGGCGGTCCCGCTACTAAAGCCTGGGAAACCAGCTAACATAGGTGAGTCATATCGTCCGATATCTCTCCTATCGCCAGTGGCAAAGACGCTTGAAGCCATTTTGCTCCCTTATTTCCAAGCACATTTGCAGCTAGCCCCTCATCAGCATGGCTTCAGAAAACTCCATAGCACTACCTCCGCGCTAAATGTCATTGTCACCCAGATAAATTGCGGTTTGAATCATTACCCCCACCATAGAACAGTACTCGTAGCGCTAGACGTATCAAAAGCCTTTGATACGGTCAACCATGGCTCGTTACTGCAAGACCTGGAAGGGTCTACCCTTCCCCCATGTCTTAAAAGGTGGACCGCAAATTATCTGGGTGGTCGGCAGGCATCGGTGAAATTCAGAAACGAAACATCAAAACCAATGAGAACTAAACAAGGGGTGCCACAGGGTGGTGTCCTATCCCCACTTTCGTTTAATTTCTACATATCCAAGCTACCTTCACCATCGGAAGGAGTCACAATCGTTTCCTACGCCGATGACTGCACAATAATGGCCACAGGCCCAGGCCCAGATATCGATGAGCTATGCAATAAAATAAACGGCTATCTCCCTGATCTCTCCAGTTTTTTCGCCTCGCGAAACCTGGCATTGTCACCGACTAAATCTTCCGCGACCATATTTACAACATGGACGCCCCAAATGTCGACCATATTGAACATCCACGTCGATGGCACTACGCTACCGACTGTCCTACACCCCAAAATCTTGGGTGTGACGTTTGATCAGGATCTACATTTTGGTGCGCACGCAACTGCAATTGTTCCGAGAATTCAGAGCCGTAATAAAATCCTCAAATCCCTTGCTGGCAGTACCTGGGGAAAAGATAAAGAAACGCTCATGACCACATACAAAGCAATTAGCCAGCCGATTACGGGCTACGCGTCACCCATATGGACGCCAAGCCTAAAAATACCCACTGGAAGAAACTAAAGGCCTGCCAAAATACTGCTCTCAGAATCGCCACGGGCTGTCTTCTTATGTCCCCAAAATACCATCTGCATAATGAGGCGAGAATACTCCCCATCAGGGAGAGAAATGAGATGCTGACCAAACAGTTTCTGTTGAATACCCAGAAACCTGGGCATCCCAACAGACATCTGATTGACGAACCAGCACCGCCTAGGGGCCTAAGGAATCATCTCCGTAAGCATTTTGAGGAAATACGGCACCTGAGAACCCAGCCGTATGAAGCGAAAAAACACAAGCAGGTCCTTGGTGAACTCCATAGACAGGCGTCGGACCTTTATGTCGGGAATTGCCCGGTGAATCCAGTACTTGAAGAAAAATATCCAGAACTCGCGGAAGAGGAACACATACTCTCCAGGGAAACGCGTGTCACTCTTGCTCAACTTTGTTCTGGATACTGTAACAGGTTAAACTCTTACATATCCAGAATCATCCCCGACATACAAAATGTATGCCCCGCTTGCAATGTGTCCCCACATGCCACCAACCATCTCTTTAATTGTAATGTGGAACCAACGCCTCTAACACCCCTTTCCTTATGGTCCACCCCTGTTGAAACGGCAAGTTTCCTTGGACTCCCGTTAGAGGATATTGATGACAATTTCTGATCGGTCGCGGCTATTAGGTGGGGCGAGCATTGCTACAACAACAACAACAACAACAACAGGAGATATGTCAGGTGCCTGAGACGTCAGTTTCATCGCGCCCGGCAGATTGATTCCGATGGTGTGTCCCAGCTCAGAAGTAAATTAAGAGTGAAAATGTGTGAGTGCAAGAGGATGATAATGGATGTTAAAGAAGAAAAATGGCGCAACTTCGTGTCTGTAAATTCGAAAGACCCCTAGGGACAGGTCTTTGAGATCTGTAGGGGTCGCCGGCAGACAGAAGTTAATTCCCTCCGTGTCGGGGAAAGAACACTATCAACATGGAGGGAATGTTCCGAGCTGCTTTTAGAAGCGTTCTTTCCCAGGGCTGAAGTCCAGGTACCCCGCCTTGCACAGGAGGTACCCATACCTCCATTAGAAGTCGAAGAATTGGAGTATGCTTTTGGTCTGGTTAGGTCTAAACGGTGTCCGGATTTAGATGGGATGAACGGAGAAATGTGCAAGTGTTTGTGGAAGCTTTTCCCGGATTACTTGGAAGCCGTTTACGACAAATGCATATGGTAGGGTTACTTTCCACATGAGTGGAAAGTGGCTAGGGTAGTTGTTCTCCTGAAGTCGCCTGACAAAATAAGGTCTGATCCTTGGTCTTACCGAGGTATCAGCCTTCTTCCAGTGCTTGGAAAAGTGCTGGAGAGGGTTGTGGTTGAGCAGCTTCAGGAGCTAATTGGTGGGGAGCAGTCGGATAGACAGTTTGGGTTCTGGAAAGGACGCAGCATTGAAGACACCTGAACGCATGTCCAAGATTGTGTTGAGAGAAGCTCCAATAAATATGTCTTTGGCATATTTATCATTTGACTTCCTGCGCTGGGACAGGGTTATCGAGCGGATAGTGGAGCTCGGCTGCACAGAAATCGCTTTGTGGCAGAGCCACATTAACCTCTACTACAGCACCCATCAACAACTTTCATTTGATATCCATATCCTATAAACACATTCTGGGGGTACCCGGGCCCACGTTTTGGCCTATATCTCGAGACCCTAGTCACCCAGGGGTATGAAAATTACCCTCTACTAAAGCACTCATCAACAGCTTTCATTTTTTATCCATATTCCATAAACACATTCCAGGGGTACCCTGGTCCACGTTTTGGCCTATATCTCGAGACTCTAGTCACCCAGGGGCATCAAAATTACCCTCTACTAAAGCACTCATCAACAGCTTTCATTTGATATTCATATTCTTTAAACACATTCTAGGGGTATCCGGGTCCATTTCTTCCATCGTTGGTACCTGCGAAATTGTGGAAAGGGAGGTGGCTCGAGGTTGTCCGCAAGGATCCATCTGTGGTCCATATATATGGAACATGATGATGGATTCCCTGTTAAGGCAACTCGAACATCTTTGCAAATTCTGCGCGTATGCAGACGACCTCCTCTTATTAGTAGAGGGGGATTCTCGCGCCAGCGTTGAGCGCACCAGCGGGTCCCTATGTGAAATAGTGGCTGGCTGGGGCGCCCACGTTGGAGTAGAGATTTCGGTGGACAAAACTGTGACAATGCTGCTGAAAGGCAGATTGTCACGGAACCGCCCACCGATTGTCCGCAACGGCGGGGCCAGCATCAGGTATGCGACTCAAGTCATATACTTGAGGCTGACAATGGGTGAGCGAATGACCTTCCTACCACACTTGGATCCTGTTAGGGACAATATGCAGAATGTTTCGGGGCAGTCACGACATATCATTCGGAATGCCTGAGTCGCCGTGCCGCTCATACATTATATGGTGGTCTATTCGTATCTTGCGCTACTTTTGGTGCCGCCATATGGTACCGAACCGTCATGACTGCTCATGGTCTGAGGCGCGTACTGAACATACCACCCCGGATATGTTTGGTACGCCCTCTGTAATGGGTTGGTGTACTGCCGGGGCAAACTGGACTCTGTACGGGTTATACGTCGAGCAGGAGGTGACTGATACACCACTCGACGTATTTGCAGAGCTCCCAGTAGATGAGCAGATAGCCCTGCTAAATGCTTGTATCTGTTGGGTCAATTATAGCATGTTCGAAAGGTGGAAGAGGCAGCGATTTCATCGTGTCAGATGGTGGACGCATGAGCTAACTCAGAAGAAGAGATCTGTCAGGCGCCTGAGACATCAGTTTCAACGCGCCCGGAAGATTGATTCCGATGGAGTGTCCCGGCTCAGGAGTCAACTAAGTGTGGAAATACGTGAGTACAAAAGGATGATTGTGGAAGTTAAAGAAGAAGAATGGCGCAACTTCGTGTCTGAAAATTCTAACGACCCCTGGGGACAGGTCTATAAGATCTGTAGGGGTCGCCGACAGACAGAAGTTAATTCCCTCCGTGCCGGCGAAAGAACGCTATCAACATGGAGGAAATGTTCCGAGCTGCTTTTAGAAGGGTTCTTTCCCAGGGCTGAGGTCCAGGTCCCCGTCTTGCACAGGAGGTACCTATACCTCGACTAGACGTCGCAGGGTTAGAATATGCATTTGGCCTGGTTAGGTCTAAACGGTCTCCGGGTTTGGATGGGATAAATTGAGATATGTGCAAGTGTTTGTGGAAGTTTATTTCGGAATACTTGGAAGCCGTTTACGACAAATGCATATGGGAGTGTTACTTTCCATGTGGGTGGAAAGCGGCTAGGGTTGTTGTTCTCCTGAAGTCGCCTGACAAAGTAAGGTCTAATCCTCGGTCTTACCGAGGTATCAGCCTTCTTCAAGTGCTTGGCAAAGTGCTGGAGAGGGTTATGGTTGAGCTGCTTCAGGAGCTAATTGGGGGTAACCAGTCGGGTAGAGAGTTTGGGCTCCGGAAAGGACGCAGCATTGAAGACGCCTGGATGCATGTCCAAGATTATGTTGAGAGAAGCTCCAATAAATATGTCTTTGGCATATTTATTGACTTCAGGGGGGCGATTGACTTCCTGCGCTGGGACAGGGTTATCGAACGCTTAGTGGAGCTCGGCTGCTCAGAGATCGCTTTGTGGCAGAGCTATTTCTCGGGCAGACGAACTTCTGTCGTTGGTACCTGTGAAAGTGTGGAAAGGGAGGTGGCTCGGGGCTGTCCGCAGGGATCCATCTGCGGTCCATATATATGGAACATGATGATGGACTCCCTGTTAAGGCAACTCGAGCATATTTGCAAATTCTGCGCATATGCGGATGGCCTCCTCTTATTAGTAGAGGAGGATTCACGCGCCACCGTTGAGCGCACCAGCGAGTCCCTATGTGAAATAGTGGCTGGCTGGGGCACCCACGTTGGAGTAGAGATTTCGGAGGACAAAACCGTGACATAGCTGCTGAAAGACAGCTTGTCACGGAATCGCCCACTGATTGTCCGCATCGGCGGGGTTAGCATCAGGTATGCGACTCAAGTCAAATACCTGGGGCTGACAATGGGTGAGCGAATGAACTTCCTACCACACTTGGATGCTGTCAGGGACAAGACGCAGAATGTGTCGGGGCAGTTACGACGTATAATTCGGAGTGAGTGGGGCCTGAGTCGCCGTGCTGTTCTTACGATATCGTGGTCTATTCGTAGCTTGCGCTACTTTTGGTGCCGCCATATGGTACCGAACGGTCATGACTGCTCACGGTCTGAGGCGCGTGCTGAGCACACATAGGTGCATGATGCTCCCATGCTCGCCCTTGTGTCGTACCGTTTCCACGGCTGCGATGCAGGTGCTTCTTGGCTCACCCCTCTCGACCTGATAGTAATACATCTTGTTGTTTCTTTCAGGCTGAGAAGGAGGGCAAGTTTGCCGCTGTTGGAGGATGAATGGGCCGCCGACGATAATGTGGAGAGTGGATCGTTGGAAAATAGGCGTCGGTTAGAAGGGGTGGTTAGAGGGAAGTGGCAGGAGCTTTGGGACAATAGTCCCAATGGCAGGGTAACGTACGAATATCTGGGACATTTCATTTGTGTCGGAAAGTCCAGACGTCAGATTTAATCTGTGTCTGGGCTTTCTGCTTACGGGTCATGGTCCTCTTAATGCATTCTTGCATAAGAGGAGCTTGAGCAAAACGGAAGGTTTTGTATGTGGTGCGCTGCGGGAGGACTGGGTGCATGCGTTGTGTGAGTGTCCAGAGTACTCGGACGTAAGGGATATCGGTAGTTGGGGAATTAGTTTTGAAGAGGGAAGGGTTGATGTAAGTGGAGCGCTCCCAACTAGTCGGACTATTGATTTGCTCAATAGGTATGCTTTGGAGGTGTATAGACGGAGGAGACGTGGTGGTGATCGTGGTGGTTGATTTCTGTGTGTGTCCGTGGATGTGTGGGGGTTCTAATCCTACCTCACACTAGGCGGCCGGTCCGGAGTAGGTGGATTCTCAACCGGAAGTGTCTTCGGCTGCGAAAGTCATACCAAGATTTTAAAGTGGTACTACGGGGAACAGATATCCCACGGAGCTCGCTCTGTTTCTGTTCATTGCGGTAGTTCCCTTTGGGAGCATCGAGGTGGCTGTGGTTGACATCCGAATACGGTAAGAGTTGGTTAGCTCGAATGTGGAGTTGCATTGCAACCGAGTGCCCTGACCCACAGAATGGAAGAGGTTTTAGATAGGCCTCCAACCCCACCAAGGTGATGATGTGTCCACTCACATTATCGATTGGTACCAAGGTAAGCGAGCCTTGGAGGCTGGTCAAACCTGCCTTGACCCGTGTACTTGGTGCATACGTGAGGTTAGGTCTTCAAAGACAGGTACTCACGTTAAACCTACACAGGCTGTCCCTATCTACTTCCACCTGTGGGTTAGGGGTTAGAATATGCCCACAGTAGGTTTACCGGTCATAAAAGGCGACCATAATACCATGGCTAACCAATCCATGAGTAAGGTGATTTTACTCGAAAGAGAGCAGGGTGGACGCTGGTGGGACCCTAGACGTGGTCTTTATAAAAACTGCTACCGCGGGAGCAGGAAAAGCCAGTTGCTACCTGATGCACTGCATCGTACGATGGTTGTATTCGGTTCTCATCTCCTGTCCTGGGATGGCCCCCTTGTAGGAGCATCGCGGTGGCTTTGGTTTCAAATAAGAGTTCACTTTATGACACGTTCTGAGTAGACTTGTTTTCCCTTGGGGCGTGCAAACCCATGGAACTCGGTCTTTTGCTTGTCACAGTATACCCAATTTCATTGAAAAACTGATCCTGGGGGGCAGACGAAAGAGTTGGTCACATCCCATAATTGTGGCAACCGGAAGCTAAACTGTTGATAGATGGTGAAACGTATGTCTATCGGCCGGTGCTTATCTCGTCTTTTGAGATGTTTTAAGCTGCTTCAGACTGCGTTGCGGATAGGAGGCGTTCGCAGAATGGATGGCCACATCCAAAAAATTGGGCAGATTTGATGTTATCAAATCACTGCAGTGTGGCCGACTGCTATGCGAAGATGTTGCTGGGGCAGGTACTCGGTACTTACAGGTCTGTGAGCAGAAAAGGTTGGACACATCCCTTTAATTGTGGTAGGAGTGTAATTGGAGTATGAAATGGAGCATAATTGTGGCGTAATTGAGTGAAAATTGGTGTGAAGAAAATGGAAGCAAAAATGGAAGCCAAAAATGAAGCACAATATTGCGCACAATGTTCGTCCACGCAGTGCGGCAATAAGCGATGTCGAAAGACATTGCTGAGGCAGGCACTGGGGACTCACAGGTCTGTCTGCGGAAAAGATTGGTCACAGCCCTTCATTTTGTTTGTGATTGAGTGTAAAATGGAGCATAATTGATGCAGTATTTTGAGTGGAAATTGGAGTGAAGATAATGGTAGCCAAAATGGAAGCGAAAATGAAACGCAATATGGCTCAACCTGCTAGTCAACGTAGTGCGGTCTTTAAACAATATCTAAGCAAAACCAGCTTCGTCGTAAACAATGTATTGGACATTGTTGTAACACTGCAGGACAGAAAAGGTTGGTCACATTTCCAAATTGCGACAAAACACAATATCTCAATCTGATTAACTTGTTAGTCAGATGTCGAGATATCAAATCAATGAAAGAGGGATACAGAGGCAAGCACGGAACTCGCGGTGGAGTTGCCGTGCAACCGGGTGCCATTAACCCGAAATAGAAGGGGTGGGTGGATAGTCCTCCCCGGCCAAACGAAGGCTGGTCCACTTGAATACCCAGCTCACCGTTTGGTACCAATTTGTTGGGCCGAAGGTCAACGGACATTAATCTGTGCTTGACACGATGGGGTAGGTCTTCTAAGACAGGTACTTACTTACTTACTTACTTACTTAATTGGCGCTTAACCGTCTAAACGGTTATGGCCGTCCAACAAGGCGCGTCAGTCGCTCCTTCGCTCCGCCAACCGGCGCCAATTGGTCACACCAAGGGAGTTTAAATCGTTTTCCACCTGGTCCTTCCAACGGAGTGGCGGCCGCCCTTTACCTCTGCTTACATAGGCGGGTTCCGATAGAAACACTTTCTTGGCCGGAGCATCATCTTTCATTCGCATAACATGGCCTAGCCAGCGCAGGCGCTGGGACTATGTTGATGTCTGCGTGTAGCTCGTACAGCTCTTCGTTAAATCTTCTTCGGTACTCGCCATCGCCAACGCGTAGAGGTCCATAAATCTTTTGAAGAACTCTTCTCTCGAACACTCCCAAAGCCGCTTCATCTGCTGTTGTCATGGTCCATGACTCTGCCCCATATAGCAGGACGGGTTCGATAAGTGCTTTTAGAGTATGATTTTAGTTCGCCGAGAGAGGACTTTACTTTTCAATTGCCTACCTAGTCCAAAGTAACATTTATTGGCAAGATTGATTCTTCGCTGGATTTCAGTGCTGATGTTGTTGCTAGTGTTGATGCTGGTTCCAAAATAAATGAAGTCTTTTACTATTTCGAAATTATGGCTGCCAACAGTAGCGTGGTTGCCAAGGCGCATATGCGCTGACTCTTTGCTCGATGACAGCAGGTACTTCGTTTTGTCCTCATTCACCATCAAACCCATCTTTACCGCTTCTTTTTCCAGTTTGGAGTAAGCAGAGCTAACAGCGCGGGTGTTTAGGCCGATGATATCAGTGTCATCAGCATATACCAATAATTGCATGCTTTTATAGTATATTGTTGCATTGCGGTTAAGTTCTGCAGCTAGAATAATTTTCTCCAGCATCAAATTAAATAAATCGCACGATATGGGGTCACCCTGTCTGAAACCTCGTTTAGTTTCGAACGGCTCGGAGAGCTCCTTCCCAATTCTGACTGAGCTGATGGTGTTCCTCAACGTCATTTTGCACAGCCGTATAAGATTTGCTGGGAAAACCAAATTCAGACATAGCGGCATATAGGCTGCTCCTTTTCGTGCTGTAGAAGGCGGCTTTGAAGTCGACGAAGAGGTGATGTGTGTCGATTCTTTTTCACGGGTTTTTTCCAAGATTTGGCGCATTGTGAAAATCTGGTCGATGGTAGATTTACCAGGTCTGAAGCCGCACTGATAAGGTCCAATCATCCGGTTCACGGTGGGCTTCAATCTTTCGCACAATACACTTGAAAGGACATTATATGCGATATTAAGAAGGCTGATTCCATGATAGTTGGTGCACTTTTCAGTATCCCCCTTCTTGTGGACTGGGCAAAGAACACTTAGATTCCAACCGTCGGGCATGCACTCTTCCGCCCATATTTTGCTAAGAAGCTGCTGCATGCGCCTTACCAACTCCTCGCCGCCGTACTTGAATAGCTCCGCAGGCAATCCATCAGCGCCGACGGCCTTGTTGTTTTTCAATCTGGTTATTGCTATTCTAGCTTCGTCATAATCGGGCGGGGGAACATATATTCCATCATCATCGATTGCGGGATCGGGTTCTTCATCTCTGCGCGCTGAATTGCTGCCTCCATTTAGGAGAACAGAGAAGTGTTTCCTCCATAATCTAAGCACTCTCTGGACATTAGTTACAAGGTCGCCATTTTCGTTCCTACAGGAGCTTGCCCCGGTCTTAAAACCTTCCGTCTGTCACCGTATTTTTTGGTAAAATTTTCGGGCGTTATACCTGGTGGCTAGCAGCTTAAGCTCCTCGCACTCACGCCTTTCTGCTTCTGCTTTTTTCTTCTTGAAAAGTCGTCTTGCTTCCTTTTTCAACTCACGATAGCTTTCACACACCCCTCTTGTCGCGCTCGCTTTTAACGTAGCCCTGTAAGCAGCGTCTTTTCTTTCTGTTGCAACGCGGCATTCTTCATCGTACCAGTTGTTTTTTCGTGGTCGCCGGTAACCAATTTTTTCCTCGGCGGCAGTACGAAGTGCTTTGGAAATATGCTCCCACTGCTCCTGTATTCCTTCAGGATGAGTTGTGCTCTCAGAGAGCAGCGAAATCATTGGCAGCCTGTTGTGATTGAAGCTTTTCGACGTCTAGCTTCCCTTGTGTTTTTTGTTCCTTGGTTTTAGCCGCGTTAAGGCGGGTGCGTATTTTGGCTGCAACGAGATAATGGTCCGAGTCGATGTTAGGTCGTCGGATCGTGCGCACATCTAAAACACTGGAGGCATGCCGTCCGTCTATCACAACGTGATCAATCTGATTGCGAGTATTTTGATCAGGAGGCAGCCATGTAACTTGATGTATCTTTTTATGCATGAACCTCGTGCTTGATATGACCATGTTTCGAGCACCGGCAAAGTCAATCAGCCTCAGTCCGTTAGGAGAAGTTTCATTGTGTAGGCTGAACTTTCCGACTGTAGGGCCAAAAATACCTTCTTTGCCCACCCTGGCGTTAAAGTCACCAAGCACGACTTTTATATCGTGACGGGGGCTGCGCTCGTATGTGCGTCTAATTGTTCATAAAAAGTGTCTTTCACCTCATTGTCTTTCTCCTCTGTCGGCGCATGGGCGCAGATGAATGATATATTAAAATATTTTGCTTTTATTCGGATAGCGGCGAGACGTTCGTCCACAGGTGTGAACGCCAGAACTTGGCGACAAAGTCTCTCTCCCACCACGAATCCGACGCCGAAACTGCGCTTATTCGTATGGCCACTCCAATATATGTCACAATTTTTGATCTTCTTTCTTCCTTGCTTGTCCAACGCATTTCTTGGATGGCGGTGATGTCAGATTTTGCTTTGACGAGGACATCAACCAGCCGGGCATCTGCACCAATCCCATTCAGGGAGCGGACGTTCCAGGTGCATGCCCTCAATTTATTGTCCTTCAAACGTTTGCCATGGTCGTCATCAATAGAGAGTGTATTTATCCAAGGCTTGTTGTTATATTTCATTGGAGTATGGTCTTACGTGGCGGGTCCCAAGCCCAGCGCACAACCCGCTCAGCGGGGGTGAAATAATTGCTTGGCAAGCCGCTTGCTCCAAGACAGACGCCCGCTTGCAGCCGCACCTAGAGGTGCACAGACGCTGCCGATGAGATCTTCCCCGGCTGGCACTTAAACCGATTATGTCAGAGTGGCCTAGCCAGGTTGTCGCCTTCTGAAATTAGCTCACCGCTAAACGGGTGTTTAGCGGCTACCCAGAGGATACTAGGCCGCAAGCGACCGGCAGTAGTGAGCTGCTTGAACCGCATGCAAAAGAATCGCTCTGGCCATTCCCAGGTGAATGGCGGTCAGAAGCTTTCCCCACTTTCGTGGACTTCTACACACGGCCCCACCCTCCCCGTTAAACACTTATCGACTGTCCCTATCTACTCACTCAGAGTTTGGATTTCGTTGCGAACTGTTGTGCTTTGAAGTTGCGGACAGTGGTATAATTACGTTGAGTGCTTTTAGTGAGTTTTTGTAGCATATACAAAGGGGTGGAAAAAACCTTTGCTTGTGTAAACAGTGTAAAGTGTTAGAAATTTGGAGTCCCAATTTAGCGGTCAGTCGAAGGTCAATCTCCGGCGGAGCCCTCATTTTGTGCGCGTGATTTTGTTTGCTAGCAATTTTCGCCCTAACCTCAAAGTACCTGCACGTGGAAGTAGAATTGTGGGTGCGCGCATCTATCGGCTGTGAGTGAGTACCCAGTAGAAAACTTGTGTGTGACTACACACTGTTCCGCTTGGGAACAGTGTTGGACTACTTTCTCAGTAAGCAATTGTGGACTGCCTGCGTGAGGGGGCATAAACCGGCACTCGAGCTAGTGGCATTATCAGCTGTAGTATTTGTAATCTGCCCGTTCAGCTCGGCGTAGCTTTCGCGAGTCGTCCCCAATACGGGGGACAGTGTTCCGTCCGCGACGTCAGTACTTACTTGACAAACAGCGCATGAGCTATGTCACTGCGCTTTTGCTTTAGTTAACGGGTTGGGCTGCTACTGCTGCTGCCACTTGTTCTGAGTGGTTATAGTCCTCTAACTTAGAGCAGCCTATTTTTGCCCGGTGGGCATCGTTTTTCTCGTGGTGTATACTTTTACAGCCGTGTCGTAAAAGTGTGACCAAGTTTGCCGCTGACGTCAGACATTTTTGCGAGAATGGCGGGCCGCGGAGTGAATCGCCCGGGGACATCTTCCGTCGGAGGTCGTTCGTCGAAGGCCGCTGCTGACGGGTCGACCTCGGGTGAAGAAAAAGGAGTGAGCGTGAAGCAATTCCTTAATGTGAATACTGGGAAGGCCACGGCTGTGTCATCGGGAGGGAAGAAAAATGCGGTAAGAGGTAGAAGAGGCGGAAGCCTGGGTAAGTCGGGGATACCGGTGGTGTCGGGGAAGGACACCACCCCGAAATCTGTAGAGCAGGAGGGAAAGGGCGGGCCGAGTAAGTCCGCGAACTCGATGATGAGGAGAATATTCTCCCGATATCCGATAATGACGCGGACTTACCCAGTCTGCCGGAATTCGAGGTATGTCCCCTTATCTGGGAAAAAACTGATGTTGCGGGGCGTGTTGGTTTCGCTGCTGAGCCCGTGGTGACTACTGTCGCTGGCTCCTCAACCGACGGTAAAGCAGCCAATGGCGTGCCAGAGACTGCTGCTGATGGTGGGGACGCAATCGACGGCAGTATAGCTGCGGGCAAGGACGCAAACGAGCAGGGCAAGTCATTAGAGGAGGAGAAAATTGAAGAGAAAATTGTGGAGGAATCCGGGGAGAAAGGCGCTAGCGCTGTTCACAGCTGTTGTCCCCCCGCTGGCAACGAGCCTTCCGGTGGTCAGTCCGCTGGAGGTATGACTGCGAGTGGAGGATCCCCAGCAGGGTAGTTATTCGTCTACCCTCCAGGAAAGGGACCGGTGGGGCATCGGTTTTCTCGTGGTGTATACTTTTACAGCCATGTCGTATAAGTGTGACCAAGTTTGCCGCTGACGTCAGACATTTCTACGGGAATGGCGGGCCGCGGAGTGAATCGCCCGGGGACATCTTCGGTCGGAGGTTGTTCGTCGACGGCCGCTGCTGACGGGTCGACCTCGGGTGAAGAAAAAGGAGTGAACGCGAAGCAATTCCTTAATATGAATACTGGGAAGGCCACGGCTGTGTCATCGGGAGGGAAGAAAAATGCGGTAAGAGGTAGAAGAGGCGGAAGACTGGGTAAGTCGGGGATACCGGTGGCGTCGGGGAGGGCGACCACCCCGAAATCTGTAGAGCAGGAGGGAAAGGGCGGGACGAGTAAGTCCGCGAACTCGAGGATGAGGAGAGTATTTTCCCGAAATCCGATAATGACGCGGACTTACCCAGTCAGCCGGAATCCGAGGTATGTCCCCTTAGCTGGGAAAAAACTGATGTTGCGGGAGTGTTGGTTTCGCTGCTGAGCCCGTGGTGAATACTGTTGCTGGCTCCTCAACTGACGGTAAAGCAGCCGATGGCGTGCCAGAGACTGCTGCTGACGGTGAGGACGCAATCGACGGCAGTATAGCTGTGGGCAAGGACGCAAACGAGCATGGCAAGTCATTAGAGGAGGAGAAAATTGGAGAGAAAATTGTGGAGGAAACCCGGGAGAAAGGCGCTAGGGCTGTTCACAGCTGTTGTCCCCCCGCTGGCACCGAGCCTTACGGTGGTAAGTCCGCTGGAGGTATGACTGCGAGTGGAGGATCCCCTGCAGGGTAGTTATTTGTCTACCCTCCAAGGAAAGGGACAAAGTTCTTAATAATAAGAAGCTTTCAGAGGTGGGGTTGGAAGTGTGTGAGAATAGGAAGCATGGAACCAGGGTGGTTGTTCGGGGGGTTCATGCGCAAATCTCCCCTGATGAGATCATGGAGAAAAAAAAAATAAATAAATGTAAGGCGCGATAACCTCCGAAGAGATCTAAGGCCGAGCTTCTCTTCCAATTTGCGTCGTGCTCCTCTTGATTTTTCCCTACAAATTGGCCGAACGGGACCTACATGTTTTATGCCGACTCCGAACGGCATCTGCAAAGCAGATGAGTTTTCACTGAGAGCTTTTCATGGCAGAAATACAATCGGAGCGCTTGCCAGACACTGCCGAGGGGCGACCCCGCTTAGAAAAATTGTGGTCTAATTGAAAAATCTTATTTCTAAAATTTTGATGTTGCTTTGCCCGGGAGTTGAACCCAGGGCATACGGTGTGATAGGCGGAGCACGCTACCATCACACCACGGTGGCCGCCATGGATCATGGAGAAGGTTTCCGTTTAAACTTCACGAAGTTCGACCCTGGGTGCCAAAAAGCCAGAATTTAGGCAGATCAGTCGACCCTGGAAGACGGCCGCTGATGGGGCAACGGTCAACGTCACCCTGGATTGTCCGGACAAGTTAATGTCACCCCTCTTGGATGCGGGCCGCTGTTACATCAAGTGGGTTTCCTTCCCGGTTCGGCCAGAGAACTTAACCTACAACTGCTTCCGTTCTCTGAGTTTCGATCAGCAGGTGAGGGACTGTGGGTTGAAGACTCCTGTCTGTCGGAGATGCGGGTAAGAGGGGCACATAGAGGCGAAGTGCCCTAATGGGGTGCACTGTCGCAATTGCGCATTTAAGGGTAGACCCGTCGCGCATCTCACGATGTTGGCGGAATGCACGACCTAAGCTGCTGTTGTTGCCCTTGCGCTCGCGAAACATTAATGGGTTTATAATTTATTTAATAATTTGGGAAAAAATTAAACAACGTGACATCAGAACGGACAAGGCGACAGCTGTTTCGATTATACCTTGTAAATCTCTTCAAAGCCTTTTCTCCCGGGAGTGGAAGCCAAACCCGCACTCCTACGATAGTTGAAATGGTTACAAACGCATTCAGCTACGTCATGCCTTAGTTGTTGTGAAGTTTTTCCCAAGTGCCTTCTTTTGCATATTTTAATCTTTTACACATTGCATACTTCGTATGCAATTATGTGTTAAAGTTATGCTTGTTGGTACGGCGGTTTTCTAAGAAACTTTGGTAATGTTGCTGTTTTTGTTCTATTTATAGAACTACATAGAATTAACCAATTTTGTCTGTTTGTATGATTTAATCGGGGATTGCCCGTATTGCTTTTTTAAATGTATGAAAACATTTATTTGAAGCAATTTTTAATTTTTATAATTTATTTAATAATTTGGGAGAAATTTAAACAACGTGACATCAGGACGGACAAGGCGACAGCTGTTTCAATTATACCTTGTAAATCTCTTCAAAGCCTTTTCTCCCGGGAGTGGGAGTCGAAGCCGCACTCCTACGATAGTTGAAATGGTTACAAACTCATTCAGCTACGTCATGCCTTAGCTGTTGTGAAGTTTTTCCCCAATTGCCTTCTTTTGCATATTTTAATCTTTTACACATTGCATACTTCGTATGCAATTATATGTCTAAGCTATGCTTGTTGGTACGGCGGTTTTCTAAGAAACTTTGGTAATGTTGCTGTTTTTGTTCTATTTATAGAACTACAGCGAATTAACTAATTTTGTCTGTTTGTATGGTTTTATCGGGGATTGCCCGTATTGCTTTTTTAAATGTATGAAAACATTTATTTGAAGCAATTTTTAATTTTTATAATTTATTTAATAATTTGGGAGAAATTTAAACAACGTGACATCAGGACGGACAAGGCGACAGCTGTTTCGATTATACCTTGTAAATCTCTTCAAAGCCTTTTCTCCCGGGAGAGGGAGTCGAACCCGCACTCCTACGATAGTTGAAATGGTTACAAATGCATTCAGCTACGTCATGCCTTTTATTTGAAGCGATTTTTAATTTTTATAATTTATTTAATAATTTGGGAAAAAATTAAACAACGTGACATCAGAACGGACAAGGCGACAGCTGTTTCGATTATACCTTGTAAATCTCTTCAAAGCCTTTTCTCCCGGGAGTGGAAGTCGAACCCGCACACCTACGATAGTTGAAATGGTTGCAAACGCATTCAGCTACGTCATGCCTTAGTTGTTGTGAAGTTTTTCCCAATTGCCTTCTTTTGCATATTTTAATCTTTTACACATTACATACTTCGTATGCAATTATGTGTTAAAGTTATGCTTGTTGGTACGGCGGTTTCCTAAGAAACTTTGGTAATGTTGCTGTTTTTGTTCTATTTATTTTATTTTACACATTGCATACTTCGTATGCAATTATGTGTTAAAGTTATGCTTGTTGGTACGGCGGTTTTCTAAGAAACCCGCACTCCTACGATAGTTGAAATGGTTACAAACGCATTCAGCTACGTCATGCCTTAGTTGTTCTGAAGTTTTTCCCAATTGCCTTCTTTTGCATATTTTAATCTTTTACACATTACATACTTCGTATGCAATTATGTGTTAAAGTTATGCTTGTTGGTACGGCGGTTTCCTAAGAAACTTTGGTAATGTTGCTGTTTTTGTTCTATTTATAGAACTACATAGAATTAACCAATTTTGTCTGTTTGTATGATTTAATCGGGGATTGCCCGTATTGCTTTTTTAAATGTATGAAAACTTTTATTTGAAGCAATTTTTCCCAAATTATTAAATAAATTATAAAAATTAAAAATTGCTTCAAATAAATGTTTTCATACATTTAAAAAAGCAATACGGGCAATCCCCGATTAAATCATACAAACAGACAAAATTGGTTAATTCGCTGTAGTTCTATAAATAGAACAAAAACAGCAACATTACCAAAGTTTCTTAAAAAATCGCCGTACCAACAAGCATAGCTTTAACACATAATTGCATACGAAGTATGCAATGTGTAAAAGATTAAAATATGCAAGAGAAGGCGATTGGGAAAAACTTCACAACAACTAAGAAATGACGTAGGCGAGTGCGTTTGTAACCATTTCAACTATCGTAGGAGTGCGGGTTCGACTCCCACTCCCGGGAGAAAAGGCTTTGAAGAGGTTTACAAGGTATAATCGAAACAGCTGTCGCCTTGTCCGTCCTGATGTCACGTTGTTTAAATTTTGCCCAAATTATAAAATAAATGTTAAAATTATAAAAATTTAAAATTGCTTCAAATAAATGTGTTCATACATTTAAAAAAGCAATACGGGCAATCCCCGATTAAATCATACAAACAGACAAAATTGGTTAATTCGCTGTAGTTCTATAAATAGAACAAAAACAGCAACATTACCAAAGTTTCTTAAAAAATCGCCGTACCAACAAGCATAGCTTTAACACATAATTGCATACGAAGTATGCAATGTGTAAAAGATTAAAATATGCAAGAGAAGGCAATTGGGAAACACTTCACAACAACTAAGGCATGACGTAGCTGAATGCGTTTGTAACCATTTCAACTATCGTAGGAGTGCGGGGTCGACTCCCACTCCCTGGAGAAAAGGCTTTGAAGAGATTTACAAGGTATAATCGAAACAGCTGTCGCCTTGTCCGTCCTGATGTCACGTTGTTTAAATTTTTCCCAAATTATTAGATAAATTATAAAAATTAAAAATTGCTTCAAATAAATGTTCTCATACATTTAAAAAAGCAATACGGGCAATCCCCGATTAAATCATTAATGGGTTTAGTTCTTCAACTCAACTGTCAGGGAGAGTACTCCATCTTGTGTGAATTGGGACGCGTATGGCTGATGAAAGTTGCAGTATTTCCCTGCTCCAGGAATCCTACACCACCACCGGTGTGGTGAGAGGTCTTCCTGGAGGGTTTAGGTCCTTTTGTGATTGTCGGGGCAATGCTGCAGTCGTGGTGAATGAGCCTAATTATGAATGCTTGCTGTTGTATGCGTCTGATTGGGGAGTATGTATGAGCAATGAGGGCACTTTTGGTAGAGGCGTCTTTGCAAGCATATATTGTAAGTTTTCTGAACCTCTGGAACCATATATCCAATACCTCGATACGGTGCTACTACTTGGGAGTAGCACGGCTGTTATCATAGGTATGGATGCCAATGCTGTATCCCCTATATGGCATAGCAAAATATTCAGGGTTTCCCCTGGATATGCTAGTAATGGACGAAGAGAGGCATTGGGCGAGTGGGTACTCACTGCTCGCGTTCATGTTGTGAACGATCCGAGTGAGTGGTACATGTTCGATGGGCCCATGGGTAATATTGACATTGATGTTACTCTCATGAATGAGCCAGCAACGAGAGCATTCAGTTGCTGATGGAGAGTAAGGGGGGTGAGGGGATAAGCGACCATGATTTGATACAAATTTTGATCGCTCGCCGAACCACCCCGGATATGCTTGGTACGCCCTCTGTAATGGGGTGGCGTACTGCCGGGGCAAACTGGATTCTGTACGGGTTCTACGTCGAACAGGAGGTGACTGCTACACCCCTCGACGTATTTTCAGAGCTCCCAGGAAATGAGCAGATTGCCCTCCTAAATGCTTGTATCTGGCGGGTCAATGACAGCATGTTCGAAAGGTGGAAGAGGCAACGATTTCAACCCAGATGAGGAGATCTGTCAGGCGCCTGAGAAGTCAGTTTCAACGTGTGTCCCAACTCAGGAGTCAATTAAGTGTGGAAATACGTGAGTCCAAAGGATGATTGTGGAAGTTAAAGACGACGAATGGCGCAACTTCGAGTCTGAAAATTCAAACGATCCCTGGGGTCAGGTCTATAAGATCTGCAGGGGTCGCCGCCAGAGGGAAGTTAATTCCCTCCGTGTCGGCGAAGGAACGCTATCAACATGGAGGGGATGTTCCGAGCTACTTTTAGAAGGGTTCTTTCCCAGGGCTGAGGTCCAGGTACCTCTCCTTGCACAGGAAGTACCCATACTTCTATTAGAAGTCGCAGAGTTAGAAGATGCATTTGGCCTAGTTAGGTCTAAATGGTCTTCGGGTTTGGATGGGATAAACGGAGAAATGTGCAAGTATTTGTGGAAGTTTATCCCGGAATACTTGGAAGCCGTTTACGACAAATGGATATGGGAGGGTTACTTTCCACGAGAGTGGAAAAAGGGCTAGGGTTGTCGTTCTCCTAAATTCGCCTGACAAAATAAGGTCAGATCCTCGGTCTTACCGAGGTATCAGCTTCAGTGCTTGGCGAATTGCTGGAGAGGGTTATGGTCGAGCGGCTTCAGGAGCTAATTGGTGGTAAGCAGTCGGATATACAGTTTGGGTTCCGGGAAATACACACCGTTGAAGACGCTTGGACGCCCACCTCACACTAGGCGGCCGGTCCGGAGTAGGTGGATACTCCGTTTCTGTTCATTGCGGTAGGCCCCATTGGGAGCATCATGGTGGCTGTGGTTGATATCCGAATGCGGTAAGAGTTGGTTAGCTCGAATGTGGAGTTGCATTGCAACCAGGTGCCATGACCCATAGAATGGAAGAGGTGTTAGATAGGCCTCCAACCCCACCAAGGTAATGATATGTCCACTCACATTATCGATTGGTACCAAGGCAAGTAAGCCTTGGGGGCTGGTCAAACCTGCTTTGACCCGTGTACTTGGTGCATACGTGAGGTTAGGTCTTCAAAGACAGGTACTCACGATAAACTTGCCACCATTGAGATGAAAATAATGAATATCATTTTATTATATTTGCATTATTACAAAGCAGAAGATTTTGATCGACCTTATAATTAATCTTCTGCTAAAGAATAAAACAAGCAGCAATATAACAACGAACAACGGCTAATTATTGAGAGTTATTTGTCTTATAAATCTTCTTATAACACACAAATTATATAAAATATTAAAATTTTACACAAGCAGAAATCTTAGTAATTCAGGTAATCGAATTTTTTGTGAAGAGCCGGCGTCCATTTGAATTTTCTGGAACTTATAATGTGGGTTTGTACTTGTATGAAACTTTTTACTACTTGTATGAAACTATTTAATACTTTTGTTGTTGTTGTTGGTGATGTTGGTGTTGTTTGGTTGGGATGTTGTTGTCATATTAAACATTTTTATTAATATAAATATTAATGTTTATATAAAGAATGCTTTTATATATTATACCTTTATTTGATGTTTATTAAAACTTTCATATAAGTACAAAGGAAAATCTTCATATAAGTATAAAAATATTAAATTATCGCCTCACATTACAGAAAATATATGAAAAATTCAATATGGACAATTTATCATACTTTCGATGATATTGCCTTGTTAGTTTATTAAAGAAACTAACATGGTATTACTGGTAAAAATTCAATACATTATAAAACTTGTATTCTTCATACATTTTTCGTCATGTGAGGTATGCGAGTCAGAAAACAATTTTAGGTAACGTATGAAAACTTTCGGTCAGCCATACAAAACTAAGCCAAACTAAATTACACTATGCCAAAATAACTGAAAATAAGCAAATTTAATCTTTTAACTCAAATATTAATACATGAAGTGTTGATATTTGATAACTATTGGTAACTGGCTGTTAGTTAAATTAGAAATTGTTGATCATATTAATGGTTTTCATATTCTAAACTAATTTTAAATTTTTAGCATGAGAAAGTTTCATAGAAGTACTAATTAGTACATATATGAAAGTTTTAAAATTTTCAAAATACTTGTAAAGTGTGTTGCGACCAACAAAATGCAAGCTAAAGAAACTTATAATATGCAATATAAAGAGGCGTTTTGTTAGTCTGGGACAAGTCATCTATAAAAATGATGAAAAAGCAAATATTGCATGAATGAAATAAGCACTGCACAGAGGCCGCGCACATATAAAAATGTATGAAAATTAGTTTTAGCTAAGGCTTTCGCCTTGAACTTAGGACCGACTAACTCGTGATCAACCACTGTTCACACGAAACCCTTCTCCACTTCAGTCCTCCAAGGTCTCATTCGATTATTTGCTACTACCATCAAGATCTGTATCAATGGCGGCTCCGTGCAGGCTTACGCCAAACACTTCTATGCACACCATTGTACCCTCCTACTCACTAAAGTTTCAAAATATATAATTCAATCGAAATTGCATTATAAATCATCTTCTTTAGCTGTAATGAATAGGTATACAACTTAAGCGCCATCCATTTTAAGGGCTAGTTGCTTCGGCAGGTGAGTTGTTACACACTCCTTGGCGGATTACGACTTCCTGTGACGGACTTATCCTTTGGTTTTGCCGGGGTTGGCCTCAGTTCGTCCAGGGTTCCTGAAAGTAGAAATTCCTACCGGTCCTTCTAAATGAATAACCCTGTTTATTTCATGTAAAACGTTATAAGTATTTATTTAACAAAAAATCTATTTCTAATTTTTTCTATTCCCTTGCTTTGTAAGAGGTGACTGAGGTAATAAAGCCCTCGGCCAACCTCTGCGGTCGAATGGAGTAATGAAGCCTCCAGACGAATATACTTTAATACAAATGAAGTCAAAACCCTTCAGGTGTACTCTTGATCGGTTGTCATAAAACCTACCGACTCGTATGCCTGTCTCCTATTCTCTCTGTCTTTTAATGCGAATTCGTCGCCCTTATATACTAATTTTTGCACGCAAGCAAAGGTTATTTTATAATAACAATTTCTAACTAATAATATTAACAATATAAAACCACAGTTATTCCGGTGAATATTTCTTTCCATAAATATCCACGCACCATAATGCTCCTTATTGAATACAATGCCTTTCTATTTGCCCGCATTCGGTGTTTTCCGGCATTCGCTTTAACTATTGTGAGTATGTACATTTGCTTGTTGTCACCTGATTCTAACATTGTGTTTTGCTTTGCCCAATGCTCCTGCCTCCTTTTGTATGGCGTGCTTTGGTGTGTTGTATGCTAGTGCGTAGGTATGTATAGCAAAATTCCAATTAGTAGCGGCGCTTATTTTTGACGACTTGCTGCTGATCTCCGTTCACTTAAGTTATTATGTATGTTGTATTTGTAGCTGGGTGTATTGTATTTTGAGTGTCCAAAGGGTTGATTGACCGCTGCATTTTTATCTTTTGTGCGTATCTACCTCCCTTCCAAATATTCAACGCATGTTAGGGTGATCCTATATTTAAAATTTATGTGGGCGGAAATATAAATATTTTTGTTGCATGCAAAAGTGCGCAAGTCTAATTTGTCCTTCAATTTAGTAATTATCCATTCAATGTACAACAGAATATACGTGTTTAGGGTATAATTCATAAAGGTATACATATGTATATTTCTGGTGCTTCATATAAAATGTATAAGTGATAAATTCAAATATTATTATAAATTTCAAGTTATTTAGAAAATGTATGTTATTTAGAATGTATGGATATGTGTATTTTGTGAGGATACAAAGTCCTCGTCTTTGGGGTCCTCACACTCCCCTCTCACCTACCGCAACGAGACTCACCGTGACCAGCCCAGGGCGCGTAATGCGTACGTGGTAGAGATGACCCTCAGTTTCTGTGGCTGCTGTCGTGGCTGGTGTAGGTGTCGTTCGAAGTCCTTGGTGAGTTCTTCTGGCAGTGGCTGAATACCGGAGCGATTCTCCCACGTCTCCGGCGTATTGGTTTGGGCGCTGTTCAGCCATTGTTGTATTTCGCCTATCATACTGCTGCCGTCCCCGTCGTTATTGTTGCGGTCGCCGATGTCCTCGTTGCTTGCCGTCAGACTTAGCACGTCGCTGCTGATGTCTTTGAGGCTGCCGTTGACCTCGCTGGACAGACGACTTAATATGTTGTTGTCGTCGTTGTCGTCGTTGAGGCTGCCGTTGGCCTCGCTGGCTATACGGCTTAATACTTCGTTGTCGTCGTCGTTAGTTGTTGGCGGTTCGCATATCGCCTCCACGATCCTCTGGTTGGCCGGGGGTTCGGTTTCAACCTGCGCGTTATATATGCGCATCCTGAGATTGACGTGCCGAGTGTACTCCACGAACACTCGGCCCTGAGTCTCCTCGTCTTCCTGGCGTATCGAAAACTCTCCCTGCTGTTTTGGTGGTTGTCATATTGAACATTTTTATTAATATAAATATTAATGTTTATATAAAGAATGATTTTATATATTATACCATTATTTGATGTTTATTAAAACTTTCATATAAGTACAAAGGAAAATTTTCATATAAGTATAAAAATATTAAATTATCGCCTCACATGACAGAAAATATATGACAAATTCAATATGGACAATTTATCATACTTTCGATGATATTGCCTAGTTAGTTTATTAAAGAAACTAACTTGGTATTACTGGTAAAAATTCAATACATTATAAAGCTTGTATTCTTCATACATTTTTCGTCATGCGAGTCAGAAAACAACTTTAGGTAACGTATGAAAACTTTCGGTCAGCCATACAAAACTAAGCCAAACTAAATTACACTATGCCAAACTAACTGAAAATAAGCAAATTTAATCTTTTAACTCAAATATTAATACATGAAGTGTTGATATTTGATAACTATTGGTAACTGGCTGTTAGTTAAATTAGAAATTGTTGATCATATTGTCACGGATATTAGCATCACTAAGCTATACCATCACTAAGGCGATGCTCAGGCCATGCTAAGCGGTATTTACGTCAATAATCAAATCATGTATACACATATATAAGTCAGCCGAGAGATGTCACACACAGATGCAATTACTTATACGCCTATGTGTGTGCGAGAGACTGTAAACTACAAACTCACATACATCTGAGAGACGCTGAAAAGTAGACAATTGTAAACAAGTAGAAACTATATGAGAACTATAAACACACGAAATAGTTGGTAAGTTCTGGAAATAGAAGAGCCTAGATGTATTCAGCGTAAACTATAAAAGTGGCGCAAGCGAGTAAGAAGAATTCAGTTTGATTTGAGTTGTCAAGCAGTTACGACTAAGGCGATTAGGGCAGAACAACGTCTGCCGGGTTTTCTAGTTCTATATATAATTTAATATGTATTATAATTATATATGTTTTAAAATATGTGTATGTTTGTTCAAAGTATATTTAATTCAAAATGTATGTTCATATATGTATAAGTGATTTCATTTCATTCCATATATATATAACTTATTATAATTCAGTTTATAATTTTAATATGCAATTGTATTATTTACAATGAAAAATCAAAATTTGTGGAGGCCCCGAAAGCCTGTAATTTTGGGGTCTTCACATCCCCCTTACTTCCGGCTCGTGATTGTTACCTCGCCGCCACTGTTGATCCGTTGTCATCGTGTGGAAGCTGTAAATTTTGTCCAAGATTATCTAATCGTAACCCGAACGTGTTGGTATTTTATTCTTTAAATTTCCAAAGGTTTTCAATTTCGCAAAATTCCGTATGTTTATGTGTATAAATGTACGTGTGAGTTTGCTAATTTCTTACTTATTGTTGTGGTCTCCAAATAATTATTCCTCCTTAAGTTACGTTGACCTTTATTGTTGTAATACTGTAGCTAAAATACCTTGCGATTCTTATGTTAGTTGCTGTCGGTATCCCCGTGTCTTTGCGCCTTATTGTATTGCTTGTGTTTGTTGTTGTTGTACCACTGTATCTTTTCATTTCGTGATTGCTTGCGTTGTTTGTTGTTGTACCATGTAACGACAGCTTTTGAGGATTTCTCTGACGACACGCAAGCGGGTATATGAACAGATGTGTAAGCAACCGCTAACCAAATCTCCTTCTCCGCTTTACGATATTAACAAAGCGGATGTTTGATTGTGTGAGTGGGTTGAACTGTTGCTTGCACATATGTGTATATACGTGCCGCCCAAGCGGCGAACGCGGATTGGTTCAACCAAAGCAGGAATGCGATTCGTGACTTACGGTGTCCTAAATGCCGCAAGGCTTAGTGGGTATAAAAGGGGGTCCCGCTGATCAACAGCATTCAAAATCGAAAAGTCGCGGTCTTAACTAGAAAAGTGAAGTGAACAGTTTAAAGTGCGTTTTGTTCACCTTAAAGTGTGGGTGCGCGAGTGACAAAGTTTTTTTCTAAAGTGCGGTTTCACGCCAAAATACAACGCGAGCGAATAAAATAAAAGTGAACCTGGATACCAAGGAATCCTCCCTAGGTGCACCGCCGAGCAAGGAGTGCCGCCACAGCTGGGCGTGGAAAAATCCCCTCAAGAAAGCAGCAAAGTCGTAGGTAAGCCAAAGTGTGAGATTTGAAATTCCTTTTTTTGAGAAACCTTTGTGTTTTTTTTAGCCGCGATTTTTTTTACACCTTTTTTCTTTTATTAGAACATTTTTTTTTGAACCTTGGTTTAAATAATTTTGTTTGAAATTGACATTTTTTTTTTGTAAATTTTGTGAAACAGGAGAGTCGTTAGTGAACCATTTTTTTTTGAGAATTTCTTTATAAAAAAAAAAAATTTATTGAGTTGAAAATAGTTTCGAATCGTTAGATCGACTCAACCTAAAGTCCACTTCGCGAAAATAGAGTTTTTCATAAATGTTTCTTTGGCGCTTTTACACAAAAATCATTCCTCCATTATCAAGCTAAACATTTTTGACCCAAAATTCCCTTTTAAATTTTGAACGTTGTCGTTGTCAACAATATTTTTCATTGTATTCTCGTCGAAATATTTGTTGTGAATTTTTTATTTTAATGATTTTGATTGGATCGAATTTGGTGTGAATTTAAAATTCATAAATATTAAAATATGCATAAGTGCACTTACATGTACATATATATATACATGTATATGTACACGAGCACATATGCATAAAAAAGGTTGATTAAAAGAAGAAGAGGAAGAAAATATCGGAGATAATTGAAATAGTCTTTGTTAAGTCATTTTAAATTTGGAAGAAGAAAAACGAAATAGCTAACTTTAATTTTAAATACAAAAATAGCAAAAGTTCTTAAAAATAAAAATATTTAAAATAATATATACGTTCTCTTGTTACAGCGCACGAAACCAGCCGAAGGCCGCGACTTCTTTTCACATAAAGTTACACAAAATCACTCGTAACAACATACCAGAAGATACAAAGAGTTGGCCGAAGAAAACACGCAAAATAACAACAGACACCAACCACACATACAAAAGGGGTCAATAGTCCAATCAAGGGATTGGTTTCTGGCCAAAAGGGCAGCCAACGAGGCTATATTGGCCAAAAGCGTCCAAACGGATTTGCGCCAGAATCGACGAACACCAACACACACAAGCACACGCACATAACACAGTCAGCAGACTCCCAGTATAGCTACATTCGAGCTCAAACATATAATCAAACACGCAACACCATACATTTTTTACACAACACAAAAAGAGGTAACATAACACACTTGTATATCCACAACACAACAAATTCTGGCAACGGGTCGCATCAGCCCATTAGCAACATATTTACATTTTTTTGGCCACGCAACATCCATCGTCGCTAACTTGTTGCTAAACACTTAGTGGCGCAACCACCCACGTAGCTAACAACATAGTACACGGCATCATCGGCCACATTCATCCACCTTTATTCACTACACTGAAACCCAGCACGCCACTAATCACATCTGAGAGCGAGAGAAGTTAAGCGCGACTCACCCGGAGCACGCTCGCCAACTTGAATATTTTTATTTACTCACCATAGTTTCAATTTATTCTTATTGTATTAGGCCGTACAACTATTACTTTTTTGAGAAAAAAAAGGATATTTGAAGTTTGAATTTATATGAATTTAATTACTTTTTAATTTAATAAATTTTTTTTCTTATTAGTTCTATAACTTAAGGCGTATACGTTTTTCTTTTATTCTTGATTTTTCTTACCTTAATTCCACATTTAGCATATTACCACTTTTTGTCGACAGGCACACAAATTTTTGGGTTTTCACACCCAACCCTACACAAGCATACCTATTTGTATATGCATGAGCCACTCACGACAATTTATTCTCAAATAATATTTTTTATGTTAATACAAAATTTTCGGTTAAACATTTTTTTGTCGAAATCTTTTTCTTTGAATTCGTAATTTTTAGATAATATCCACTCGGCACTTTCAATATCGTATTTTCGCAGTAAAAAGAAAAAAAAAGAAAAGAAAATTTTTTTTGTAAATATTTTTGTCATTTTTACTATTCAATCAAAAAGTAGTCCCAATTTGACTTAATTTTGCTTTGCGCGACTTTTATTATTTCGAGTTTTTTAGCAGGTGCATAAAAGTGTGCACATGCTGTGAACCGATACGTGAAACTAAAAACAAAAGACATTTGTGCATAGGATTAGCCGTGACCACGGTCAATCGGCCAAAGACCTGTAACAGAACAAAAAAAATTCCATTGTTCTGCATATGTTGTTTGTTTTTTTCTTTTTCTACTTTCAGCTCCGCACAACGACTTGGTACCAACTCGGGGTTCTGAGCGAGGTGAGTTTATCATAAAAGCAAAAAAAAATTGTATGCACACACATCTTAACCCACGTACATTTATAAAATTACCATCTCAGAGTAAAATATCACCCACCCACACCTATAGTGAATTTTAACATTTTTTGAGAGTGAACGCACACACGTACGTGCATTTGTACATATGTTTATACGTGTGCTTGTGCGTAAATGATTGGATAGACATTAGGCCGTTATTGAATTTTTAATATTTCTTTGTAATAATAATTATAAAAGCTTCTTTGTAAATTTTCCTTTCAAATAAAAATTAAAAGTTTGAGATTTTGATTAGGGAAGAAGTAATGAAACGGGAGTTATAATTGTTGATTAGCTGTAAAGAGTCATCTATAAATTATTTTAATAAATATTGTTTATTAATTTGAAGTTGGAATTCATTGGAATCAGCGTCTTTATATTGTGGTATATGGGCTGAGGAGTATTATTTTTCATACATAGGTAATTTCAGCTACAACATGTCTGGCTATATGCAGTTTCTTTGTTGGTGTAGGTGTTGCCTTTGCGGCAACTGATGGTAAGTTGGGGTAGTTGGGGGAAAAGATGGAAGATACGTAGATACCTAAAGACGGGCATTAGTCAGGTTCAAGGGGACTCTACTCGGGAAGCGGAGCCATAGTATAGTCCAAAGGCTGTTCACATCTCGCGAACAGGAGGGTTGGGAAGGCTCCACCTGACTCGGACAGGTTTTCTCCCACTTTCCTATATTTATTTTTCTTTAGTTTCTTTAGATACTTTCCCTCAGGCATGAACTCAATTTTGCTATGCAACTGTTGGGAAAGGAGAAGTGGCAAGAACCGCGCCTCAAAGCCGACGAGCCTCAGCCGGGCTATTACCACCCGCCACTCCTCCTCTCCCGCGCCGGGCAGTTATGTAACAATGGCGCCCAACGTTATAGCCCACTAGTAATTTCCAATTTTTCCCATATTTCGTTTCTTTTACTTTCCAATTTTTCTTTTCGTTCACCTTAAGTTGTTTTTCAGCATACTGGTCTCAGCTTTTCACTACCTTATCTATTTTCTTAATTTTCCTTCTCGCGGACAGATTCAGGGTCACGAGGGCAACATCGCTTGTTGTCAGCAACGATAGATATATACCCAAGTGACAAACCAGTGGAGGGAGTGTTGGCGGTGATTTCTGAGTTCCTTTTAAGAACTCAAACGTTTTTAAGACTTTAAGACGATAATTTTTTTTTGTTTTTGTTTTGTTGCAAGCTACATCAGCTGCCATGCGCATGATCCAGCACCGTACGAATGTGAGGTTTTTGTACGTTTGCAGGGGGTAGATATTTTGACAGGGTAAAGGGGGAATTGTGGCAACCACGTCTTGTGCTAGTTCTTAAGACGCTGTAGTGCCACATTTCATAATTAAGAGGGGATTAGCTGACTCTGACTTTGGACAGAATACTTCATTACTTTACTCAACTACTCACAGAGCCCATCAGGCGAGGACAACGCCAAATGCACCAACAGTACCACAATATATTTCAGAAAGTTTAAAATTTCATTTGGAAACTTAATTTAAAATACTTAATCATACTGAGATTTTTACATTTTTCTTATAGTTTTTTTTTATCATTTGTACTTTGGAATTTTTTTTTGTAAACAGACAGGTTTATTATTATTTGGTTTAACACTTGTTTGAAGTTTTATTACTTTTTTTATAAATTTTTTTTTTACAATTTAATATTATTGCTTTTTAAGTTATTTTGAAACACAAACGTATTCCAGGAAACATTTTTCTGAATTTTTATATATTTCCCTGGTTTTATTGCTACTCTTTGAGGGTTGGTCTACAACAATTGTCTTTTATAGTTTCTCTAGCGTTTTGAAGAAGTCATTGAAAGTTTTAATATTATTATATTGGCAATTTTTTTTTATATGTACTTATATTTTTAAGAATTTTTCTTGAATTCATTTTTTTTCTTTTTGTTTGCATTTTTGCTGTCATTCTGCGCAACATTTTTGTTAAACCCAAAACAATTATTGAAATACAGTTTTTCTGTTTTTAGTTTTTTTGATTAATATCAGAAAAGCGTTTTATATATTTATATCGGTACACCGTCAAAGGTTTTTATCGAGGCTATTTCTTTTGCATTTGTTGGCCTCTTTGAAATTTAGCCTTTTAAATACATATACGTACATATACTTTAAGAATTGTCCATTTTTGAATTTTGCACATATATTTTTTTTTTACCCTTTATACACATAAGTATCTTTTTATACACTTTTTATATATATACACACATACGTATATTTCTTTCATACCATTTTTACCATTTGAATTGCGACTGTTTCTTTCAAACTTTCTTTAACTCCGATTTAAGAAATAAATCCATAGTTGAAATAACCGTTGAATTTAAAAAAAATTTTTTTTGCTGTACAAAAGCGTTTCGGTTTTTTTTTTTTAGTGTCCTTTGTCCAACTTTGGAGTTTGTCGTTTTTTTTTCATTACGTTTCGGTAGTCAGGTTGCGGACTCCCTGTTGATACCAGTCCCTTAGTTTATGGACAAGTCCAAGGACCAGGGGCGATTCCAAAGAGGGGTTTAGGACTGTTAGGAAGCAACAGGCGAATTACACGTAGCGTAGCAAGGTGTTTGGAGAACGAGGTGGTAGGGCCCTTATTCAATCAAATCGACACAGGCATCGAATTACCAGCCGATTTCGTCCCAATAGACCTCTGAAATGCTTGCACTGCTAGGGTATTTGGGCAAGCAGAGGTTTCGGTTACTGATAGGGTTGTTATAAACACGTCGGATCGCTCGCTGAATTTTTCGCAGAAATTGGAATGATTATTGGAAATGTCGGACACAGAGGAGGGAGTTGTTGGAGGTGAAGGAATACAAGACCCCAGGGCAGGTGCAGCGGGGTCTGGCGGAGACGGGCGCACGCAGGCATCGGTAGAAGAGCGCACCGACAAGCTAGGACGTATGATGGAGCTGATGATGCAGCAGAACGCTGAGATGAATCATCACATTGGCGAAGTGCGAAAGGTAAGGGAAGATATATCCACTCTTAGCAATGGTGTCGCTCATGTGGAGACATCTATGCGCGCTCCTGCTGCATCAGCTCCTCCACCGAACACGTCCACGCCAGGACAAGATCGGGATGCCACCACGAACCAGCACAGAACAGCGAACCACACAGATACAGGCAACGGCCACTCCAGCTATTCTGGACGAAAGAAAGTAGATTTAGACAAATGGCACCTTAAGTTCGACGGGTCAGCAAAGGGGATGACGGTGGAAAGTTTTGTTTTCAGGTTGGAACGAATGCGCGTACAATACCAGTTGTCCTATCAGCAGTTGTTTTCCGATTTCCACTGCCTAGTTTCAGGGCCCGCTCTCAAGTGGTATTGGCAGGTGCTGGAGGATCACGCCGATGACGAGTCGTTTGACTATTTTGGGTTGAAGAGGGAAATTTTATCTCAATTTAAGTCGGCAGAGTCAGAATACGAGAAGCAATAGCCCTAAGAGAGCTTCGACGAATACTATGCTGACGTCCACGACCTAACGTTCCGACTGAGGCAAAGGATCCCGGAGAACGAGCTGGTCAAAATTATTAAGGGCAACCTAAAGTCATATCTGGCCAACCTGACGTTATCGACAAAGACAGAGACATTGGCGGAGTTGAAGGCCGAATGCAAGAGGGCGGAAAAGTTAATTAAGGAAAACAGGTCTAGGGTGAAGCCAGTCAGCGAGTTAGGGACAAACAACGTAGATTGGTCAGATGGTCAGGAGAGTGAGTTTAGCATAGAGGCGTTCAACAATGACAATAGGAATTTAGGAGTTAGTAAAAATATGTCTCGTGCCCCTGTCACACAAAACTATCCTAAACCCAACATCCCAACCAATTTTCCCAGTCCTGTCACAAGTTCGGCTTCCAATGTCCATAGTCAAGTCCTGTCCAAAACCAGTTGTTTTGTCCCTCCCCGTTTCACCTTATATTGTGTTATGCTTGTGGCATGCCGGTGGATTTCTATTTGAAGAATCCGGCAGAAGCAGCAAAAGACACAAAGTGCAAGTCGAATTTCCACTTTATGAAATGCTTTTCGTGTGGAGGTGATTCGTCCTTTTGTGTCTTTAAACCAGAGGCGGGAAACCGGGCGTTGGCAGAGATGTCCCGGAGCTCTGCCTCAAACCAAGATCGCCCGGGGAATTAATTGGAGATAGGCAGATAGAAATTTTAAAAAGAGATAGGGAGAACGAGGTAAAGGAAAAAGTAGAGGAAAAGAAGAAAGTTGAGCCAGTTAGAGATAGTTTACATGTTAGGAAGTTGAGGTATGAGGAAGCAAGGAGAAGAATATTCTGCGAAGAGATCAAGGCTAAAAAGAAGAAGGAAAATTTCGAAAAAATACAGAAGATGCGGGAAAATTACAAGACTTTCAGGACGATAAAAAAAAAGATTATTTCGACCATAGTTACTGTGCAGGGTGATAATAGGTTGTTCGCCAAAACGGAGATCGGTGGACGCGAGCTGCTCGCGCTCTTAGATTCCGGGGCCGAGGCTAGCTGTTTGGGGAAAAACGCCCATAAATTACTCGAAGGGAAGGAAAGCCTGATTCTGCCGATTCAGGGTCAACATGTGAAGACAGCCAATGGGGGTGAAACCGCGGTTGTTGGTGTAGTGACTCTTCCAGTACTCTGGGACAGTACCACTCGGGAGCTGGAATTTCTGATAGTGCCTGGGCTGCAACAAGAGGTCTATCTAGGGATCGATTTCTGGAAAGCCTTCCAGCTTAATGTAGTCAGTAGGGGGCCCCAAATCCAATCAAAGGTTTCGGTCGTATCAGAGCTTACTCCTGCTGATGGTGACTTATCATTCGATGCAGTGCAACATGATTTGAGTCCCGAAGAAACTGTTGCTTTGGATCGTGTAAAAGCACAGTTTCCTTCCTTCGCAATATTTGGGTTGGGTAAGACCGATGTAGAGGAGCACGTCATCGAGGTGACGGATGAGCACCTTCCTGTGAAGCAGCGCCACTACCCTATTTCCCCCGCAATTCAAAAATTAATATTCACAGAACTGGAGAGGATGTTGGAGATGGGCGTTATTGAAGAGAGCAACAGTTGCTGGAATTCCCCCGTCTCACTCGTCATCAAAGGAACTAAAAATCGCCTATGTTTGGACGCCCGCAAATTAAATGATCGAACCATCAAAGACGCCTACCCACTCCCACATATAGGCGGTATTCTAAGTCGGCTTCAGAATACCAGGTACATATCTGCCATTGATTTAAAAGACGCGTTTTGGCAAATACCTTTAAGGCGAAAGTCTAGGGAGAAAACTGCTTTCACTGTACCTGGTAGACCTTTGTACCTTTCACAGTAATGCCTTTTGGACTGTGCAACGGGGCACAACGAATGTGTCGTTTAATGGACAAGGTCATCTCCGCTTATCTTCGTGAATCTGTGTTTGTTTACCTAGATGATTTACTGGTTTGTTCCGCGAATTTTTCGTCCCGTTTAGGTATGTTGTCCCGTGTTGCAAAATGTCTTCGTGATGCGAAATTGCCGATAAACGTTGAAAAGAGTAAGTTTCGTTTTAAAGAAGTAAGATATCTGGGTTATGTCGTAGGCGACCAATGTATCCGTGCGGATCTAAATAAGGTGGCAGCGATGCGAGACTTCCCCGAACCCCGAACACCGAAGCAACTTAGACGGTTCCTAGGGATGACAGGCTGGTACCGAAGATTCATACAAGATTACGCGACAATTGCAGCACCGCTGCACGACTGCCTCACTAAAGGCAAAATAAAATCTTTTAAAATGACAGACGAAGCGATGCAAGCATTTGATTGCTTAAAGCAAAAATTAATATCTGCACCGGTGTTAATACATCCGGATTTTGAAAAGCACTTTTACGTGCAATGTGACGCATCCACGGACGGAGTCGGAGGGGTACTCTTCCAACTAGATGAGGACGGAAACGAACGACCGATTGCCTATGTATCTGCGAAACTAAATAAGGGACAAAGAAATTACAGTATCACGGAACTAGAGTGTTATGAATCGGTCCTGAGTATAAAGAGGTTCCGGCCCTATATCGAGGGATTGCCCTTTACGGTAATAACTGACCATGCAAGCTTGAAGTGGTTGATGGGTCAGAAGGACTTGTCTGGCCGGCTGGCAAGGTGGAGTTTAAAATTACAAGGCTTCAATTTCGACATCTAGCACCGTAAGGGCACCCAAAATGTAGTACCGGATGCTTTATCCAGGGTCGACATGAGTGAAATTTTAGTAAACGACAGAATACTGGACATCGACGTAAATTCACCTTACTTTAAAACGACTGAGTACCACGAACTCATAGACACGGTTACATCGAACAAATACAAATTACCGGAACTGTGCGTATCTGATGGATACGTTTATAGACGGACGCAATTTGACAAGGGCGAAGGGCTTCAAGGAGACCATGCCTGGAAACTCTGGGTACCGACTGAACTTCGTTCTGGGTTGGTGGAGGCATCGCACTGCTCGCCTTCTGCAGGTCATTGAGGTATACAATAGAACCTTGTGTGCATCCTTGAAAGATACTACTGGCCAGGACTTGTGGCAGATGTACAAAATTATATTAAAAGTTGCGATACCCGTAAAGGCAACAAAACCCAAAATGCTTTCCACAAACCGTTGATGGGAAAACAACATGTTACTGAACGCCCTCTGCAACGTTTATTTATAAATTTTATGGTTTCATACCCACGTACATGTGATGGTAATGTTTATGTGTTTATGTGTTTGTGTGTCTAGATCACTTTTCGAAATTTGTGTTTTTGAAACCCATGCGTAGGGCAACCTCAGCTGAAGTTGTAAAATTCTTAAAACAGGATGTTTTTCATGTGTTTGGTGTACCGGAGTATGTACACTCCGACAACGGCACACAGTTCGTTTCAGAAATGTTTACATCATTTTTAGCAAGATACGGTATGACTCATGTAAGAACGGCGTTCTACTCGCCACAAGGCAACGCGGCAGAAAGGGTCAGCCGATCAATATTGCAAATAGTTAGGTCATATGTAGGCGAAAACCAGAAAAATTTGGACAAACACATTAGTGATGCAGCCTTTGCATTACCAAGCGTCATCCATTCGGCGATTAACACATCACCGTATTATGCGTTGTTTGGTATGCCCATGATGCAACATGGTGCATCGTAAGAATTGTATCGAAAATTAGGCGCAGTCAAGGATGTGGACTGCGAGCAAGAGTTAACATCAGATAAGCTTCAGGCGATTAAAAATAATATTATGAAAGAGCTGAGGTTAGCCCACGAACGCAGCAAGAAGGTATATAACACTAGAAGTAGGGATGTGACCTTTAAGATTGGAAAAGTGGTATACCGCCAAAATTTTAAACAGAGTACACAAATCGACAACTATAATCCCAAACTTGCCCCAAAACAAGTAAAATGCATAGTACCTAAAGTAATAGGTAACTCGACGTATGAACTCGGTGATGTTAGTGGAAACAAAATTGGGGTATACCATGCTAAAGATATATTTTTGGCATGATGTTAGTTAATGTTCAATGTTGAATATTATTTATTACTCACCTTTGTACCTGAAAAACTTGACCTGTAGAAAATTGACATCCATTTTGATTTTTTTGTGATTATTTATTCAATTATTTTAGGTTTTATTGACCTGTTAACGTAAGTATACCGTTTTGCCTTGACTTTTATTTGATTATACATTCCCAACTTGACATATTAATCCATTTAGACATTTGCAACTTGACTAATTTTCTTCAATCTGTGATATAGTTTTAGTTCAAACTGTGATATAGGATTAAGATGCCCAGCTGTGATACTCTAGTTTTTCTTGAGAATCCAGTGATGTTAGGTTTAGAATTTTGGTAATTTATTTAATATTTTTGTGGTGTAGTAAACATATGTTGTTGTATTATATGTTTGAGGATTTCTCTGACGACACGCAAGCGGGTATATGAACACATGTGTTAGCAACCGCTAACCAAATCTCCTTCTCCGCTTTACGATATTAACAAAGCGGATGTTTGATTGTGTGAGTGGGTTGAACTGTTCCTTGCACATATGTGTATATACGTGCCGCCCAAGGGGCGAACGCGGATTGGTTCAACCAAAGCAGGAAGGTGATTCGTGACTTACGGTGTTCTAAATGCCGCAAGGCTTAGTGGGTATAAAAGGGGGTCCCGCTGATCAACAGCATTCAAAATCGAAAAGTCGCGGTCTTAACTAGAAAAGTGAAGTGAAAAGTTCTATATTCAAAGTGCGTTTTGTTCACCTTAAAGTGTGGGTGCGCGAGTGACAAAGTTTTTTTCTTAAGTGCGGTTTCACGCCAAAAGTCAACGCGAGCGAATAAAATAAAAGTGAACCTGGATACCAAGGAATCCTCCCTAGGTGCACCGCCGAGCAAGGAGTGCCGCCACCACTGGGCGTCGAAAAATCCCCCCAAGAAAGCAGCAAAGTCACAGGTAAGCCAAAGTGTGAGATTTGAAATTCCTTTTTTTGAGAAACCTTTGTGTTTTTTTTTTAGCCGCGATTTTTTTACACCTTTTTCCTTTTATTAGAACATGTTTTTGAACCTTGGTTTAAATAATTTTGTTTGAAATTGAAATTTTTTTTTGTAAATTTTTTGAAACAGGAGAGTCATTAGTGAACCATTTTTTTTTTTAATTCCTTTATAAAAAAAAAATTTATTGAGTTAGAAATAGTTTCGAATCGTTAGATCGGCTCAACCTAAAGTCCACTTCGCGAAAGTAGAGTTTTTCATATATTTTTCTTTGGAGCTTTTACACAAAAATTATTCCTCCATTATCAAGCTAAACATTTTTGACCCAAAATTCCCTTATAAATTTTGAACGTTATCGTTGTGAACAATATTTTTCATTGTATTCTCGTCGAAATATTTGTTGTGAATTTTTATTTTATTGGATTTTGATCCTATCGAATTTGGTGTGAATTTAAAATTCGTAAATATTAAAATATGCATAAGTGCACTTACATGTACATATGTATATACATATATATGTACACGAGCACATATGCAAACAAAAAGGTAGATTAAAAGAAGAAGAGGAAGAAAATATCGGAGGTAATTGAAATATTCTTTGTTAAGTCATTTTAAATTTGGAAGAAGAAAAACGAAATAGCTAACTTTATTTTAAATACAAAAAAAAAAAAAATTAAGCAAAAATTGTTAAAAATAAAAATATTTTAAATAATATATACGTTCTCTTGTTACAGCGCACGAAGCCAGCCGATGGCCGCGACTTCTTTTCACATAAATTTACACAAAATCACACGTAAAAACATACCAAAAGATACAAAGAGTTGGCCGAAGAAAACACGCAAAATAACAACAGACACCAACCACACATACAAAAGGGGTCAATAGTCCAATCAAAAAACCAAAAGGGCAGCCAACGAGGCTATATTGGCCAAAAGCGTGCAAACGGATTAGCGCCAGAATCGACGAACACCAACAGACACAAGCACACGCACATAACACAGTCAGCAGACTCCCAGTATAGCTACATTCGAGCTCAAACATATAATCAAACACGCAACACCATAAATTTTCACAAAACCAACAAGAGGTAACATAACACACTTGTATATCCACAACACAACAAATTCTGGCAACGGGTCGCATCAGCCCATTAGCAACACATTTACATTTTTTTTGGCCACGCAACATCCATCGTCGCGAACTTGTTGCTAAACACTTAGTGGCGCAACCACCCACGTAGCTAACAACATGGTACCCAGCATCATCGGCCACATTTATCCACCTTTATTCACTACATTGAAACCCAAAAAGTCACATATTTGAAATTTGAATTTATATGAATTTAATTACTTTTTAATTTAATAAATTTTTTTATTATTAGTTCTATAACTTAAGGCATATACGTTTTTCTTTTATTCTTTATTTTTCTTACCTTAATTCCACATTTAGCATATTACCACTTTTTGTCGACAGGCACACAAATTTTTGGGTTTTCACACCCAGCCCTACACAAGCATACCTATTTGTATAATGCATGAGCCACTCACGAAAATTTATTCTCAAAAAATGTATTTTATGGTAATACAAAATTTTCGGTTAAAAATTTTTTTATCAAAATCTTTTTCTTTGAATTCGTAATTTTTAGATAATATCCACTCGGCACTTTCACTATCGTATTTTCGCGGTAAAAAGAAAAAAAAATTTTTTTTGTAAATATTTTTGTCATTTTTACTATTCAAAAAGTAGTCCCAATTTGACTTAATTTTGCTTTACGTGATTTTTATTATGTCGAGTTTTTTTAGCAGGTGCATAAAAGTGTGCACATGCTTTGAACCGATACGTGAAACTAAAAACAAAAGACATTTGTGCATAGGATTAGCCGTGACCACGGTCAATCGGCCAAAGACCTGTAACAGAACAAAAAAATTCCATTGTTCTGCATATGTTGTTTATTTTTTTCTTTTTCTACTTTCAGCTCCGCACAACGATTTGGTACCACCTCGGGGTTCTGAGCGAGGTGAGTTTATCATAAAAGAAAAAAAATTGTATGCACACACATCTTAACCCACGTACATTTATAAAATTACCATCTCAGAGTAAAATATCACCCACCCACACCTATAGTGAATTTTAGCATTTTTTTAGAGTGATCGCACACACGTGCGTGCATTTTTATATATGTTTATACGTGTGCTTGTGCGTAAATGATTAGATAGACGTTAGGCCGTTGTTGAATTTTTAATATTTCTTTGTAATAATAATTATAAAAGCTTCCTTGTAAATTTTCCTTTCAAATAAAAATTAAAAGTTTGAGATTAGAATTAGGGAAGAAGTAATGAAACGGGAGTTATAATTGTTGATTAGCTGTAAAGAGTCATCTATAAATTATTTTAGTAAATATTGTTTATTAATTTGAAGTTGGAATTCATTGGAATCAGCGTATTTATATTGTGGTATATGGGCTGAGGAGTATTATTTTTCATACATAGGTAATTTCAGCTACAACATGTCTGGCTAAAGGTAGTTTCTTTGTTGGTGTAGGTGTTGCCCTTGCGGCAACTGATGGTAAGTTGGGGTAGTTGGGGGAAAAGATGGAAGATACGTAGATAACTAAAGACGGACTTTAGTCAGGTTCAAGGGGACTCTACTCGGGAAGCGGAGCCATAGTATAGTCCAAAGGCTGTTCACATCTCGTGAACAGGAGGGGTGGGAAGGCTCCACCTGACTCGGACAGGTTTTCTCCCACTTTCTTATATTTATTTTTCTTTAGTTTGTTTAGATACTTTCCCTCAGGCATGAACTCAATTTTGCTATGCAACTGTTGGGAAATGAGAAGTGGCAAGAACCGCGCCAACCCGCCACTCCTCCTCTCCCGCAACAGGCAGTTATGTAACAATGGCGCCCAACGTTATAGCCCACTAGTAATTTCCAATTTTTCCCATATTTCGTTTCTTTTACTTTCCAATTTTTCTTTTCGTTCACCTTAAGTTGCTTTTCAGTATACTAGTTTCAGCTTTTCACTACCTTATCTATTTTCTTAATTTTCCTTCTCGCGGACAGATTCAGGGTCACGAGGGCAACATCGCTTGTTGTCAGCAACGAGAGATATGTGCCCAAGTGACAAACCAGTGGAGGGAGTGTTGGCAGTGATTTCTGAGTTCCTTTTAAGAACTCCAACTTTTTTGAAAAGTGGTATCAGAAGTCATCGGCAGTACTTTAAGACGATAATTTTTTGTTTTGTTTTTGTTTTGTTGCAAGCTACATCAGCTGCCATGCGTATGATCCAGCAGCGTACAAATGTGAGGTTTTTGTACGTTTGCAGGTTGTAGATATTTTGACAGGGTAAAGGGGAATTGTGGCAACCACGTCTTGTGCTAGTTCTTAAGACACTGTAGTGCCACATTTCACAATTAAGAGAGGATTAGCTGACTCTGACTTTGGAAAGAATACTTCATTACTTTACTCAACTACCAACAGAGCCCATCAGGCGAGGACAACACCAAATGCACCAACAGTACCACAATATATTTCAGAAAGTTTAAAATTTCATTTGGAAACTTAATTTAAAATACTTAATCATACTGAGATTTTTAAATTTTTCTTATAGTTTTTTTTATCATTTATACTTTGGAATTTTTTGTAAACAGACAGGTTTATTGTTTGCTGGGTTGGAGCTGTTTTGGTCGATATGTATAAAGAAAAACCAAGAGTTTTTACTTTTCTCTTCTATGCATTTCGACGCATCCGCGTCATCATCAGGAAGTCTATTTATTTTCAAACAAACCACATGAAAATACAAAAGTAATCATTATTTTCAATAAACATTACAAATTCAACATTAAAACAATAACTCACAATAATTTAATTAGTTGTACAAACACAATAATATCACAGGACAATCGACACATTCATTTTTCTTATTTTCTATTTTTGTTTTTATCATTTTTTATTATTGCTGTATAAGCTGTATTTGTATTGTCAATGTCTTCTTTAAAATTCATGACATTCGTCATATGTTGTTGGATGCGGAGACTTTCCAGTGTCATCCTCCTTTTGCATCTTCTCTCAACATCTAAAATTTTTGCGTTCCCAAAATCAGCTGTATGGTCATTGTCAGTCAGGTGTTGAGAAAGCGCGGTATTTGTTTTTCTGTTTTTTGCGTCCATTTCATGTTCGTGTATTCTCGTTCTCAATGGTCTTTTCGTTGTGCCAATGTAACATTTATTGCAGGCATTGTTGTTGTTACCGTTGCATTGAATTTTATACACTACATTGCATTGTTGTCCCTTGTCTATTTTGTCTTTTGTTTTTATAAAGAAACGATTAAGTGTATTGTGTGGTTTGTGAGCAAATGTTATGTTGTCTTTTTTCATAATTCTCCTGAGCGATTGATTACTTGTTAGTCCGCGTATATAGGTAACTCCAATATAAGTTTTGTTTGTGTTTGCTTCTGTTTGTCCATTTGATGAATTAGGGTGGTCCATTTATTGTGTCGTATTAGTTATAAGCTTTTCTATTAGAGTATTCGGGTAGCTATTTTTGAGGAGAATATTTTTTATTTTCTTCTTGTTTTCTTCTATGAAATCACCGTCACTTAGAAGATGTATTTTCCTTATTAGACTTGTTGCTGTGTTAATTTTCTGCTTCCATGGATGATTGGAGTGATAATTGATAATTCTTCCTGATGCCATCGACTTTGCATACCAGTTGAACGTTAAGTTTTGGTTTTTTCGGTGTATTTCTACGTCTAGGAAGGCAATTTTGTTGTTCTGCTCTAATTCTTTAGTAAATTGTATCCTGGTATGCTGTGCATTAAACACTGTTAGTATGTCTTCCACGTCTTTAGCTTTAACAATTGCGAGTATGTCATCTACATATTTGGTTATGCATTTGACATATATGTCTTTGCTTTTTAATTCAGCGAGGCTGTCGTCCAATATTTTGTCCAGAACGATACTTGCAATGGTTGGAGATAGCGGGTTGCCCATTGGCATTCCGTAGATTTGTTGGTATATGGTGTTGTTATATGAAAAATAATTGTTGTCACGTAAGCAGAAATCTAGTATCGTCTGGAATTGTTTTTTGTCTATTTGTGTATGTGTCTCCAATTTTTCCCATTTTCGCATAATAGTGCGTATTGCTAAATGTATGGGTATATTCGTAAAAAGAGATACGACGTCGAATGAAATGAGAATTTCGTCGTCTTGAATTGTGAAATTATTGATTTTTTCTTTAAGTTGAAGTGAACTTTTTATATTAAGATCATCGGATATAATATTTTCTAAAATGCTTCCAACAAATTTTGATAATTTGTAACATGGTACATTAATAGATGAGCAAATCGGTCTAAGTGGTGCGTGTGGTTTGTGAATTTTCGGAAGTCCGTAAAATCTTGGAGCATTAGCAGCCGCGGATGTCAGCTGAAATTTTTGTTTTGCATCGAGTCTCCTTTGTTTGTAAAGATTATTTATAATTGTGTTATTCTTCTTCATCAGTTTTTGTGTGGGATCATTCCTAATTGTTTTGTATGTGTTTTTGTCGTTTAGCAACTCTTTCATTTTTAGTTCGTATTCATTTTTGTACATCATAACTGTCTTGTTGCCTTTGTCTACATTTGTTATTATGATCTCGTTTCTGTGTTGGTTAAGGAATCTTTTGGTGTCTGTCGATGTTTTCAGTATAAAATTGTCCTTAGTGCAGTTTCTAATTTTTTGCTGAAAAGTATTGATTTTTGCCGCAATGTCACTCCTTACAATATCTTTTTCCCTCTCGTCCTCAAAACTTTGTACGCATTGTTCCAAATCGGCGATTATTTCAATGGGTGAAAATGTTTTTCTTGACACTGGTTTATTATTATTTTTTTTTTAACACTTGTTTGAAGTTTTATTATTTTTTTATAAATTTTGTTTTTTTACAATTTAATATTATTGCTTTTTAAGTTATTTTGAAACACAAACGTATTCCAGGAAACAGCTTTCTGAATTCTTATATACTTCCCTGGTTTTATTGCTACTCTTTGAGGGTTGGTCTACAACAATTGTCTTTTATAGTTTCTCTAGCGTTTTGAAGAAGTCATTGAAAATTTTAATATTATTATATTGGCAATTTTTTGTTATATGTACTTATATTTTTAAGAATTTTTCTTGAATTCGTTTTTTTCTTTTTGTTTGCATTTTTGCTGTCATTCTGCGCAACAGTTTTGTTAAACCCAAAACAATTATTGAAATACAGTTTTTCTGTTTTCAGTTTTTCTGATTAATATCAGACAATCGTTTTATATATTTATATAGGTACACCGTCAAAGGTTTTTATCGAGGCTATTTATTTTGCATTTGTTGGCCTCTTTGAATTTTAACCTTTTAAATACATATACATACATATACTTTAAGAATTGTCCATTTTTGAATTTTGCACATATATTTTTTTTTACCCTTTATACACATAAGTATCTTTTTATACACTATACTATACTATATATATACACACATATGTGTATTTCTTCCATACCATTTTTACCATTTGAATTGCGACTGTTTATTTCAAAATTTCTTTAACTCCGATTTAAGAAATAAATCCATAGTTGAAATAACCGTTGAAATAGAAATTTTTTTTTTATGCTGTACAAAAGCGTTTCGGTTTTATTTTTTTTAGTGTCCTTTGTCCAACTTTGGAGTTTGTCGTTTTTTTTCATTTGTTTCGGTAGTCAGGTTGCGGACTCCCTGTTGATACCAGTCCCTTAGTTTATGGACAAGTCCAAGGACCAGGGGGCGATTGCAAAGAGGGTTTTAGGACTGTTAGGAAGCAACAGGCGAATTACACGTAGCGTAGCAAGGGCTTTGGATAACGAGGTGGTAGGGCCCTTATTCAATCAAATCGACACAGGAATCGAATTACCAGTCGATTTCGTGCCAATAGACCTCTGGAATCTTTGCACTGCTAGGGTATTTGGGCAAGCAGAGGTTTCGGTTACTGATAGGGTTGTCATAAACACGTCGGATCGCTCGCTAAATTTTTCGCAGAAATTGGAAAGATTGTTAGAAATGTCGGACACAGAGGAGGGAGCTGTTGGAGGTGAAGGAATACAAGACCTCAGGGCAGGTGCAGCGGGGTCTGGCGGAGACAGGCGCACGCAGGCATTGGTAGAAGAGCGCATCGACCAGCTAGGACGTGTGATGGAGGTGATGATGCAGCAGAACGCTGAGATGAATCATCACATTGGCGAAGTGCGAAAGGTAAGGGAAGATATATCCACTCTTAGCAATCGTGTCGCTCATGTGGAGACATCTATGCGCGCTCCTGCTGCATCAGCTCTTCCACACCAGGACAAGATCGGGATGCCACCACGAACCAGCACAGAACAGCGAACCACACAGAGACAGGCAACGGCCACTCCAGCTATTCTGGATGAAAGAAAGTAGATTTAGACAAATGGCACCTTAAGTACGACGGATCAGCAAAGGGGATGACGGTGGAAAGTTTTGTTTCAGGTTGGAACGAATGCGCGTACAATACCAGTTGTCCTATCAGCAGTTGTTTTCCGATTTCCACTGCCTAATTTCAGGGCCCGTTCTCAAGTGGTATTGGCAGGTGATGGAGGATCACGCCGATGACGAGTCGTTTGACTATTTAGGGTTGAAGAGGGAAATTTTATTTCAATTTAAGTAGGCAGAGTCATACTACGAGGTAATACGCGAGATCGTGGAGCGGAAGCAGCAGCCCCAAGAGAACTTCGACGAATACTATGCTGACGTCCACGACCTTACGTTCCGACTGAGGCAAAGAATCCCTGAGAACGAGCTGGTCAAAATTATTAACGTTTTGACGCTCTCGACAAAGACAGAGACATTGGCGGAGTTGAAGGCCGAATGCAAGAGGGCGGAAAAGTTAATTAAGGAAAACAGGTCTAGGGCGAAGCCAGTCAGCGAGTTAGGGACAAACAACGTAGATTGGTCAGAAGGTCAGGAGAGTGAGTTTAGCATAGAGGCGTTCAACAAAGACAATAGGAATTTAGGAGTTAGTAAAAATATGTCTCGTGCCCCTGTCACGCAAAACCATCCTAAACCCAACATCCCAACCAATTTTCCCAGTCCTGTCACAAGTTCGGCGTCCAATGTCCATAGTCAAAATGTTAGTCCTGTCCAAAACCAATCCTTTTGTCCCTCCCCGTTTCACCTTATGTTGTGTTATGCTTGTTGCATGCCGGTGGATTTCTATTTGAAGAACCCGGCAGAAGCAGCAGAAGACACAAAGTGCAAGTCGAATTTCCACTTTATGAAATGCTTTGCGTGTGGAGGTGATTCGTCCTTTTGTGTCGTTAAACCAGAGGCGGGAAACCGGGCGTTGGCAGAGATGTCCGGGAGCTCTGCCCCAAACCAGGATCGCCCGGGGAATTAATTGGAGATAGGCAGATAGAAATTTTAAAAATAGATAGGGAGAACGAGGTAAAGGAAAAAGTAGAGGAAAAGAAGAAAGTTGAGCCAGTTATAGATAGTTTACATGTTAGGAAGTTAAGGTATGAGGAAGCAAGGAGAATAATATTCTGCGAAGAGATCAAGGCTAAAAAGAAGAAGAAAAATTTCGAAAAAATACGGAAGATAAGGGAAAAACACAAGATTTTCAGGAGGATAAAAAAAAGATTATTTCGACCATAGTTACTGTGCAGAGTGATAATAGGTTGTTCGCCAAAACGGAGATCGGTGGACGCGAGGTGCTCGCGCTCTTAGATTCCGGGGCCGGGGCTAGCTGTTTGGGGAAAAACGCCCATAAATTAATCGAAGGGAAGGAAAGCCTGATTCTGCCGATTCAGGGTCAACATGTGAAGACAGCCAATGGGGGTGAAACCGCGGTTGTTGGTGTAGTGACTCTTCCAGTACTCTGGGACAGTACCACTCGGGAGCTGGAATTTCTGATAGTGCCTGGGCTGCAACAAGAGGTCGGTCTAGGGTTCGATTTCTGGAAAGCCTTCCAGCTTAATGCAGTCAGTAGGGGGCCCCAAATCCAATCAAAGGTTTCGATCGTATCAGAGCTTACTCCTGCTGATGGTGACTTATCATTCGATGCGGTGCAACATGATTTGAGTCCCGAAGAAACTGTAGCTTTGGATCGTGTAAAAGCACAGTTTCCTTCCTTCGCAATATTTGGGTTGGGTAAGACGGATGTAGAGGAGCACGTCATCGAGGTGACGGATGAGCACCTTCCTGTGAAGCAGCGCCACTACCCTATTTCTCCGGCAATTCAAAAATTAATATTCGCAGAACTGGACAGGATGTTTGAGATGGGCGTTATTGAAGAGAGCAACAGTTGCTGGAATTCCCCCGTCTCACTCGTCATAAAAAGAACTAAAAATCGCCTATGTTTGGACGCCCGCAAATTAAATGATCGCACCATCAAAGACGCCTACTCACTCCCACATATAGGCGGTATTCTAAGTCGGCTTCAGAATACCAGGTACATATCTGCCATTGATTTAAAAGACGCGTTTTGGCAGATACCTTTAGAGCGAAAGTCCAGGGAGAAAACAGCTTTCACTGTACCTGGTAGATCTTTGTACCATTTCACAGTAATGCCTTTTGGACTGTGCAACGGGGCACAACGAATGTGTCGTTTAATGGACAAGGTCATCCCCGCTTATCTTCGTGAATCTGTGTTTGTTTACCTAGATGATTTACTGGTTTGTTCCGAGAATTTTTCATCCCATTTAGATATGTTGTCCCGTGTTGCAGAATGTGTTCGTGATGCGAAATTGACGATAAACGTTGAAAAGAGTAAGTTTCGTTTTAAAGAAGTAATATATCTGGATCGTAGGCGACGCATGTATCGGTACGGATCTAAATAAGGTGGCAGCGATGCGAGACTTCCCCAAACCCCGAACACCGAAGCAACTTAGACGGTTCCTAGGGATGACAGGCTGGCACCGCAGATTCATACAAGATTACGCGACAATTGCAGCACCGCTGCACGACTGCCTCACTAAAGGCAAAATAAAATCTTTTAAAATGACAGACGAAGCGATGCAAGCATTTGATTGCTTAAAGCAAAAATTAATATCTGCGCCGGTGTTAATACATCCGGATTTTGATAAGCACTTTTACGTGCAATGTGACGCATCCACGGACGGAGTCGGAGGGGTACTCTTCCAACTAGACGAGGACGGAAACGAACGACCGATTTCCTACGTATCTGCTAAACTAAATAAGGCACAAAGAAATTACAGTATCACGGAACTAGAGTGTTATGCAGCGGTCCTGAGTATAAAGAGGTTCCGGCCCTATATCGAGGGATTGCCCTTTACGGTAATAATTGACCATGCCAGCTTGAAGTGGTTGATGGGTCAGAAGGACTTGTCTGGCCGGCTGGCAAGGTGGAGTTTAAAATTACAAGGCTTCAATTTCGACATCCAGCACCGTAAGGGCACCCAAAATGTAGTGCCGGATGCTTTATCCAGGGTCGACATGAGTGAAATTTTAGTGAACGACAGAATACTGGACATCGACGTAAATTCACCTTACTTTAAAACGGCTGAGTACCACGAACTCATAGACACGGTTACATCGAACAAATATAAATTACCGGAACTGTGCGTATCTGATGGATACGTTTATAGACGGACGCAATTTGACAAGGGGAAAGGGCTTCAAGGAGACCATGCCTGGAAACTCTGGGTACCGACTGAACTTCGTTCTGGGTTGGTGGAGGCATCGCACTGCTCGCCTTCTGCAGTTTATGGAGGTATACACAAGAAACTTGTGCGCATCCGTGAAAGATACTACTGGCCAGGACTTGTGACAGATGTACAAAATTATATTAAAAGTTGCGATACCTGTAAAGGCAACAAAACCCAAAATGCTTTCCACAAACCGTTGATGGGAAAACAACATGTTACTGAACGCCCTCTGCAACGTTTATTTATAGATTTTATGGGTCCATACCCACATACATGTGATGGTAATGTTTATGTGTTTGTGTGTCTAGATCACTTTTCGAAATTTGTGTTTTTGAAACCCATGCGTATGGCAACCTCAGTTGAAGTTGTAAAATTTTTAAAACAGGATGTTTTTCATGTGTTTGGTGTACCGGAGTATGTACACACCGACAATGGCAAACAGTTCGTTTCAGAAATGTTTACATCATTTTTAGCAAGATACGGTACGACTCATGTAAGAACGGCGTTCTACTCGCCACAAGACAACGCGGCAGAAAGGGTCAGCCGATCAATATTGCAAATAGTTAGGTCATATGTAGGCCAAAACCAGAAAAATTGGGACAAACACATTAGTGCTGCGGCCTTTGCATTACGAAGCGTCATCCATTCGGCTATTAACACATCACCGTATTATGCGTTGTTTGGCATGCCCATGGTGCAACATGATGCATCGTACGAAGTGTATCGAAAATTAGGCGCAGTCATGGATGTGGACTGCGAGCTAGAGTTAACATCAGATAAGCTTCAGGCGATTAGAAATAATATTATGAAAGAGCTGAGGTAAGCCCACGAACGCAGCAAGAAGGTATATAACACTAGTAGTAGGGATGTGACGTTTAAGATTGGAAAAGTGGTATCCCGCAGAAATTTTAAACAGAGTTCACAAATCGACAACTATAATCCCAAACTTGCCCCAAAACAAGTAAAATGCATAGTACCTAAAGTAATAGGTAACTCGACGTATGAACTCGGTGATGTTAGTGGAAACAGAATTGGGGTATACCATGCTAAAGATATATTTGTGGCATGATGTTAGTTAATGTTCAATGTTGCATGTTATTTATTACTCACCTTTGTACCTGAAAAACTTGACCTGTAGAAAATTGACATCCATTTTGATTTTTTTGTAATTATTTATTCAATTATTTTAGGTTTTATTGACCTGTTAACGTAAGTATACCGTTTTGACTTAACTTTTATTTGATTATACATTCCCAACTTGACATATTAATCCATTTAGACATTTGCAACTTGACTAATTTTCTTCAATCTGTGATATAGTTTTAGTTTAAACTGTGATATAGGATTAAGATGCCCAGCTGTGATACCCTAGGTTAGTTTTTGCTTGAGAACCCAGTGATGTTAGGTTTAGAATTTTGGTAATTTATTTAATATTTTTGTGGTGTAGTAAATATATGTTGTTGTATTATATGTTTGAGGATTTCTCTGACGACACGCAAGCGGGTATATGAACACATGTGTAAATAACCGCTAACCAAATCTCCTTCTCCGCTTTACGATATTAAAAAAGTTGATGTTTGATTGTGTGAGTGGGTTGGACTGTTGCTTGCACATATGTGTATATACGTGCCGCCCAAGGGGCGAACGCGGATTGGTTCAACCAAATCAGGAAGGCGATTCGTGACTTACGGTGTCCTAAATGCCGCAAGGCTTAGTGGGTATAAAAGGGGGTCCCGCTGATCAACAGCATTCAAAATCGAAAAGTCGCGGTCTTAACTAGAAAAGTGAAGTGAAAAGTTCTATATTCAAAGTGTGTTTTGTTCACCTTAAAGTGTGGGTGCGCGAGTGACAAAGTTTTTTTCTTAAGTGCGGTTTCACGCCAAAAGTCAACGCGAGCGAGGTTTTTGAACCTTGGTTTAAATAATTTTGTTTGAAATTGACATTTTTTTTTGGTAAATTTTGTGAAACAGGAGAGTCGTTAGTGAACGATTTTTTTTTTGAGAATTTCTTTATAAAAAAAAAAATTAATTGAGTTAGAAATAGTTTCGAATCGTTAGATCGGCTCAACATAAGTCCACTTCGCGAAAGTAGAGTTTTTCCTAAATGTTTCTTTGGCGGTTTTACACAAAGATCATTCCTTCATTATCAAGCTAAATATTTTTGACCCAAAATTCCCTTTTAAATTTTGAACGTTGTCGTTGTGAACAATATTTTTCATTGTATTCTCGTCGAAATATTTGTTGTGAATTTTTATTTTTTTGGATTTTGATTCGATCGAATTTGGTGTGAATTTAAAATTCATAAATAATTAAATATGCATAAGTGCACTTACATGTACATATGTATATAAATATATATGTACACGAGAACATATGCAAACAAAAAGGTAGATTAAAAGAAGAAGAGAAAGAAAATATCGGAGGTAATTGAAATAGTCTTTGTTAAGTCATTTTAAATTTGGAAGAAGGAAAACGAAATAGCTAACTTTAATTTTAAATACAAAAACAAAAATTTTAAGCAAAAATTCTTAAAAATAAAAATATTTTAAATAATATATACGTTCTCTTGTTACAGCGCACGAAGCCAGCCGAAGGCCGCGACTTCTTTTCACATAAAGTTACACAAAATCACACGTAAAAACATACTAAAAGCTACAAAGAGTTGGCCGAAGAAAACATGCAAAATAACAACAGACACCAACCACACATACAAAATGGGTCAATAGTCCAATCAAGGGATTGGTTTCTGGCCAAAAGGGCAGCCAACGAGCCTATATTGGCCAAAAGCGTGCAAACGGATTAGCGCCAGAATCGACGAACACCAACAGACACAAGCACACGCCCATAACACAGTCATCAGACTCCCAGTATAGCTACATTCGAGCTAAAAGATATAATCAAACACGCAACACCATACATTTTTCACAAAACCAACAAGAGGTAACATAACACACTTGTATATCCACAACACAACAAATTCTGGCAACGAGTCGCATCAGCCCATTAGCAACATATTTACATTTTTTTGGCCACGCAACATCCATCGTCGCTAACTTGTTGCTAAACATTTAGTGGCGCAACCACCCACGTAGCTAACAACATAGTACACGGCATCATCGGCCACATTCATCCACCTTTATTCACTACACTGAAACCCAACACGCCACTAATCACATCTGAGATCGAGAGAAGTTAAGCGCGACTCACCCGGAGCGCCCTCGCCAACTTGAATATTTTTGTTTACTCACCACAGTTTCAATTTATACTTATTATATTAGGCCGTACAACTATTAGTTTTTTTGAGAAAAAAAAAGGATATTTGAAGTTTGAATTTATATGAATTTAATTACTTTTTAATTTAGTTAATTTTTTTTCTTATTCGTTCTATAACTTAAGGCGTATACGTTTTTCTTTTATTCTTGATTTTTCTTACCTTAATTCCATATTTAGCATATTACCACTTTTTGTCGACAGGCACACAAATTTTTGGGTTTCCACACCCAGCCCTACACAAGCATACCTATTTGTATATGCATGAGCCACTCACGAAAATTTATTCTCAAACAATATTTTTTATGGTAATACAAAATTTTCGGTAAAAAATTTTTTTGTCAAAATCTTTTTCTTTGAATTCCTAATTTTTAAATAATATCCACTCGGCACTTTCACTATCGTATTTTCGCGGTAAAAAGAAAAAAAAAATTGTTTGTAAATATTTTTGTCAGTTTTACTATTCAAAAAGTAGTCCCAATTTGACTTAATTTTGCTTTACGCGATTTTTATTATTTTGAGTTTTTTTAGCAGGTGCATAAAAGTGTGCACATGCTTGGAACAGATACGTGAAACTAAAAACAAAAGACATTTGTGCATAGGATTAGCCGTGACCACGGTCAATCGGCCAAAGACCTGTAACAGAACAAAAAAATTCCATTGTTCTGCATATGTTGTTTGTTTTTTTCTTTTTCTACTTTCAGCTCCGCACAACGATTTGGTACCACCCCGCGGTTCTGAGCGAGGTGAGTTTATCATAAAAGAAAAAAAATTTTATGCACACACATCTTAACCCACGTACATTTATAAAATTACCATCTCAGAGTAAAATATCACCCACCCACACCTATAGTGAATTTTAGCAGTTTTTGAGAGTGAACGCACACACGTAAGTGCATTTGTACATATGTTTATACGTGTGCTTGTGTATAAATGATTAGATAGACATTAGGCCGTTGTTGAATTTTTAATATTTCTTTGTAATAATAATTATAAAAGTTTTTTTGTAAATTTTCCTTTCAAATAAAAATTAAAAGTTTGAGATTTGGATTAGGGAATATGTAATGAAACGGGAGTTATAATTGTTGATTAGCTATAAGGAGTCATCTATAAATTATTTTAATAAATATTGTTTATTAATTTGAAGTAGGAATTCATTGGAATCAGCGTCTTTATATTGTGGTATATGGGCTGAAGAGTATTATTTTTCATACATAGGTAATTTCAGCTACAACATGTCTGGCTAAAGGTAGTTTCTTTGTTGGTGTAGGTGTTGCTCTTGCGGCAACTGATGGTAAGTTGGGGTAGTTGGGGGAAAAGATGGAAGATACGTAGATACCTAAAGACGGACTTTAGTCAGGTTCAAGGGGACTCTACTCGGGAAGCGGAGCCATAGTAGAGTCCAAAGGCTGTTCACATCTCGTGAACAGGAGGGTGGGAAGGCTCCACCTGGCTCGGACAGGTTTTCTCCCGCTTTCCTATATTTATTTTTCTTTAGTTTGTTTAGATACTTTCCCTCAGGCATAAACTCAATTTTTGCTATGCAACTGTTGGGAAAGGAGAAGTGGCAAGAACCGCGCCTCAAGGCCGACGAGCCTCAGCCGGGCTATTACCATGCCAACCCGCCACTCCTCCTCTCCCGCACCATGCAGTTATGTAACAATGGCGCCCAACGTTATAGCCCACTAGTAATTTCCAATTTTTCCCATATTTCGTTTCTTTTACTTTCCAATTTTTCTTTTCGTTCACCTTAAGTTGTTTTTCAGTATACTGGTCTCAGCTTTTCACTACCTTATCTATTTTCTTAATTTTCCTTCTCGCGGACAGATTCAGGGTCACGAGGGCAACATCGCTTGTTGTCAGCAACGAGAGATATGTACCCAAGTGACAAACCAGTGGAGGGAGTGTTGACGGTGATTTCTGAGTTCCTTTTAAGAACTCCAACGTTTTTGAAAAGTGGTATCAGAAGTCATCGGCAGAACTCTAAGACGATAATTTTTTGTTTTGTTTTTGTTTTGTTGCAAGCTACATCAGCTGCCATGCGTATGATCCAGCACCGTACGAATGAGGGTAGATATTTTGACAGGGTAAAGGGGGAATTGTGGCAACCACGTCTTGTGCTAGTTCTTAAGACGCTGTAGTGCCACATTTCACAATTAAGAGGGGATTAGCTGACTCTGACTTTGGACAGAATACTTCATTACTTTACTCAACTACGCACAGAGCCCATCAGGCGAGGACAACACCAAATGCACCAACAGTACCACAATATATTTCAGAAAGTTTAAAATATCATTTGGAAACTTAATTTAAAATACTTAATCATACTGAGATTTTTACATTTTCTTATAGTTTTTTTTATCATTTATACTTTGGAATTTTTTTTTGTAAACAGACAGGTTTATTATTATTTTTTTAACACTTGTTTGAAGTTTTATTACTTTTTTTATAAATTTTTTTTTTACAATTTAATATTATTGCTTTTTAAGTTAATTTGAAACACAAACGAATTCCAGGAACCAGTTTTCTGGTTTCTTATATATTTCCCTGTTGTTATTGCTACTCTTTGAGGGTTGGTCTACAACAATTGTCTTTTATAGTTTCTCTAGCATTTTGAAGAAGTCATTGAAAATTTTAATATTATTATATTGGCAATTTTTTTTTATATGTAGGTACTTATATTTTTAAGAATTTTTCTTGAATTCGTTTTTTTTCTTTTTGTTTGCATTCTTGCTGTCATTCTGCGCAACAGTTTTGTTAAACCCAAAACAATTATTGAAATACAGTTTTTCTGTGTTTAGTTTTTTTGATTAATATCAGACAAGCGTTTTATAAATTTATATCGGTACACCGTCAAAGGTTTCTATCGAGGCTATTTATTTTGCATTTGTTGGCCTCTTTGAATTTTACCCTTTTAAATACATATACATACAAATACTTTAAGAATTGTCCATTTTTGAATTCTGCACATATATTTTTTTTACCCTTTATACACATAAGTATCTTTTTATACACTTTTTATATATATATATACACATACGTATATTTCTTTCATACCATTTTTACCATTTGAATTGCGACTGTTTATTTCAAATTTTCTTTAACTCCGATTTAAGAAATAAATCTATAGTTGAAATAACCGTTGAATTTAAAAAATTTTTTTTATGCTGTACAAAAGCGTTTCGGTTTTATTTTTTTTAGTGTCCTTTGTCCAACTTTGGAGTTTGTCGTTTTTTTCATTACGTTTCGGTAGTCAGGTTGCGGACTCCCTGTTGATACCAGTCACTTAGTTTATGGACAAGTCCAAGGACCAGGGGGCGATTCCTAAGAGGGTTTTAGGACTGTTGGGAAGCAACAGGCGAATTACACGTAGCGTAGCAAGAGGTTTGGAGAACGAGGTGGTAGGGCCCTTATTCAATCAAATCGACACAGGCATCGAATTACCAGCCGATTTCGTCCCAATAGACCTCTGGAATCTTTGCACTGCTAGGGTATTTGGGCAAGCAGAGGTTTCGGTTACTGATAGGGTTGTCATAAACCGCTCGCTGAATTTTTCGCAGAAATTGGAAAGATTGTTAGAAATGTCGGACACAGAGGAGGGAGCTGTTGGAGGTGAAGGAATACAAGACCACAAGGCAGGTGCAGCGGGGTCTGGCAGAGACAGGCGCACGCAGGCATCGGTAGAAGAGCGCATCGGCCAGCTAGGACGTATGATGGAGGTGATGATGCAGCAGAACGCTGAGATGAATCATCACATTGGCGAAGTGCGAAAGGTAAGGGAAGATATATCCACTCTTAGCAATCGTGTCGCTCATGTGGAGACATCTATGCACGCTCCTGCTGCATCAGCTCCTCCACCGAACACGTCCACGCCAGGACAAGATCGGGATGTCACCACGAACCAGCACAGAACAGCGAACCACACAGATACAGGCAACGGCCACTCCAGCTATTCTGGACGAAAGAAAGTAGATTTAGACAAATGGCACCTTAAGTTCGACGGGTGAGCAAAGGGGATGACGGTGGAAAGTTTTGTTTCAGGTTGGAACGAATGCGCGTACAATACCAGTTGTCCTATCAGCAGTTGTTTTCCGATTTCCACTGCCTAGTTTCAGGGCCCGCTCTCAAGTGGTATTGGTAGGTGCTTGAGGATCACGCCGATGACGAGTCGTTTGACTATTTTGGGTTGAAGAGGGAAATTTTATTTCAATTTAAGTCGGCAGAGTCAGACTACGAGGTAATACGCGAGATCATGGAGCGGAAGCAGCAGCCCCAACAGAACTTCGACGAATACTATGCTGACGTCCACGACCTAACGTTCCTACTGAGGTAAAGAATCCCGGAGAACGATCTGGTAAAAATTATTAAGGGCAACCTAAAGTCATATCTGGCCAACCTGACGTTATCGACAAAGAGAAAGACATTGGCGGAGTTGCAGGCCGAATGCAAGATGGCGGAAAAGTTAATTAAGGAAAACAGGTCTAGGGCGAAGCCAGTCAGCGAGTTAGGGACAAACAACGTAGATTGGTCAGAAGGTCAGGAGAGTGAGTTTAGCATAGAGGCGTTCAACAAAGACAATAGGAATTTAGGAGTTAGTAAAAATATGTCTCATGCCCCTGTCACACAAAACCATCATAAACCCAACATCCCAACCAATTTTCCCAGTCCTGTCGCAAGTTCGGCGTCCAATGTCCATAGTCAAAATGTTAGTCCTGTCCAAAACCAATTGTTTTGTCCCTCCCCGTTTCACCTTATGTTGTGTTATGCTTGTGGCATGCCGGTGGATTTCTATTTGAAGAACCCGGCAGAAGCAGCAAAAGACACAAAATGCAAGTCGAATTTGCACTTTATGAAATGCTTTGCGTGTGGAGGTGATTCGTCCTTTTGTGTCGTTAAACCAGAGGCGGGAAACCGGGCGTTGCTAGAGATGTCCGGGAGCTCTGCCTCAAACCAGGATCGCCCGGGGAATTAATTGGAGATAGGCAGATAGAAATTTTAAAAAGAGATAGGGAGAACGAGGTAAAGGAAAAAGTAGAGCAAAAGAAGAAAGTTGAGCCAGTTAGAGATAGTTTACATGTGAGGAAGTTGAGGTATGAGGAAGCAAGGAGAAGAATATTCTGCGAAGAGATCAAGGCTAAAAAGAAGAAGAAAAATTTCGAAAAAATACGGAAGATGCGGGAAAAACACAAGATTTTCAGGAGGATAAAAAAAAAGATTATTTCGACCATAGTTACTTTGCAGGGTGATAATAGGTTGTTCGCCAAAACGGAGATCGGTGGACGCAAGGTGCTCGCGCTCTTAGATTCCGGGGCCGTGGCTAGCTGTTTGGGGAAAAACGCCCATAAATTACACGAAGGGAAGGAAAGCCTGATTCTGCCAATTCAGGGTCAACATGTGAAGACAGCCAATGGGGGTGGAACCGCGGTTGTTGGTGTAGTGACTCTTCCAGTACTCTGGGACAGTACCACTCGGGAGCTGGAATTTCTGATAGTGCCTGGGCTGCAAAAAGAGGTCTATCTAGGGATCGATTTCTGGAAAGCCTTCCAGCTTAATGTAGTCAGTAGGGGGCTCCAAATCCAATCAAAGGTTTCGGTCGTATCAGAGCTTACTCCTGCTGATGGTGACTTATTATTCGATGCGGTGCAACATGATTTGAGTCCCGAAGAAACTGTAGCTTTGGATCGTGTAAAAGCACAGTTTCCTTCCTTCGCAATATTTGGGTTGGGTAAGACCGATGTAGAGGAGCACGTCATCGAGGTGACGAATGAGCATCTTCCTGCGAAGCAGCGCCACTACCCTATTTCTCCGGCAATTCAAAAATTAATATTCGCAGAACTGGACAGGATGTTGGAGATGAGCGTTATTGAAGAGAGCAACAGTTGCTGGAATTCCCCCGTCTCACTCTTCATGAAAAGAGCTAAAAACGCCTATGTTTGGATGCCCGCAAATTAAATGATCGCACCATCAAAGACGCCTACCCACTCCCACATATAGACGGTATTCTAAGTCGGCTTGAGAATACCACGTACATATCTGCCATTGATTTAAAAGACGCGTTTTGGCAGATACCTTTAGAGCGAAAGTCCAGGGAGAAAACTGCTTTCACTGTACCTGGTAGACCTTTGTACCATTTCACAGTAATGCCTTTTGGACTGTGCAACGGGGCACCACGAATGTGTCGTTTGATGGACAAGGTCATCCCCGCTTATCTTCGTGAATCTGTGTTTGTTTACCTAGATTATTTACTGGTTTGTTCCGAGAATTTTTCGTCCCATTTATTAACCTTTTATAACAAAACAAAAAAATTCAAGTAAATTGGAATGTTTAGGAGACCTCTATAAAATAGTAAATCAACTTCAGACAGTCCACCTATCCTCTAAAGAAAGCCCATAGAACATTTTTAAAAATCACCATAACTACTAAATTGCAAAGAAACTCCTCAGATCTTCCTCGCTATTGGTGGGACGAAAATACCCGACACACTAGGGACCTACCCAAAGAACTAGAAGGTTTAAAGAAATTGTGGAAGATAATAGGTACGGAAAGGGAACCCACAATTGAGGACATTATAAATCCCACTACCAAAGAAGAAGAAATAATGCGTATGATGAGGAAAGTGTTCCCCAACAATGCCAAATGCTAAGTAGCATCAAAAAAAAAAAAGCGCATTTTCAACCTAAAAATTAGGAAAAAGATTGAAGCCCAATGTGGCGTAGACAAAAAATAATAACAATAAACAATACAGAAATAATGTAAACAATACAAAAATAATATCAACAAAATCACTCTTAGATCTTTATAATGTCAAATAAATCTGTGCAAAAATGGCATAAAAACTAATAAAAAAAAAAAAAAAATTGTACAATTTTTCCAACAACTTTTATGTCAACTAAATAAGGAAAAATAATAAAAATAAAAAGGAATGCTTAAGATAAAGAATACAATCAAAAATTTTATTAAAAATTCAATTTAGTTCAACTCTCATAAAAGTAGAGGAAAATCTCAAAATGTCTTGGTGCACAAAAATAGCCCAAGGCATTATGGTAGCCATAGCTGGCTACGAAGTAGAAAAAGAAAGCTCTGAAATAAGATATAATAAAATAATCAAGTATGAGCCATCAACTGGGGTAGATACAGAAAGTAATCCGAACATCCCAGATGTTTGGTTAGCAATTATAGGTTGTGTATTCATGCTATTGATCATCACAATAGCTATGATGCTCAACAACTATATAAAGCACAAATTTAGGCAGGTAAAACCCGCCACAACTCGCATCTAACCCATTACCAGTACCAAACCAAAGCTGAGGAAGAGCGCTAAATTCAAATAAATCTCAAATAGTAAACCTAAAAATGTCACAATCGACAGTAAAAGCAACACTGCCTAAAGTGAACAGCAAATCAAAAAAAAAAATTTTCGCATAACTCCTTTTATGGCTCCTGACAAAAATGGTCATGAAACAATAGGAAATTTTAGGACAGTGGAAATAGGCAAAAACTAAGAAACTTTTAAAACCAGCCCATAACAACAAAAAAAAAATGATGAAGAATAGTCACAAAGAGAACCTATAAAAATATAAGTGAAGCGCTATACAAATTTGCAATAAGACATGTCGCGCTCGTTTTCATCTTAGGATAGAAAAATGGTAGCGTAGGAAATACAAGAAACCTGATTGTGGATGATAAAATTGACTTAGGACAATTACTTATCAGGCTGTACAAACGTTGTACAAATGCCGCCAATCTAGGACTTGGTATTTATGTATAAGAAAATCACAATTGTCCTAAGGGACAAATTGGTGGAAAATGATTATTTACTCGAGTAGGCAAATTTAAAATAATAAAAGTAGGTACCCAAATTCTCTAAGATCAAACAATTGCACAAACCCAAAAAGGTTGTGAAAGTGACAAATCCCGGTATAAAAAGAAATTCTTCATAAAAGTCATGACGATTCTGTCTTGGTGGCCGCCGCAGAAATCGCATGACAAATAAGATCAAAGAAGTAGCTGGAAAATATGAAATTATGGAAAAAAAAAGAACATTTAAAAATACGAACATTTTTTTTTGCACCCACTGTACCTTCCACTTATCCATTAATGGAGCCATTACCAATACATAACTGTCCGCTCTTCCATCAGCAACCCCTCTATTTTTTTTTATGCAGTTATTACAGATTTACCTTATTATGAATGAAAAATGTCAAGCGAAAAAAAAAAATCTTTTCCTTGAATAATATGCGGAATTAGTTAAAATAATATACATTCATTTATTGCCTAGGTCTAATAAGGCCATATTTTTACATATTAGGAAAATAGTTTACTTTAACCCCAATAGATTAGAAACTATTAATAGCAAAATTTCTTTTTCTCTAACCCTAGGTAGATAAATAATAAAAATTATTCAATAACTTATTTACATAGAAAAAATTCGATAGGAAAATATTTTGCATAAGTTCATAAATAATAGTAGGAACTATAAAAATAATTTAGAAAATAATGATAGGAACAATAAAGATAAGGATATAGCAGTCCATACATTCATAACTTAAAGTAAAGAATCATTCCAATTTACTCAATTTGTAAAAACATGCCGATTTTTAAGTGAGTCGACGCTCTTAAAGACCGACTATGCAAAAACAAATTAAAAAATTCTCTATATGTAAATACTCAAAAATTTTTTTTTGAAAAAAGACCTATACAAAAAAAAATATATATGTAAAATGTAAACATTTTTGAAAAAAAGAGGATATGCACTAAAATATAACAATAAAAATAGCAAGGTCAGCAAATCAAAAACCAATCAAACAACCTCTTTCACTACAATATCAAGTAACAATAAAATATCAAAATCATTGAAAATATGACAAAGAGTCTTATACAATTGTTCACAAAACAATTATATAACACTCTTTTTTCTAAGGCGGATGGTGTAGCATTATACGTCATACCCACTGTAATGTAGCATTATGCTTCATACCCACTGTAACACACTTGCAAGAATACTCATCATAAACTCCAAATATATTTTAGTAATAATCATATTACAATATTGTCCAACATAAATTATTGAACTAACCCAGACGGTTAACCAACATCATGGAATGCCGAATATGAGACCCATATCCATTCACAGCTAATAAATTTTGAGTACACATACAAATATACAACCCATTGTGGGAAAATACCAAAACACTCAAATTAATCTGCTGACGTTGCTAAACAACATGTACAAACCTACTTGTATGGAGCCATGCATACAAAACTACATGTATACAAAGACTGTATACAAACGTACATGTATGCATACTCCATTTCCTATGTACTTACTTTTAGTTATTAGTATTAAGATATTTATGAATGTATAGGTTAAGTCAATTACTATAAAAGACAAGAATTTATTTAATAAAGCGAAGATTTAATGTCGCACCATCAAACGTGCAACGTCTTTTAATTCCTAATACTTCACTGGTCCACCTTTATGATGATATCGCGAAAAGTCGTCCACCTATAGAACTAAGGCCCACTCCCTTTTATAATACCCATTAACACCTTTCATTTGATACCCATATCGTACAAACACATTCTAGAGTCACTCCTGTTCCACCTTTATGGCGATATCTCGAAAAGGCGTCCACCTATAGAACTAAGGGTCACTCCCTTTTAAAACCCTCATTAGTACCTTTAATTTTATACCCATATCGTACAAACACGTTATAGAGTCACCCCTGGTGTAGTGTAAACAGCCAACAATTTCAATGCCAAAACGTGTAAACCACTTAATGTGCCACCCTGTAACAAAATGAGTCTAAACTTTAATCAACAGAAAGCAGCTCATTTACTAATTGTTGCTGATAGCGCAATTCCCACGATTTAATACAGATGTGTGTGCACCGCGCGGCTAAACCAAATTTGCATTTAAGCAAATTTGCTGATACTGCATTTCCACCAGACGTCACAAATCAACACAAATATGAAGGTACATATTTCTGTCAATTTGTATGTAGATATGTCAGTATGTAAAGTTTAAAGTAAATATGTATGTAAGAATATGTTTAGAATAAGTAAATATGTTTGTAAGGATATGTTTATAATAATTTAGTATAAATAAGCTGACAATATTTGAATAAAGGCAATTCGTACTTTAAACCCAAAACGCACATTTTATATGGCGATCCTGCCTTTGATTCTGCTGGCTGATTATTCAGCCTAAGTTCATAACTGGCATAGATAATACTGGCTTATTACATCCTAAGCCTTATAAAAAAGCGAATTTATCAAACACAATAGTTTTTCTAAATTTACTCATGAATAAAAGTAAAGGGAACAGTGCGAGCAGCAGTAGACGGAAAGGAAGAAAGTGAAAGGCAAGGCGGAGAACAACTAGCGGCACCAGCAATATCAACATAATAAAGTTTGAATTGGTATACAAAAGGAGTCACAGCAGAGTTGGTGCTAAACACAAATCTACGTCCTTAGCCAGCCAGAAATGTCCAATGGTGATGAGGTGCTAAATAATTGAGAAGAAATTATTGGAGTAGGTCAGAGCATAAAAATGGTGGAATAAACAACATGACTGGCAGCGTAATACACGCATAGGAGAAGTGGAATAACATTTTTGATCCTATCAAAAAAAAAAAAAATAATAATAATATAATAATTTTGGTAATTATAAATAAATCTAAGGAAAAAGCTTAGGAAACATTTTATTTCTAGTTAAACTACTAAACATTTCTTTCTAAAAAAACCTTAAAAAAAAAAAATTAATAAAGAAAAAATAGAATAGAACTAAGGCAGATTAAATAAAAATGAAAAAAAGGCTTAAAACACAAAATACAAAGATGAAAAAAAACATTGCATAGAAATTATTTTAAATAATATTTTGTAAAATTAATTAAATAAAAGCAAAATAAATTATACCTAAATATTAAAAATTTTAACATAAAAGAACAAATTTAAAGTAAAATGGAAGGCTTTACGATAAGAAATAAGTACAAGAAATTTTAAATTAGAAAGCTGGTTTAAAAATTAGTAAACAGTTAAAATCCTTTTTCAAAAATTCTAAAAAGGACTATTAATAAAATAGTAATCTTTTCAAAGGAACAGGAAATTTCTTGCTTTCACAATGTCTTGGTGGAAAAAATTGGCAAACGATATTACGATAGCCATAGCTGGTTATAAGATAGGAAAAGAAAACCCAGGAAATTCGGAAAACAAGGTATCAGAGAACCGACTAATTAAATATGAGCCCCCAGTTGAAGGAGAAACCAACAACATTCAAAACATCCCCGACGTTTGGTTAGTCATTTTATTTTTCGCATTCATACTATTGATCATTGCAATAGCTATGATGCTCAAAAATTATATCAAGATTTAATTTAGACAGCCAAAAAGCATCCAAGAGCGTGTTTAAAAACAAAAACCTTATTACCTTACTATTAAAAACTCATTTCCAAACAATAACCCTCAAAATGCTCCAATTAACAGTATATTTTATTGAGACAGCTTTATCAGCACTGTATAAGTTCGATAGCAAACCAAAAATTTGAATCATCTTTTTGGATGCTCATGACATCTTTGCAAAAGTTTTGTTGGACAATTTTTTAAAAATGCATGTACTTAATATTCTTCTAAATAATTACATACCCATTATTAAAAAAAACGAATTTGATATAAATATCACAATTAATGCTTCAAAGAATACATAGCTAGAAATAAAAATGTCAGTGGAAGCATGCAAAACTCTAAAAGAAAAAAAAAACCAGCCAATAACACTATTACCAACAGTAATGAAGAAATTAAGAGTCACAAAGAGAACCTTATTATAAATAAAGCGCTTAATAAATAAATAAATTTGCAATTAGACATGTCGCGCTCGTTTTCATCCAAAAGGATAGAAAATTTGTAGCATAATAAATACAAGCAACCAGATTGTTGAGGAAGTTATTGACTTAGGACAATATTCGACCAGGCTGAAAAATGCCGGCAATCTAGGACTTGTAAAATAAAAACACAGTTGTCCTTAGGGACAAATTTATTGTTAATGAATAGTAATACTCGAGTATGCAAATTTAAATAATATTGTAACGAATTTACTTGCAAATCCTCTTATTTGCAATCCTCTGCTAAGTTCGAATCACTAAACTGTTGAATAAATAACTCCAATTTGTAATAATGCAAAATGGCCTTTATTAAAGTACTTCACAATACACTCAAACTGTGCAACGAATAGCTTGCTTAATAATCACACTGACTGATAGCTCAATGAAACTCTACTATTCAAAATAGTACTGCTATTGCTCGCTAGATATCGTCTTAATCGCAACTGCTTGACAACTCAAATCAAACTGAATTACTTCTTACTCGCCTGCATCGCTTTTATAGTTTACGCTGCATACTTCTAGGCTCTTCGATTTCCAGAAGTTACTAGTTGTTTCGGCTACAAAATCGCCAGCCACAACTACGTGCACAAATTATTGCTCTCTCTTGTGACAACTCAGATAAGGTATATGCATGTGTTTGTAGTTTACAGTCTCCCGCACACACATAAGCGTATAAGTAAATTCATCGGTGTGTGACATCTCATCTCTCGCTGCCTTGTATGTAAATGTTGCTCGTCGGAATGTGTACATATGTGTAGACGCAATTATTTATTCGTTTATGTAGATACATAATGATTGAATTATTGATGTGCATTCACGTCACTGCTTAGATCGGCTTAGAGCTGGCAGCACTCCTTAGTTTTGCTAATATTCGTAACACTGCCCTCCACCTAAGTCTGATCGTCCCGATCAGACAAATCTCTTGATCTAAACGCTGCTAGCATCGCCAAATGTACCACTCTTCTACTCCGTGGTTTCTCAATGCTTTGTATGCGGTAGATGGTATCACTGAGCTTCTTCACAATCTTGTACGGGCCTTCCCAACTGCACCGAAATTTGGATGGAACAACTTTCCGCCGGTGAGGGTTGTATAACAGTACCAAATCTCCCGCCAAGAAACTTTTCGAATTATTGTTCTCATGGTACCTGTGTTTCATCGTACCACTCAATACCCTGGTTCGTTCCTTTACACTCTGTTGTTTGGCCGATGAACTACTTCGTAGAGCTTGCGCTGGACGGATTTGCTTTGCATAATCAGTATCGTTCCCACGTTTCCCCACAGTAGTGCGCTCTGGATTGAAACTACCCTCGCATTCCTTCTCGAAAATTCGTTGCTTCATTTTCCTGCGTCTTTTAGGTTTTGTCAATGCCAGTGTTTCTCTCGCAGGTACTTTTGATTTTGATTTATTTGGCGCATTCGATCTATCAACCTTTGCCTTCGACTTTCGTGGTCTTTGTCGAGTCTTTTCCACCAGTACCCGATTACTGCTGAACCCTTTTTCCAAACTAAAGTTAAGTGGCACATCTTGGTTCTCATAACGCATCACCCTTCTCTGCATATCGATCTTGATGTCATGGTCAACCAAGAAATCTACTCCCAATATAACTTCATCAACAATCTCCGCCACAACAAATTTGTGTAGGACCATGACCTTCCCAATCAATACTTCACATATCACTTCTCCCTGAACTTGGTTATACTCGCCAGTGACCGTACGCAACTTTGCTCCAGGTAACGGTTTTACTCTCCTGTTGACCAAGTCAGATCGGATCAAGGAATGAGATGCGCCCGTATCTACAGTCAGTATTCGTTCTTTACCATCCACATTCCCTCTGACGGTAAGACTGCTTGATTTCCTTCCAATTTGCGACACAGATATCACAGGGCATTCAATAGCTGGATCTAGCTCTCTACCTCTTACTCGCTCTTGCTCATCTCCTCCAGCTTTGCGTTTACGACCACCCACATTGTTGGAGCTATTGGGACCGCTGCTGCAATGTCGTGCAATATGACCTGGGTTGCCGCACTTGAAACATTTAATAACTCCGGCATTTTTCTGTTGTGATCCCTTCAGTGCTTCCAAAATAGTGTCTACCCAATCTGGTCTTTCCACTTCTACACGATGAGCTTTGTATGCTGGTTTACTCAATAGTGAGGCCGTTTCCTGAGTCAATGCATGTGATACCGTTTCAGAAAATGTCAGCTTTGGGTTTGCGTATGTAGCTCGCTTCGTTTCCACGTCCCGTATGCCATTTATGAAACTCTGGATTTTTACCCTTTCAGTGTATTCCACGGGTGCGTCCGCATTTGCAAGATGAGCCAATCTTTCAATATCTGAAGCAAACTCCTGCAATGTTTCATTTGCTTTTTGGTAGCGGTTTTGCAACTCAATTTGGAATATCTGTTTCCTATGCTCGCTTCCGTAACGTCTCTCTAAAGCGCTCATCAATGTTTCGTAGTGGTTCCGCTCGTACTCTGGGATGGTCTGTAAGATTTCCGCGGCAGGCCCTTTCAGTGCCACGAACAGAGCTGCAACTTTATCTTCAGCATTCCATTGGTTCACTGCTGCGGTCTTCTCAAACTGTAGCTTAAAGACCTGAAAAGGAACAGAACCGTCAAAGGATGGTGTCTTTACCTTTGGATTACTCGCTGAAACAGCTGGGCGGTTTAGTTGTAACTGCTCCATACGACCTTTTAACGCTTCTATTTCGGCATCAATTTTGTCCTCGAGTTGTAAAATTTTTGCATCCTGCTCTTCCAGTTTCACAAAGAGCTGCGCTGATACCTGTTCCGAAATTTGTGCCGACATTTCAGATATACGTGCCTCTTGCGCTTCCAGTTGAGATGCCAAATATGTCTTCTGTTCTTCCAATTGTGTCTCCATCTTTGATGTAATCTGTGTCGACATTTCTGCCATACGCGTTTCTTGTGCTTCAATCTTCGATGTAATCTCTGTCGACATTTCTGACATACGCGTTTCTTGTGCTTCAATCTTCGATGTAATCTGTGTCGACATTTCTGACATACGCGTTTCTTGTGCTTCAATCTTGGATATTATGCGTGTCTCCTGCGATTCTAGTTGTGATGACATTGTCGATGTTTGAGCAGATATTGCAGCCAAAATCATGTTCAAGTCTGTGCTCGTAACTGTCTGCGATGTTTCGTTTTTCTCTTCAACTTTTGTTACTTCCTCGCCATCAAGATGAAAGTCATACTTTTCCACATCAATTCCTTCCGCCTCCATTGCCTCTCGTAGCCGTGCCTGAAGTTCAAGTTTAACGCCGCTTGTATTCAATCCACGGCTCTCCAACTCCTTCTTTAGTTGCTGGATCTTCAATTCACTGAACTTTGCCATGTCGTTGTTGTCCTCTGGAATTTATTCAACAATTCCTCTTCTGACACCAATTGTAACGAATTTTTATTTGCAAATCCTCTTATTTGCAATCCTCTGCTAAGTTCGAATCACTAAACTGTTGAATAAATAACTCCAATTTGTAATAATGCAAAATGGCCTTTATTAAAGTACTTCACAATACACTCAAACTGTGCAACGAATAGCTTGCTTAATAACCACACTGACTGATAGCTCAATGAAACTCTACTATTCAAAATAGTACTGCTATTGCTCGCTAGATATCGTCTTAATCGCAACTGCTTGACAACTCAAATCAAACTGAATTACTTCTTACTCGCCTGCATCGCTTTTATAGTTTACGCTGCATACTTCTAGGCTCTTCGATTTCCAGAAGTTACTAGTTGTTTCGGCTACAAAATCGCCAGCCACAACTACGTGCACAAATTATTGCTCTCTCTTGTGACAACTCAGATAAGGTATATGCATGTGTTTGTAGTTTACAGTCTCCCGCACACACATAAGCGTATAAGTAAATTCATCGGTGTGTGACATCTCATCTCTCGCTGCCTTGTATGTAAATGTTGCTCGTCGGAATGTGTACATATGTGTAGACGCAATTATTTATTCGTTTATGTAGATACATAATGATTGAATTATTGATGTGCATTCACGTCACTGCTTAGATCGGCTTAGAGCTGGCAGCACTCCTTAGTTTTGCTAATATTCGTAACAATATAAAATAGGTACCCAATTTATCAAAGATCTAATATTTGTGTTAACCCCAGAAGTTATGCATGTGACAAATGTCGACAAAAATTAAAGAAATTCTTCATAAATATCATGACGATCCCATCTGGGAAGGCCACCCAGAAACCGCATGACACATAAGATATAATAAAAATATTGCTGGAAAATATGAAAAACTAGCTATACCGGGGTTCGTTGTAACGCCCGAGATCGAATGAATGTTGCGTTATCTTTTCTGTTTTATTTGTTGGTAATTTAGTTTATTGTTCTGTAAATTGAATTCAATTTTGTGCGCATATTTGGTGAAATTTTCGTTTAAAATATTTTATTATTGTATCTTATTGTAATGCTTGTGGGTACACAATATTTTTGGTTTTTTCGTTCGGTGCAAATATAAACAAATTTTTTGGCGTTCCAACTCTAGAGCAAGCAACAAATAGCCTGGCCATGGGAAAAGCACAGACTCTCTAAATTAAATCCTGCAACAGTAAGCCATTGTCCTTGTGATTTTTTGATTGTAATTGCAAAAGCAAGGCGTACAGGAAACTGTAAGAGCTTAAAATTGAATGGCAAAACTGTAGGAATCATTGGGAACCGTGGAATGAGCACATCTTCAGCTTCGCTTTTACCGATGATGGATGTTGCTTCGATTACATTCGGCATAAATTTCTTAACGCAAAATCTGGTTCCTTTGCACAGTTTTGGTGTGTCTAAATGATTGGTGAGCCAATTTTCAAAGTTAATATCTGCGCAGGCATTTCAGGTGGTTCTAAAGAGTTTAGAAATTCAATTGGATAATTCACAATTTTATCTTAATCTGTAAATGTGTCGATCGATTTATATTTTGCCACTTCACAAGGAATTTGGTTTTGAATGCGATCACATTTTTTAACATGATGATTTTGGGAGCTAGGATTGCTCGTTCGCATAGCCAAAAAAAACTTAAATTTAAAATTCTTTATTCTGAAATATGAAAAACCTTCGTCTTGATCGAAGGAACCTATAGCCGAAATTTGGTTATGATTGAAGTGTGGGAAATACGTTTCCATAGGGACACACACACAGAATTTGATTTTTATAGAAGATGTAGATGGACTGAAGCTATCAAATTTTTTAACGGCGGCAGATTACTAAACGTCCAAAAGGAATAACAGCCCAACTCAAAAATGCAGTCAAACTTTAGTTGTTAAAATAACCTAAAATTGTACGGCAGCCATAGTTCTGGAAAATCCCATTTGTAGGGAAGGTGCCACGCCCCTTTTTTCCCAATCCCACATTTTACTGGAGATGTTAGGACTTAACGTCATATAGCTCCTTACCAATTTCCATTATCCTACCATTACTATATCCAGAGATATGCAGTAAGATATATTCCATTTGTATGAGAGGTGCCACGCCCCCTTTTTCCCAATTCCACATTTTCTTGGTGATGTTAGGGATTGAGCTCATATAACACCTTACTGAATTTCATTGTTCTGGCATATATACCCTCAGAGTTATGCAGTACCAAATATTCCATTTGTATGGGAGGTGACACGCCCCTTTTATATATCGAAATTATTATACTCAGTTGAGCACAGCTCATAGAGATTATTAAGTTTGATTGTATAACGGTTGGTTGTACAGGTATAAAGGAATCGAGATAGATATAGACTTCCATATATCAAAATCATCTGTCCGTCCGTTAACACGATAACTTCAGTAAATTTTGAGGTATCTTGATGAAATTTGGTATGTAGGTTCCTGAGCACTCATATCAGATCGCTATTTAAAATGAACGATATCGGACTATAACCACGCCCACTTTTTCGATATCGAAAATTTCGAAAAACCGAAAAAGTGCAATAATTCATTACCAAAGACAGATAAAGCGACGAAATTTGGTAGGTGAGTTGAATTTATGGCGTAGAATTGAAAATTAGTAAAATTTTAGACAATGGGCGTAGCACCGCCCACTTTTAAAAGAAGGTAATTTAAAATTTTGCAAGCTGTAATTTGGCAGCCGTTGAAGATATCATTATGAAATATGGCAGGAACGTTACTCCTATTACTATATGTACGCTTAATAAAAATTAGCAAAATCGCAGAAGGACCACGCCCACTTAAAAAAAAATTTTTTTAAGTAAAATTTTAACAAAAAATTTAATATTTTTACAGTATATAAGTAAATTATGTCAACATTCAACTCCAGTAATGATATGGTGCAACAAAATACAAAAATAAAAGAAAATTTCAAAATGGGCGTTGCTCCGCCCTTTTTCATTTAATTTGTCTAGGATACTTTTAATGCCATAAGTCGAACAAAAATTTACCAATCCTTTTGAAAATTGGTAGGGGCTTTTATGACGTTAATTGTTTTCCGTGAAAATGGGCGAAATCGGTTAAAGCCACGCCCAGTTTTTATACACGGTCGTCCGTCTGTCCTTCCGCATTGCCGTTAACTACGATAACTACAGCAAAACTCGACATATCTTTACTGAACTTAGTTCACGTACTTATCTGAACGCACTTTATCTTGGTATAAGAAATTAACGAAATCCGACTATGACCCGCCCACTTTTGTGATATCCAAAATTACGAATAATGAAAAAATGCCATAATTCTATACCAAATACGAAAAAAGGGATGAAACATGGTAATTTGATTGGTTTATTGACGGGAAATATAACTTTGGAAAAAACTTTGTAAAATGGTTGTGACACCTACCATATTAAGTAGAAGAAAATGAAAAGTTCTGCAGGGCCAAATAAAAAAACCCTTGAAATCTTTGTAGGTATTACATATATAAATAAATTAGCGGTCTCCAACAGATGATGTTCTGGGTCACCCTGGTCCACATTTTGGTCGATATCTGGAAAACGCCTTCACATATACAACTACCACCACTCCCTTTTAAAACTCTCATTAATACCTTTAATCTGATACCAATATCGTACAAACACATTCTAGAGCCACCCCTGGTCCACCTTTATGGCGATATCTCGAAAAGGCGACCACCTATACAGCTACCACCACTCCCTTTTAAAACCCTCATTACTACCTTTAATTTGATACCCATATTGTACAAACGTATTCTAGAGTCACCCCTGGTCCACCTTTATGGCGATATCTCGAAAAGGCGACCACCTATACAACTAAGGCCCACTCCCTTTTAATAATACTCATTAGCACCTTTAATTTGATACCAGTATCGTACAAACAAAGTCTAGAGTCACCACTGGTTCACCTTTATTGCGATACCTCGAAAAGGCGTCCACCTATAGAACTAAGGCCCACTCCCTTTTAAAATACTCATTAACACCTTTCGTTTGATACCCATATTATACAAACGTATTCTAGAGTTACCCCTGGTCCACCTTTATGGCGATATTTCGAAAAGGCGACCACCTATACAACTACCACCACTCCCTTTTAAAACCCTCATTAATACCTTTAATTTGATACCTATATCGTACAAGCACATTCTAGAGTCACCCCTGGTCCACCTTTATGGTGATATTTCGAAAAGGCGTCCACCTATAGAACTAAGGCCCACTCCCTTTTAAAATACTCATTAACACCTTTCGTTTGATACCCATATTGTACAAACGCATTCTAGAGTCATCCCTGGTCCACCTTTATGGCGATATCTCGAAAAAGCGACCACCTATACAACTACCACCACTCCCTTTTAAAACCCTCATTAATACCTTTAATTTGATACCCACATCGTACAAACAAATTCTAGGGTTACCCCTGGTCCACCTATATGGAGATATCTCGAAACGGCGTCCACCTATGGAACTAAGGATTACTCCCTTTTAAATAACTCATTAACACCTTTCATTTGATACCCATATCGTACAAACAAATTCTAGAGTCAACCCTGATCCCCCTTTATGGCGATATCCCTAAATGGCGTCCACCTATAGAACTATGGCCCACTCCCTCATAAAATACTCTTTAATGCCTTTCATTTGATACACATGTCATACAAACACATTCCAGGGTTTCCCTTGGTTCATTTTCCTACATGGTTATTTTCCCTTATGTTGTCACCATAGCTCTCAACTGAGTATGTTATGCTCGGTTACACCCGAACTTAACCTTCCTTATTTGTTTTTAGCCTAAGACCTATGTGTTGATCGAAGGAACCTATGGCCAAAATTTGGTGATGATTGAAGTGTGGGAAATACGTTTCCATAGCGAATACACACACACATAAAATTTGATTTCTATATATATAGATGGTATAAGAAAAGATATGAAAAATTGTTGCATCCACTGTACCCATTGGTTTAACCACTTATCACTATATAACTACCTCTTGCTCTAGCAGCAACTGAATCTACCCAATCTACTGTATATAATACGCTCAGAGAACCCGTTTAAGAACAATGACAATTTTCAACACTGTAACCATTATATTATTCTATACGTTTTAATTTTAACTTAAAATGGACTACCAATACAAAAGCTTTGTTTAACCGTTTTCATCTAGGAAAACCCCGCCTTTTAGAGAGGCCATAATTTTAGATAATAGGATTTTTGGATCTAGTTAAATAGATAGTAGATATATAGGGCCCTGTAGAATAGAAAATATCAATAAGAAAAATAATTGTATAATACCCTATAAGGTGGAAAATATCGATAAAAAAAATAATTTTACTCTAATACCCAATAAGGTAGAAAGCATAGATAGAAATAATAATAAATACACTTTAATCCCGTCTAGAATAGGAAATAATGATAAGCAAAAATTTTCCAATAACATAGAAAATACCGATATCATAAACAATAAAAAAAAATAATACACAAAAATAGACTTAAATAATTAGAATAAGTAAATTTTCAAATTGTAAACATAAAATACAAAATATAGAATTAATTTATTTACGATTTTAATAATCGGGGATTGCCCATATTGCTTTTATAAATGTATGAAAACATTTATTTGAAGCAATTTTATAATTTATTTAATAATTTGGGAAACATTTAAACAACGTGACATCAGGACGGACAAGGCGACAGCTGTTTCGATTATACCTTGTAAATCTCTTCAAAGCCTTTTCTCCCGGGAGTGGGAGTCGAACTCGCACTCCTACGATAGTTGAAATGGTTATAAACGCATTCAGCTACGTCATGCCTTAGTTGTTGTAAAGTTTTTCCCAATTGCCTTCTTTTTGCATAGTCTAATCTTTTACACATTGCATACTTCGTATGCAACTATGTGCCAAAGCTGTGCTTGGTACGGCGGTTTTCAAAGAAACTTTGGTTTTGTTCCTGTTTTTGTTCTATTTATAGAACTACAACGAATTAACCAATTTTGTCTGTTTGTATGATTTTAATAATCGGGGATTGCCCATATTATATTATTTTCCCAAATTATTAAATAAATTTATTTACATTTAGCTAAATAAAAATAGAATGCTCATGCATCCGCCAAATGCATAAGCATTTTGAAAAAAAGGGAGATGTAGTGTAAACAGCCAACAATTGCAATGCCAAAACGTGTAAATCACTTAATGTGCCACCCTGTAACAAAATGAGTCTAAACTTTAATCAACACAAAGCGGCGCATTTACTAATTGTTGCTGATAACGCAATTCCCACGATTTAATGCAGATGTGTGTGCACCGCGCGACTAAGCCAAATTTTCATTTAGGCAAATTTGCTGACACTGCATTTCCCGCAAACGTGACAAATCAACACAAATATGAAGGTACATATTTGTGTCGATTTGTATGTAGATATGTAAGTATGTAAGGTTTAAAGTAAATATGTGTGTAAGAATATGTTTAGAATAAGTAAATATGTAAAGTTTAAAGTAAATATGTATGTAAGAATATGTTTATAATAATTTAGTATAAATAAGCTGACAATATTTGAATAAAGGCAATACTCATTCACACCTTTCATTTGATACCAATATCGTTCAAACACATTCTAGAGTCACCCTTGGTGCACCTTTATTGCGATATCTCGAAAAGGCGTCCACCTATATAATTAAGGCCAACTCCCTTTTAAAATACTTATTAACGCCTTTCTTTTGATGCTCATATCGTACAAACATTTTCTAGAGTCACTGCTGGTCCACCTTTATGGCGATATCTCGAAAAGGCGTCCACCTATAGAACTACGGCCCACTCCCTTTTAAAATACTCATTAGCACCTTTCATTAGATACCCATGTCATACAACCACATCCCAGGGTTACCCTAGCTTCATTTTCCTACATGGCGGTTTTCCCTTATTTTGTCTCCAAAGCTCTCAGCTGAGTATGTAATGTTCGGTTACACCCGGACTTAGCCTTCCTTAGTTGTTTTATTTACTTCATCTTGTGATTCCACCATGGGTATGGAGCTCCTTAAACAAAAATATAAAAAATAAGTAAAATCAAATGAAATTGACATAGAATTATGGTGAAATTACTTGAAATTGAATTTAAAAATAACTTTTTTCACACCACCCGAGAGGTACACCGTTGTCGCACTACCGAAGTTAGTTTTGGGTGCTTGGTTCCCCAGTAGGCCAATATCACCCATATAATCTACATATACATACATATATCGCCCATTTACTTCAGTAGTGTCGTAATTCAAAAAACGTGGACTTTTAGTTAAAAACGAAAAAATGTGCTAAAGGAATTTAGCTTATTTCCTACCACCCCTTAGGTATGCAATTGGTGCTTTACGGACTTAAATTTTGTATAAACACATATTGTAACGAATTTAGAGAAATTCCACTTATTTTACACCTTCTACTAACGTTCGTATCACTAAATTGTTGAATAAATAACTCCAATATTCAATAATGCAAAATGGTCTTTATTAGACTACTTTGAATATACTTCACAATAACACTTATACTTCGCAACTGATAGTGTGCTTAAATCAAACTGATTTTCTGACTACATAGCTTGCGCTCTTTTATACTAGCTGCTGCTCCATTCGCATATTTCTACTACAGTCTAGACGTTTCGCCTGCTAGAACTTAGCTATATACATCTATATTTATAGTTTATGCGTTTCACATAATCATATGCGTGTGTACGTGTAGCAACTCTTCGGATGATGACTACATGCGTTTGGGAGTATCTCTCTGCTGCTTGTATTTATATGTGTACATGATGACGATTGCTTATGTACACACTGCTTAGTATCGGCTTAGTAATGGTAGTATCGCTTAGTGATACTAATATTCGTCACACTGCCCTCCACATAAGTCTGATCGTCCCGATTAGAAAAATCTCTCGATCTAACCGCTGCTTGCCTCTCCAAATGAACCACCTTCTATTCCGTGGTTTTCCAATGGTTTGTATGCGGTAGATGGCTCCACTGATCCTCTTCCCAAGTTTGTATGGGCCTTCCCAACTGCACCAAAATATGGATGGAACCCCTTTCCGCGAGTGAGGGTTGTATAGCAGCAGCAAATCTCCCTCCAAGACAGGTGCATAGACATGAAAAGTAGGCCCAAAGCTGTAAAACAGATGGGCTCCAATAGCGAGGTAGCAACTACCTCGGAAGCTGCGAGTCAGAGTGAAGTTCCAATTACGAAAGTAGGAGATAAGCCAAAGGGAGATAACGCTAAGACTCCGGCTTTCTCGGAGCCGATAAAGGGAGTTTACGCTAAGACTCCGGCTTTCTCGGAGGTTCCAAAGGGAGATAACACTAAGACTCCTGCTTTTCCCGAGAAGATAAGTGATGTGGCAAAGCAGTCACTGACTGTGGCCCTGGTTGATCGTAGCAGTCCTTTCGGACAAATGACTACTGAAAGGTGCAGATCTGTGGAAAGGGAGCTTATTAGCTTAATGCTTAAGATGATGTGGGAACAACCAACAACATCGCGAGCTTGCGGTGGCTGGAGGAAGTGGTTCCAAACCTCCAGAGGCAAGGCACGAATGCGCGGTTTGAGGTGGTGGGTAAAGCGCAAATCCCCACGGTACCAAAAGTTAAGGTATGGATACCATGCGTGATGAAGTCGGAGGATACACTGCGACTTCTGCCGAATAAGAATCCGAACATACCGATACAGGATTGGAAGGCACTTACTGTATCTCGGCCTACCGAGGATGGTGAGTTCTACATCTTCCAAATAAAAAAGCAGGCGGAGGATATTTTGTACACGCAGCTTGGTAAAATGTCGTTTGACACTGGCAAAATCTACATGCGACTCTGGAAAAGAATTGCCGAGGATAAAAACCCTAACACGCTAGAGGTGGGCGAATTCGAAAAGGACCTCAAAAGCCTAAGGGAAAAAAGACAGGTGGAGGACCCCGACATCACCACGAACGTGCTAGAAGAGGACCAACCGCTAAATGGTTCTGTGACTCGCACAGAGGAACACCCGGCACAAAAGTCACGAGAGGCTGAAGGCGGCCTCGAATACTCTAAACCAAAAGGACAAGGAGAGGACGAAGACGTTAAGACGAAAGTGCTGGAGGGGGACAAACAGCCCAATGGTGCTGCGAGTCCTACAGATAAACCTCCAACACAATAAAGTGGCGTCGAGCAAACTCCTCCTAACCCTTGAGGAGGGTTCGTTTGACGTGGCGCTGATCCAGGAGCCGTGGCTCTCATCGGGAGGAAAGGTTTCTGGACTTAGCGCGCGCCTGTTTGGCGTTTACTACGCGCAAACGGAAGGACGGGTGCGAGCTGCAGTAATGGTAAGGAAACAGCTGCATTGATATAAGCTGCCTAATTAGGTACACCGATGAGGATCTCGCAGCGGTGGCCGTTGAGCAAAAGAATAAGCAGGCATTTATCCTGGCGTCCTGCAACATGGCCCATGCTGCGGAGGTTCCACCGATGGAGTGCAAAAGGCTAGTACAGGAGGAAGGGCGGTTGGTCATAGGCGCAGATGCAAATATGCACCACAATGCGTGGGGAGGAGCAGATACGAACGAGAGAGGCGAATCTCTAATTTGTTACACCCTGGAAACCAATTTGCAGATAGCCAACAGGGGAAATATCCCTACATACATTGGTCCAACATCCAGTAATGTACTGGGTATTACATTGAGCTCGGAGCGTGATATATCAAGGTATGATTGGATGGTTCTTGATGTACCGTCCTTCTCCGACCATGCGTATATCAGATTCAGGATCCCCTAAAGAAGGTAGAGAAGGGAGGAACATTTAGAAACCCTAGGTCAACGAACTGGACTAAATTCCAGAAACATGTAGAAAAAAAACTGGTACAACCCAAAGAGGTTGCTAATGTAGAGGAACTGGAGGAGTTGTTCCTAACAAGGACGCTTATGATTGCGTATAACAAAGCTTGACCTCTAAGAACTAAGAAGATTCAGAGGAAAATCGCCGGGCCCAGATGGTATATTCCCGGCCATGCTACAAGTCTCAAGTAGGGCGGTCGTGGAATATCTTTAAATAATATTCGATGGGTGCATAAGACTGAATCATGTACCGCACTCTTGGAGAACTTCTCGTGTAGCTCTTCTACCAAAGGCGGGGAAGATCGGTCACGTGTATCCCAAAGACTACAGCCCATTAGCTTAACATCATTTCTGCTCAAAACCTTTGAGAGGCTGATAGATGTGTACATAAAGTCCAACGTGGATGAAAAGCTGCTCTCCACAACACAGCATGCGTACACCAAAGGCAAGTCGGTAGACACCGCATTGCATAGGGTGGTAATAAGCATAGAGAAATACCTGGAATATAAGGAGTATGCTCTAGGAGTCTTCTTGGACATTGCTGGGACTTTCAATAATGTTACAAAATGGGCGATTATGGATGGTCTTAATTACATTAAAGTACATCCTGCCTTATTCAGATGGATCGGCTGCATGTTAAATTGCAGAAAGATTACATCACAATGGGGATTGTAAGAGGCCACGAAATCAGTGGACAGGGGCACGGAAAAAATTAGAGGGGGTATGCAGACTATCGATGTTTAGCATTACGGGAGCCCTGAAAACAACCCCGACGGCTGCACTGTATGCCATTCTGCACATCCCACCAGTAGACCTGGTAGCAAAGAACAAAGCGTTAACGACCGCAACCAGGCTCGGTGCTTCGGGGCAGCTTGAGTGCCGACCATATGGCCATAGTAGTATAGCGTCATCAATCACAAGACGAACAGACTACATGATCCCTATATGCGCTTCGAGGGAGATCTTAAGGCCACAATAGAGGTGGACGTTTGGGGCAAGGGTGCGCAAATGGCGGACGAGGCGATACATGTGTACACCGATGGTTCCAGTGGGAAGGAGTAGGGTAGTGGAAGGAGTAGGGTCTGCGGTATACTGCGCTGATCCGGAAATAAGCAGATCCTACAGGCTGCCGGATTATTGTGTAACAGCACCCTTAACAAATAATAAAAATGTCACCCTGTTTCCAAATTGCTGCAACACCCGTTGTCTACTGTGAACGGACAATAGGTGTTGGACAACTTGGAAACGGAGCAATTCGGCTCGGCAGAAAAAACCGGCCATTATAAAAATTTGCCAGACATAGTGTTCGGACGTGCTTGTCAGAATAAATTAAAACTAAATTAAAATAAACGTGTTTAAATTAAAAGTAAAAAGAAAGTTTTTTTATTTTGTACCGAATGAGTGTCCTGCGGAAAAGACCGCCCCTTTCTTCACCATAACCTACAGGAGAGCATCGATCTGAAGGCGGCGCCCTCCACGGCAAGTACCCAAAGAAAGCAACCTAATGCGGGTAGACACCCGCCTGGTAAGGAGGGTGCACATGGCGACCGTGACGAAGGTATGTGGTGGTGTTAAATTTTTTAAAAGCAGTTCTAATTGGCAGTGAAAATACACGATTTTAAATTGAAATAAAAGAAAATTTTTAATACAACAGAACTAATCCTACGTTAACTGGAGGATAAATAAACCAAATTAAAGAAAGCGCTAAATAATCAAAATTGTCTAAAAACTACAACTAAATTATACAGAAATCATACAAAAAAAAACTTTAAATAACAAAATATACTAAACCTACTAATAAATGATACAGAAGTAATACAAAACTAAATATCTACTTGTAGAAAATAAAATGTTTAATACAACAAAACTAATATTACGACTAAATTTAACACAAGTAACACAAAATCTTTAATACAATAAAATAAACTAAAAACTATATATAAATACAACGGAAGTAATTGAAAGAGAAAAAATAGAAAATTCTCGTATAATATGCCATTAAATAACGGGATATAAACCCACGCCACTAGCCAACGGCATATTATCGCCATTTTTTAACCACCACCACCACCAGCATTAACATCGAAGACCAGCAGCGGAAGCGCCGGCGAAGACCGCCAGAAACAACTCCGGCATCAGCAGCATTGGCAACGACAGCGGCAGCGTTTACGGCAGCGGCAGAATTTACAGTTGGAGCAGCAGCAGTCATAAGTATTTAGGTATATGTAGCTTTGCCTTATGTATATAGAGTTTTTCTAACTGTGTATAGATAATTAAGATTTTTTTTTCACATTTTTGTATAGCAACACATTCTTGAATAGTGTCCGTCTACATTTAACTACCTCAGTTTTTAACAATTTTAAAATTTTTCGAACCATTTTATAAATTCAAACATTTCCAAATCTACATTTAAATTTACATTTTCTTTAAATTTTTCATATTTTCAAAATTTTTATTTAATTTAAAAATTTCTCAATCTATTTTACAAATTCATATATTTTCAAGTTTACATTCTTCAAATTTGCAATTCGTTTCACAAACCTTCTATTTAAAATTAAAAATTTCGGGTTTTCCATTTTTCAGATTTTTATTTACTACTATAAATTTTTTTTATAGATACGCCCATTTTCCAACATAATATTAATTTTCACCATATAAGACTGTTGAACTTGATAAGCAGTTTGTAACGTGTAAATTTTGGATTTTTGATAAATGCGGTGGTTCCGTCAAAAACCAATAAAGATTTTTTTAATACATGCGGTGGTTCCGTTAAAAACCAATTAATTTTTTTGATATATGCGGTGGTTCCGTTAAAAGCCAATTAACTTTTTTGATACATGCGGTGGTTCCGTGAAAAACCAATTAAGATTTTTTTGATATATGCGGTGGTTCCGTGAAAAACCAGATTAGATTTTTTGAATAAAGCAGTGCTACCACATTTTGAGACTTTTGCCAATTCATACTTACATATATGCTTTTAAGCCATTTTAAAATCAATCACTTTTTATAAATTTTTCATACAAGTTTACTGCAGTTTTAATTAATTCTTCCGATACATGGTTAAATACCCCTTTAGTTACTATTCACCTGCAAATCAGTTCTCTTATACAAAATTTCCTTTTTCTTTTTCCTCAACATTTCAGCTTCAAAGGATTCAGACATTCAAATAAGTATTTTATTAATTTCATAGTTTGAACTGAATTATTTGTGCTATTCTAATAACTACATATGAATGTACCTTAGAAGTGGTAAGCAAGTACAAAAAAATTCAGACTCAGAATCCGATTCCGATAATTCAGCCTCAAGCTACGAAAGTTAAGCTTCATCCTCGATTGAAGAAGTCACAAACCAGGAAAATAGATTTTCTTTGTCAACAGATTTTTCAGGCTTCGAAAATTCTTCCATTAAAAATGCTACTTCTAATTTAGATTCAAATCTTAACGATTCAAATAGTGCAAAACTAACTTCAACTTCTTTTACTTTAAAATCAGATCTTACCGATCCAAATAGTACAAACGTGGCCTCACTTTCTGCTAATTCAGCTCCAGATATTAACGAACAAATCATGGCAACACTTGAGGAAAAGAAAATTTTCATTAACACATGTGCTAATTCTATTAGAGAAAACTACCTCTTGCACTTGATTCTTTTATAGACAAAATTACATTACCTACTTGAACAATTCGCTACTGCAGATTTAACTGATACTTTTATAGCGTTCTTAAAATCAAAACTAGAGGGTAAAGGCCGTGAAGCAATACCAAGACAAGTAAATTCAGTTAATGAAATTAAAACAGCTCTACGTAGTAGGATCAAACCGGACAACTCGAAAGTTGTAGCAGGGAAAATTGCAGCGTTGCACGTTAACAATAACAATTATACAGATTTTGCCAAAAAAGTTGAAGATTTAGCTGACTCACTTGAGTGGTCTCTTATTATTGAAGGGATCACTCAAGCGAAAGTTCATGGAATGGCAATAGAACAAACTGTTAACGTGTGTCGTTTAAACGCAAAATCCAATTAAGTCAAAACCATTTTAGCTTCAATGGCATTTACTGATCCGAAAGACGTAGTAGCGAAATCAATTGTGGAACAAAACAACAAAGTAACTGAACGTCAGGTTCTAGCTTTTCGATCACGTGGTAAAAACACATTCAGAAATTCACGTGGTAGTTATCGAGGCTTTTACCCAAACCGCGGCTATACTGGTTATAGAAATAATAATAGTTAATTTTCATACAATAGTAACTATAACGGCAACAATAATCAAAGATATAGGAATTATAACGGAAATAGATACCAGAATAATAACAATAATAATACGCGTTCAAATACAAATCCTAATTCAAACAATAGTAACAATAGAGGTAACAATTCGAGATCAGCCAATGGTAGAGGTAGAAACGCAAACGTTCGCGCTTAAAACGCGAGTGCCCCTCAGGAGCGAACACTGGGGGAGGACGAACTAACCGAGTAAGCGAATTTCCCTCACCAATATGCATCTATTGTTTAAACCTAAATTATTCAGATTTCATAGAATTACAACTTAGCGAGTCACAAAAATTTTGTTCTTTCTTAGTAGACACTCAAGCAGACATTTCTTTAATAAAAATATCATGTATACACAGTAACATTTCCTTAAATACAAATGATATTATTAACATTATCGGTGTCACTTCTAATTCAGTTTCTACTTTAGGTAAAATTACAGCAAATTTAAATTTTTTTAACTTTTCTATTAATCATACTTTACATGTAGTAAATGAAGACTTTAATATTCCATCCGATGGCATACTGGGTAAAGATTTTCTGAAAATTAACAAATGCATTATTAATTATGGAAGAAATAGTATTTCCTTTTGGGTAGGTAATGAAAAAGTCGCGATACCAATCCTGCACGGAACAGAAAGCGACAGTTGTATCATTCCTCCAAGATGCCAAATATTCAGACTTTTTGATTTAGGATATTCACCCAAGCCCCTTTTCGTGGACTCGCAGGAAATTGAAAAAGGCGTTTTCACAGCTAGGTGCATTGTTAATTCCAGTAACCCAATAATTAAAGTCATAAATACCACGGATGATATAAATTATGTGAAAAGAAAAAGTATTCGGACAGAAAAACTTTCAAATTATAATGTTTATACAATTAACAAGACAGAAACAGAAGACAAACGTACGAAAAAACTTATTTCAATTTTAAAAAACAAATACCTCAACATGCTCATAGTAAACTAATTGACCTTTGCATATATTATGCCGACATTTTCGCTCTTGACACGGACAAAATGACTTTAAACAACCTTTTCGAGCAAAAATTAAGATTGACAGAGAACGAGCCGGTATATGTTAAAAACTATCGATTGCCATACTCTCAACGCGAAGAAATAAATCGCCAAGTAAATAAATTGTTAGTAATGATTTGATTGAACCCAGTTATTCGAATTACAATAGTCCTTTGATTGTAGTCCCAAAGAAAGATACTAATGGTCAAAAAGCTTATCGTATGTGCTTAGATTTTCGCGCAGTAAACAAAACACTCATTGCTGATATATCTCCACTAGCTAGAGTTGATCATATTTTAGATAATCTCGGTAGAGCAAAGTATTTTTCCACATTAGATCTTTTTTCGGGATTTCATCAAATCCCCTTGCATCCTGACTCACGTGACATTACTTCTTTCAGCACTGACCGAGGTGCTGTGGATTGCATGGGAATGTTATGAATAGGTCGGGACGACCATATTTGCGAACGTATGACATTGCATCTTGCGTATATTCGTGCATGTCGCGCGGACTGCCAACATATGTCGATGGTAAAATTGTTAAACGTCCGATATCATTAACATTGCCATCATTCACTATTGCATCTCGCAAGTGTATGTATTCTTCCGATCGTAATTTGGCTTGATTGAATCGAAGATAATTAAGGAGTTCTGCTTCAACTTTCGCATATATGCCAACAACGTATTGGTGGAAAAGTTTGCCACATCGCATAATAAAGTTGTCTTCTTGTGGGCGAATCATGAATCTATACGAATAATAATTAATCGCACTAACTGTTTTTGTACGTCACGACCTATGATGAATACATTATAAGAAAATTAAAGTCATGTCTTCTTGTTATGAAATAAATACAAAACTTATTAAATTGAATTCATTTAATTTTACCGGTTCGTGGATCTATCATTCGTATATTGATATGATAGCCGTCGTCACCTTTCCAGTGCAATAATGGATATTGTAGTGCATCATAGCTGCGGAGAAGCTCTGAAGCTCGCCGTAATTCTTCATTTCTTCGATGTAGCACAATATCGCGAGATTGAAACTGGTCTCCACCAATCACATTTGCCACTTCATCAATTGTTGGTGCATTAAATCGTCTCGAATGCTCTCCACAGGGCGTTTTGTCAGCCCTTATAACAATTCTGTGATCATCAGATGGCATACGATCGAGAGCGGTTTTAAACAATCGAATTAATTCATTGTACTGATGTAAGAAGGTTTAAAGTTCAGAAACAATTTGTCGCCTTGCATGCGCAGCAATTGTACAACGCCGATCCAATTCACAATTTTCATCTCCGATAAAATAGATTTGCAAAAATTGATGATCAGCATCAGGATACGGCAATAAGGATCCAGCTCGATGATAAATCTGACCTTGAATCTGTAATATTTTTTTGAAATGTAATTAGATACTGGATACGAATTCTTGAACACAACAAAAAAATTGCTGCTCATACCGCAATTTTCATATGATATTCCGCATGAAGTAATTACCTTAAATGTCGGCATGAAATTGTCTCTTACAATTTTGGTCTTACCAAAAGAAGTCATTTGAAATGCCGCATTGTATTCTTGCATGTGAGACAAAAAATGCTTAGACGTTTGCGACGTTACAATAATGAATGAATGAAGTGGATCGGGGGGAGATTCAAATGATGGTAATCTCACTTTTCCATTAGCACAACACATGCCAGGCGTTTCACCCTGAAATTTGGCTGCATCACAATGTGGACATCTCACCGTCATTCCACCAATATTGGCATGTTCACTATAATCATTTTCGCTATTGTAAGCGAAAGCAGCGTATTCCATCTCTTGCACAGCACGACGTGAAAGTCGTGTCGTTCGTCTCGATGCTGGATTTAATGGATTTGGATCTGTCGATCTATGACGACGTGCGTTTCGAAATTGTTGTACTTGGTTTTGTTGTGAGCGTTCCTCTACATTCCGCGCTCTCCTTTGATTAAATCTATAGGTAGAATTACGCGTACGTCGACATATAGTTGATCGTCTTGTTGGTGGCATTTTGATGCATATGATGAAATTATGGAAAAAATCTTTTTTAACTATGTTTTATTGCACTGAACACACTTAAAAGCACTTTTTAAATTAATAATAATTGGAGAAATGTAGAGCGTTTTCTACATCTATGTATATGCCAAATCAATAGGCAAACGAAATTTGGTTTTTATATGGCTTTATTTTGTCGTAACTCTTTGACGATTATAAATTCAATGATCTTAAATGCTAAGAAAAAATTCAATTTAGGCAGCAAAATTTATGTTTAGGAATTTTCCATGGAAAAGTCCTGCTATTTAATGCATTTATTTATAGGCAAAGTAATATTAGTGCAGGTGAGTGCGCATTATGTTGATGCAGTGGGAGTGCAGTGGGAGTGGGAGTGAGTTGGAGTGCAGTGCATTGAGGAATATGCGATAATAGCAAAATGATAAAAAAAAGCGAAAAACAAAAGCGAAGACGGTGACGTTACGTTGTACAACAAAAGAATGAATGCGTGCGATGAGTGGGAGTATGTGTTTGTATGTATGCAAATTATTAACTTAACGAAGATATGTTGGAAAGGAAGGCGTGAACAATAGTTAGCATCAGAAGAAAGTGATTGTTAAACATTTGCAATTGGACAGGTTCATCTGTTTAACATTTGAATGCTGTCAATGAAATTAATTTGCAATAGGTTGGATCGATTTTTTTCGTTAGGTCGTTTTTTTCAAATTTTGAATTTTTTCTAAAAAAAAAATCATAACTCAAGAATGGCTAAACCGATTTGGGATTTCAAAATCAACTAACCATCATCCCTCCTTCCTGTATCTTTTCTAAAAATTGCATGGCAATCTGTCGAGCTGTTCTCGAGTTATGGAGTGACAATCAAAATGTACACTTCTTTTTATTTTTTTTTCAAATTTTGAATTTTTTCTAAAAAAAAGAAAAGAATGGCTAAACCGATTTGGGATTTCAAAATCAACTAACCATCATTGTCCTTCCTGTATCTTTCCTAAAAATTTCATGGCAATCTGTCTAGCCGTTCTCGAGTTATGGAGTGACAATCAAATTGTACACTTCTTTTTATTTTTTTTTTCAAATTTTGAATTTTTTCTAAAAAAAATCATAACTCAAGAATGGCTAAACCAATTTGGGATTTCAAAATCAACTAACCATCATTTTTCCTTCAAGTATCTTTCCTAAAAATTTCATGGCAATCTTTCTATCCGTTCTCGAGTTATGGAGTGACAATCAAAATGTTCACTTCTTTTTATATATATAGATATCAACAAACTCACTTAGCAAATTTTTAAGAAAAGAAGTTTCTTCAGCATTTAAATTATTTAAATTAATCCGAGCAAAAACGTTGTCATTATTAATGTTAATACCATCAAGGTTACATATATTGCCATATGTAAAAGGATACAAATTTTGAACGAAAAAAAGTTTATTACCAAAAATGTTAAGACTTTTATCTTCCATGTCAACTTTAGCTCTAAATGACCCGAGACAATTTTGAGCTATAATAGCATCATACTTTTCATTACAGAAATTTATTACTTTCCATGAAAGAGTACCAGTTGACTTAAATTCGCTTGGAATTGGAGTAACAATTTTTTCAACAGCTTCAATAAAACCATTCAAAGTTTTAAGCTTTAACAGGAGATGTATTAATTTAGATATATAATTTCCAAGTAAAATATTGGGTTTTATAATACTGGTATCTGAACCTGTGTCAATTAGGCACTTAATTTTTTCTTTACCAATTGAAATAATAACTATGGGTAGTTTAAATTTTGAGGTTGTGTTAAAAAATTTACTTCTTCACCACTAATACATTCTTGTAAGTTGTCTATTTCCATACTTTGATGGTTTTGATTATTATCTACACTCATATGTGAAAAACGTGTTTGGTTTGAATGATTACCATTGCTAAATTGTTTAGTATAATTTTTCTTAGTATGTTGTGACGGATTATTATTATTTTATTGTTTTTGTTTTGTAAACTGTTATTTTGATATGGTTTTGTATGGATTTTCCTATGTTTAAAGTCAATTGCTCTTTTAACCTTTAATAATTTTAATCTACTATATTTAACAATAATACTATTCAGTGAATCACTTTGATCAATATGAATTCGTACTAAACTATCAATTTTCTCTAATAATATGTGAACTAAATCTCTATCTACTTTTCAGGTCTATACAAACTAGGCTTTGCTTCATCAAATAAATATAATTCATTTATTTCAAATTTGGGTTTTTCAAAGATTTTAAATAGCTCTTCTAAATCGTTTACTAATACAGACCTGCAATAATTAAAAATGTCCGCATAAGTTTTCTTAGGTTGAAACTGCTTCATAATATTACTTTTATATGCTAATTAAGTATATGTATGTAAAACAAACGTTCGAGTCCGACTGCGCCAAAAAAACTTATTAATTTAAATAAGTTATAATTTCTAATAATTTTAAGTATCCTTCAGGATTTCTTGTAAAAATTCAAATTTTATATATTTTGTATGAGTTGTTTAAATAACAATTATAACATTTTTTTAATATATTTTTTACATTTTTTTTAAACATGAAAATCTTAGGTAGACATATAAAACTAATTATAATTATAAGTTTGATTCTGTTCAAAGTAAATATAACACAGGTATAGACATGTACATATATGTAACTCGCGCGAATGGTCGACTAGCCCAAAGAGACATGTCGTATAACGAGCGGTATCCCATTATTCTCCCCGAAAAGTCTCGGCTTTCGACCCTGTACCTACGTTTTCTTCATGAATTACTTCTACATGCGGAAGCTCGACTCATGTAACAACCTGTAAGGCACGAGTTCTTCATAGCCCGGCTTAAGCCCCTGATAAAAAAATGTATATTCCAATGTAAGGTCTGCACCATCCATAAGCAAGAAACGCACTCCCAAATAATGGCAGCTTTACCCCCGAACGATGCACTTTCGCGCCCCCCTTCACGACTACTGGCGTAGACTCCCCGGCCCGTTTCACATAAAAGCTTCGATTCTACGATCTCCAACCCTAATAAAAGGTTATGTGGCCATTTTCGTTTGCTTCACCACCAAGGCGGTCCATCTGGAATTGTGTTCGCATCTCACCAGTAAGGCCTTTCTCGCTGCCTTTGCCCGATTCGTAGGGCATCGAGGGTACCCGAAAAAAATGATGACCGACAACGGCAAAACATTCACCGGAACCAAGCGAGCTACCGAAGTAGAGTTCGTCACCTTCCTCGCCGAAGTCTCGACCGATATTGTCCAAAACTATGCGCCACAAGGCATCGATTGGAAATGTATACCACCCGGTGCACCCCACATGGGCGGATTATGCTAATCTGCCGTCAAATGCTTTAAAACCCATTTTAAAAATTTCGCCGGAACACACAGCTTTACCTTTGGAGAATTCTCGACTTTATTAATTCGTTTAGAGGTCGTACTCAATTCTCGTCCCATATCCCCGCTTTCTCAGGACCCAGCGGACCTCACCGCCCTCACACCTGGTCATTTCCTTCGAGGCGCGCCCCTGCTATCCATCTCCAGCCCGAACTATGAACACCTCTCTATGATTAACCGTTGGGAACGGTTGAAAGTTTTGCACCACCAATTCAGCAAGCGCTGGAAAAATGACTATCTCAGGGAGCTGCGCAAGCGTTATCGATGGAAAACCGCTCAAACTCCTAAAATCGGCGATCTAGTCGTCGTTAAGGATGAGAACTTACCCCCCCACCGGATGGCGTCTTGGTAGAGTGAAGAGCACTCATCTTCGCAGAGACGGACACGTACGAGTCGTCGACGTACGCACTCGAAACGGCGTTCTCACCAGGCCTCTAAAAAAATTGTGCATCCTGCCACCAGCGGAGCTTGACTCAGACCCCCATGATTCCCTATCATCTCCCGAACCAACTACAGTCCACTAAGCTTAACTATCAACACCATCTCAGAAATTAACTGAATCATCGCGTATCTCTAACGGGCAGTCCCTAACTTGGTGTCTCTTCTCAGGCGCACAACTAATACACATTCATATTCTCTTTAACAGATGGATCGTCAGCGCCCTCCGGTTCCCGCACCACGCCGCTCTCTGGATTCGCGAGTAGTAGTGCCCGCAGCCCCGCCACGACGCACAAATACTGCGACGGCCAACTACCGGAAATGCCGGTTGTGTATGCGGCATCACGCCCTGTTGAGGTGCCCTGCCTTCTTGGCGATGCAGCCGCAAGAACGCGCGTTAATTGCTAGGGCACCTGAATATTGCGCCAACTGCTTGGCGCTGCTCCATCGCACCAAGGAGTGCACCTCCACCGAACGTTGTCGGGTCTGCCGGCATCCCCATCATACACTACTACATCGGGAAACCGGAGGTCGACACCAGTCATATGCCGTTCCACCACAGCAGGAGGGTCGTCCACCATCACGCCGCCCGGAGCCGCAACGTCGTACTTCCGCAACTCATCGTCGACGTCGCCAGCCACCAGTCACCAAATGTCGAAGACCGCACCATATGATGCACCGCTACCGGTTTACGACAGCCAATTATAAAGGGAAAATTGGCAAGCTCCTTATCGAGGAGGCCCAACGCGCTTTACGAGAGCTAAGACATGCGTTAGGCGCTTAGTACGCCTAGGCGGGGCAGGATGTTTACGCGGCCTAGACTGTCACAAGTCCCACTTCCCCTTTGTACTTATGTACACCCGTGAATTTACAACTAACCCATATATCGTATAAATTTGCATTTTCACTAGTCGAGCTGTGCTAAATTGTGTTCAGAAATCAGTTTACCTGAAACCACGTAAAATAGTGATAATTTATGCAGTGCTATCATAACGCTCTGCAAGTATACGTGTTTATTGTGAAACTAGGGCTACAGCATTGAAAATTTTATTTGCTGCTGCAATTATAGCAGCAAAAGGAAAGGTTGAACGTGAAAGCGCATATATACAGCTTATTCTCATCGGTGCACAGGAAACGCCGCGGGTTAGAGTCTCACGTATTCCACTCGGAACCTCGTTTTGCCAAACCATCAGTGTCGCCAAGTTTGCGTAGAGCGCTGCACCAATCAACCTGCCTATCTGCATCAACTCTCCAAGGCATACAAAATCCCGGGTAAGTCTATAATTAGCTACCTGTTATTCACGCCTAATGTTGGGATCCTGGTCTGTACATTCCCCTTCACCTGCTATTCACGCCTAAAGTTTTTATCCTGGGATGTATATTCCACTTTACCTGCTATTCACTTCTAATGCTTTTATCCTGGGGTGTATATTCCACTTCACCTGCGCGCTCCTTCCTCTGTTAGTTTAAGCTGTATAATTTTTTGTGTTGTCCTTTTGCTGGCCTTGTCTGCAAGTACGACCCTTCGCTCGATTTTTGAGCGTGGAAATCAAAATTTCTTAAAAAGGAAATTTTTTCCTTTTGCCTTATTGGCAGAATTTAATGAATTTACTTTTTGTTTAAATTTTCAGGGTCTCCTCCAGCTAGATTTTTAGCAGTTTTGCCAATTTTAAATCTAGTCTGGCAGGATCGCCATGTAATGATTGAAAGGCGAGTCCTGCTTGGTTATTATCCAGGATCTTCGTCCAGCAAGGTCTTTGGCAGATTTGCTATTTCTTGAACAAGGTGGCAGGATTGCCATGTAATGATTGGTTTAGAAAAAGAAAGTGTTGCTGATATGCTGGTGGTTACAACGGTGTGCAACGGAGGGTGGAGCCGTGTGTAAAAGTCCAAGAAAGTGGGGAAAGCTTCTGACCGCCATTCACCTGGGAATGGCCAGAGCGATTCTTTTGCATGCGGTTCAAGCAGCTCACTACTGCCGGTCGCTTGCGGCCAAGTATCCTCTGGGTAGCCGCTAAACATCCGTTTAGCGATGAGCTAATGTGAGAAGGTGACAACCTGGCTAGGCTACTCTCACATAATCGGTTTAAGCGCTAGCCGGGGGAGATCTCATCGGCAGCGTCTGTACACCTCTAGGTGCGGCTGCTAGCGACGTCTGTCTTGGAGCAAGCGGCTTGCTATATAAACGTGCAAGTAATATTTACACCCCCGCTGAGGCGGTTGTGCGCTGGGCTTGGGACCCGCCACGTAAAACCATGCTCCAATGAAATATAACAACAAGCCTCGAATTAATACACTCTCTATTAATGACGACCATGGCAAACGTTTGAAGGACAATAAATTGCGGGCATGCACCTGGAACGTCCGCTCCCTGAATGGGATTGGTGCAGATGCCCGGCTGGTTGATATCCTCGTCAAAGCAAAATCTGACATCACCGCCATCCAAGAAATGCGTTGGACGAAGCAAGGAAGAAAGAAGATCAAAAATTGCGGCATATATTGGAGTGGCCATACGAATAAGCGCAGTTTCGGCGTTCGATTCGTGGTGGGAGAGAGACCTTGTCGCCAAGTGCTGGCGTTCATGCCTGTGGACGAGCGTCTCGCCGCCATCCGAATAATAGCAACATTTTTCAATATATCCTTCATTTGCGCCCATGCACCTACAGAAGAGAAAGACGATGAGGTCAAAGAAACTTTTTATGAACAATTAGAACGCACATACGAGCGCTGCCACCGTCATGATATAAAAGTCGTGCTTGGCGACTTTAACGCCGGGGTGGGCAAAGAAGGTGCCCTACAGTCGGAAAGTTCAGCCTACACAATTAAACTTCTCCTAACGGACTGAGGCTGATTGACTTTGCCGGTGCTCGAAACATGGTCATATCCAGCACGAAGTTCATGCATAAAAAGATACATTAAGCTACATGGCTGTCTCCTGATCGAAATACTCGCAATAGATCGATACCGTTGTGATAGACGGATGGCATGCCTCCATTGTTTGAGATGTGCGCACGATCCGAGGACCTAACATCGACTCGGACCATTATCTCGTTGCAGCCAAAATACGCACCCGCCTCAACGCAGCTAAAACCAAGGGGAAAAAACACAAGGAAAGCTAGACGTCGAAAAGCTTCAATCACAACAGACTGCCAATGATTTCGCAACTCGACTCTCACACCTTCTCTCTGAGAGCACAACTCATCCTGGAGGAATACAGGAGCGGTGGGAGCATATCTCCAAAGCACTTCGTACTGCCGCCGAGGAAAAAATTGGTTACCGGCGGCCACGAAAAAACAACTGATACGATGAAGAATGCCGCGTTGCAACCGAAAGAAAAGACGCTGCCTACAGGGCTACGTTAAAAGCGAGCGCGACAAGAGGAGTGTGTGAACGCTATCATGAGTTTAAAAAGGAATCGAGACGCCTTTTCATGAAGAAAAAAGCAGAAGCAGAAAGGCGTGAGTGCGGGGAGCTTGAGCTGCTAGCCACCAGGAATAACGCCCGAAAATTCTACCAAAAAATACGGCGACAGACGAAAGGTTTTAAGACCGGAGCAAACTCCTGTAGGAATGAAAAGGGCGACCTTGTAACTGATGTCCAGAGAGTGCTTAGATTATGGAGGGAATACTTCTCTGCTCTCCTAACTGAAGGCAGCAATTCACCGCGCAGAGATGAAGAACCCGATCCCGCAATCGATGATGATGGAATATATGTCCCCCGCCCAATTATAACGAAGTTAGAATAGCAATAACCAGATTGAAAAACAACAAGGCCGTGGGCGCTGATGATTGCCCGCGGAGCTGTTCAAGTACGTTGGCGAGGAGTTGGTAAGGCGCATGCAGCAGCTTCTTAGCAAAATATGGGCGGACGGGTGCATGCCCGACGGTTGGAATCTAAGTGTTCTTTGCCCAGTCCACAAAAAGGGGGATACTGCAAAATGCACCAACTATCGTGGAATCAGCCTTCTTAATATCGCATATAAGGTCATTTCAAGTGTATTGTGCGAAAGATTGAAGCCCACCGTGAACCGGCTGGTTGGACATTATCAGTGCGGCTTCAGAACTGGTAAATCCACCATCGACCAGATTTTCACAATGCGCCAAATCTTGGAAAAAACCCAACCCAATCGACACGCAATACCTCTTCGTCGACTTTAAAGCCGCCTTCGACAGCACGAAAAGGAGCTGCCTATATGCCGCTATGTCTGCATATGTTTTCCCCGCAAAACTTATACGGCTGTGCAAAATGACGTTGAGCAACACCATCAGCTCAGTCAGAATTGGGAAAGACCTCCCCGAGCCGTTCGAAACTAAACGAGGTTTCAGACAGGGTGACCCCCTATCGTGCGATTTCTTTAATTTGATGCTGGAGAAAACTATACTAGCTGCAGAACTTAACCGCACTGGAACAATATACTATAAAACCGTGAAATTACTGGCATATGCTGATGGCATTCATATCAACGGGCTAAACACCCGCGTTGTTAGTTCTGCTTACTCCAAACTGGAAAAAGAAGCGGTAAAGATGGGTTTGATGGTGAATGAGGACAAAAGGAAGTACCTGCTGTCATCCAGCAAAGAGTCAGCGCATACGCGCCCTGGCAACCACGCTACTGTTGGCAGCCATAATTTCGAAATAGTAAAAGACTTCGTTTATTTGGGAACCAGCATCAACACTAGCAACAACATCAGCACTGAAATCCAGCGAAGAATCAATCTTCCCAATAAATGCTACTTTGGACTAGGTAGGCAATTGAAAAGTAAAGTCCTCTCTCGGCGAACGAAAATCATACTCTACAAGTCACTTATCGTACCCGTTCTTCTATATGGGGCAGAGGCAAGGACCATGACGACAGCAGATTAAGCGGCTTTGGGAGTGTTCGAGAGAAAAGTTCTTCGAAATATTTATGGACCTCTACGCGTTGGCGATGGCGAATACCGAAGAAGATTTAATGATTAGCTGTACGAGCTATACGCAGATATCAACATAGTCCAGCGAATTAAAACGCAGCGGCTGCGCTGGCTAGGCCATGTTATGCGAATGAAAGATGATGCTCCGGCCAAGAAAGTGTTTCTATCGGAACCCTCTATGGAAGCAGAGGTAGAGGGCGGCCCCCACTCCGTTGGAAGGACCAGGTGGAAAACGATTTAAACTCCCTTGGTGTGACCAACTGGCGCCGGTTGGCGGAGCGAAGGAGCGACTGGCGCGCCTTGTTGGACGGCCATAACCGTTTAGACGGTTAAGCGCCAATTAAGTAAGTAAGTAAGTAACTGTGAATATTTTGGCAGGCGTATTGACGAGTTGTCATTGACACTTGGTCACTCTATTAGCGGGCTCGTCAATATGCCAGTGTATTGTAGCTAGATACGGGTCTTCCCGTCGGCATTAGTGAATGTTGTTGAACTCCCGCTGTGTGGGGTAAATGTAATATATTTGGGTCAACATTGTAATGTGCATACTATATGGGTGGTCTGCATAGACTTTATTATGGTATTAGAATATGACGAATAATAGTGCAAACATATTGACATAAATTGGTATCATGCATAATACCACACTCACATGCACTTTTGCAGAATGACTTTTTTATTTTCATGTGTTTTGATAAATATTTTCTCACTGACGTAAGACTTTCACGTTCAGCGCCTCCTCCAGGAAAACGTGCGCATAATACCTTACAGAATCTTATTAAATTTAAAATGTGAAGTTTTGTGTGCAAATGAGTTTTCAATCAGTGTACAATTTTCAGTTTTTTACAGTTAGGGCACAATTAGACAATTTGCTAACGATCATTTCAAAAAAATTTTTTACTTTTGCCGTTAGCGATTTTCAATAGGATTGCTTGTATAATCCACCCCTTAAGCTAAGAACACACTGAGCTGCACTACACTGCGCTGCTAAATATTCTTCGCGTGTATTATGAAGCAATTCACCCCTAGCGGCAGCAGCACTGTGCGGCGCGGCCATGTTGATCAAATAGGCAAAAAAGTGAAGCGCAGCGATTTTAATTGTGATTTTCTCATAAAAGTGGCGAATGTACTAGAATCGATGGGTTCTGTATCAGCAACGATAACAATAATATCGAAAAGACCACGATTAAGCCTTTGGTGTCTTTATTAGCTCCTTGCGCAATTGGTTATAATTTTACACCTGTTGCAACAAATTCTGCTCCAATTTCTTTGGACATTTCGGCCCAAACATTATTTTTTCTCGTACTGTTCACGTAATGCTCATTTTTCAAATCATATTGCTCAAGATAATTACTTATTAGAATAACTAGCTGCTCCTCATTTATCTACATTTTGGAAGATAGTCGCTCAAAATTTATTTGCCGCGCGGGGTAATGCAGCCAAGTAATTCACACATAGCGATAGCAGCACTTCACAACACTTCCCTATGCGGATTTTTTGCCTAGTTGATCAAATTTAACGCGCTGTGCTGCTGACACTGAGTGTGAATATTTTGCAATGAAGAATATTTTGCCGTGAAGCGCAGTAGTGCGTAGTGTGGTCTTAAGGCGGGCAATTCACATCCAACGTCAGCAGCAAGGCGCGACCCGGCATAGCGCGTCAAATTTGATCAATTTGATGAATTGCCCCATAAGCATACATCCAAATAACATTTTTCCGTGTAGCACAGTGCTGCAAAGTGCAGCTTAATGTTACTTTAGCTATACTATTTCTACCCTTACAAGTCGAAGAGATATGCCTGGAGTAATATTTGTGATCAAATTAGTGAACGGCTAGGTTTCTAGTCCTCGCTTAGGTTAACTTTAATGTTCCTTCTCGGCCAACTAGACATTTTAAGCCCCTCTTGAAACAATGTAGAACCAATTGTGAATTAAACGAACCCTTCCGCGGCCTGCGTCAGGATTGTAACTCTCACTCAAGCATAATTGATAGTTCGGAATCACTTTCAGCGTTATACAATCTATTCCTTCGTCTCTTAATAATTAGCAGTTCACTTATCCTACTAACATGGTTTTTATTCTTTTCTTTAATATTTATTTATTAAAAAGTAGCCTACGGCTAATTCAATTAATTTCTATACAATTATTATTTCTTATTAAGTTTAAAAGCCAGCTGTAAATAAAATTTAATGTTAGTTATAATTAAAAACTAAAACGAATAGACTTATTAAATATTATTTTATATCACATTAATCATCAGTCATTGGATTGGTATCTAACCAGAGACCTATCTTTTCCCTAAACGATCCAACGGTTCTAACATTTTTAATTTCATCTGGGACGGCATTATACATTGCTAGTCCGTTATTGAATATTGCCCTTACTTGTACGTACAGGCTCCAAGTGAAACTGATTTGCCTATCTTGTTAGGTACTGCTGTACATCAGAGTTTCTTCTAATTAAAGATTCTAAATATTCAGGTAATAGGCAATTTTCAACTCTATAGATCAAAGTTGGTACATCTTTTTTCACTTAATTTTCTATCGATAAATATTTAAATCTCTCAAAATATTTTGAACACGTTCAGAATAAAAAATAAAAAAATCATACCTTTATTAAAATTTGTTTGCAACTTGGATATTGCTTGTTTACTTGTCATCAATAGTATTGTAGTACAATACTTTATATAAGGAGCCAAAATCATTTTAAATAATGTAATCTTTCCTGCTTTCGAAATATTTTTTCTCAGTCTGCGCAGCAAGTTAACTTTCTTTGCGATTTTGCCATTTATATATTCAACGTTTCTTTGAAACTCAAGTTATTATCTATAATTGCCCCTAGATACTTGTATCTTTGGACCGATTCCAGCTGTGACCCAGCAAGTAAAACTGATCTCATTTCAGCTTCCTCCCTAAATATCGGCTTTCCTAATAGCATACATTTAGTTTTCTGCACATTAAAACACAATTGGTTCATACACAATCATTCGCATATAGTAAGTAATTCTTCGTTAATCTTTCTAAACCCAACTTGCACATCTTTTTCCCTTAAATAAATCAGTGTATCATCCGCAAACATATGTATTTTGCAATGCTGTAATCAGGGCCGTAGAGAGAAAATTTCGGGCCCGGGACTAAACAATTTACGGGCCCCCTATAAAAAATCCACTAATACATTTGATTAATTTGAATTAATGATGTCTCATTCATGAATCATTATTGATGGATTCAGTCCTGTAAAGAAAAAGTACCAGTACAACTACAATAATCAGTACCTCAGTACTTCGAAAAATGAGTACAAGTATAAGTACCGGAGTACTTGTACTTGAATTGCTGAAGTACAAGTAAAGTACTTGTAAGTACTTTGGAAGTAGTTTGAAAAGTATTGAACGGTTTTGAAGCGGATCAACCAGCACCCTTACGATCACCTAACTTTGACAAAATGGTTGAAGAAGAGTTTTACAGGTATTTTAATGATACATTAACAGATTTTAATATGCTTCAGAGTTATCATCTGGATGAAGGACTTATCACTCAAAATTAATACTCCCTCAGCTTCCTCCGACCCAGTAGAGCATTTATTTTCCTTAGCAGGTATTGTTTGTAGTCCTAGAAGGCAATCAATGACGGACTTTTCGTTTGAAAAGCTAGTACTAATGAAGGCAAACACAAAACTACTTTAATATAGTTAGCTGTTGTACAATTTATACTTATTTAATATGTTGTTTTACTTCTTGTTGCTTTCTAATATGAATTTTACTCATATTTTGATTTCCCATTTATGAATCAAACAGACATATTTTATCAGAAAAACTGCTTTCGTTAGTTGCAAGTATTTATTAAGTATAGCTACTTGTACTTTCGGATTCGAAGTACAAGTACTGTAGTACTTATATTTTGTACTTACATTTGAAGTACTTGAGTACTTGTACTTATTTGGTACTAGTACAAGTATGTACTCAGTACTTTACAGGTCTGGATGGATTACATCAAAAAAAATTTTTGCAACATCTACTAATGATTTTTGGACTAAGAGCTGAAAATAAAATTAACACAGAATATTTACTATTTATACTGATTTATTGTAACGTAGAAATAAAATTCTCTTCTAACAGCCGCGTATTGTTTTAAATAATCTTTTCTAGTTTTTTGGTAACATTTTAGTACAATTCTGATAAATATATTGATGATTATAAATTTTAATTATTCAATATAGAAGATTCGGATATCAAAGAGCGGCTTTTCTTGCTTTTTCGGTGCAAAATTTTTTATAATAAGCCTGCAAGCCTTCAATGTGTGGACCGTTGATGATAAACCGTCATGGGGTTTGAAATAGTCGGCTATACGGTCTATGAACTTTATTTTTATACCTTTCATGAAAATGAAATGGTATATTAATTTCGTCACGAAACCCAAAATTGTAAGTCCTTAAAGGAAAATAGATAGACCCACCATTAAGTATACCGAAATAATCAGGATGAAGAGCTGAGTTGATTTAGTCATGTCCGTCTGTCCGTCTGTCTGTTTGTATGCAAACTAGTCCCTCAATTTTTGAGATATCTTGATAAAATTTGGTGAGCGGGTGCATTTGAGTGTCCGATTAGACATTTGTCGGAACCGGCCGGATCGGATCACTATAGCATATATCCTCCATACAACCAATTTTTCAGAAAAAGAGGATTTTTGTCATATCTTACTCAATTTAACAGATTGAAGCTTCAAACTTCACCATATAATTTCGTATATTTCACATATTGTTGCCTGAAAAAATTGATGAGATCGGTCGTATATATAGTATATATCCCCACAACCAATTGTTCAGATAAGAAAATTTTCGTAATTGATGCCCTGCTTTAAGAGCTAGGGCTTCAAATTTCAACGAATGCTTACGTATATAGCATATATTGTTGCCTGAAAAACTCATAAAGATCGGTGGAATATATAGTAAATATATGGCTGTACATATAGTATATATATATAGTATTGTTACGAATATTAGCAAAACTAAGGAGTGTTGTCAGCTCTAAGCGATGCTAAGCAGTGACGTGAATGCACATCAATAATTCAATCATCATATATCTACATAAACAAAACAATAACTGCGCTTACATATATGTACCATGTACGTATACGAGCAGCGGAGAGTCAATGCACTAACACATGCATATATCTGAGATACTCCTATAAGTATGCAATGAGAAAACCTATAAAATTATGCAATTGTAGTTACAGCTGAGAGGTTTGAGAGGTACTGGACTAGTAGATTCTGGAAGCGTCTAGAAGATGCGAACGAGGAAACCAAAGAGTAGAAAAGGCGACAGATGTGGAGGCGCTGTAATTCAGTTTGATTTGAGTTGTCAAGCAGTTACGACTAAAACGATATCTAGCGAGCAATAGCAGTATTATTTTGAAAGTCAGTTTCATTTAAGCTATCAGTTTGGTTATTAAGCTATTCGTTGCACAGTTTGAGTGTTATTGTGAAGTATTTTAATAAAGTCCATTTTCCAGTATTCAATATTGGAGTTATTTATTCAACAGTTTAGCGATACGAACCTAGCAAAAGAGCAAATAAGAGGATTTGCAGCAAATTCGTTACAATTGGTGTCAGAAGAGGAATTATTGAATAAATTCCAGAGTACAACAAAGACATGGCAAAGTTCAGTGAATTGAAGATCCAGCAACAAAGGAAGGAGTTGGAGAGCCGTGGATTGAATACAAGCGGCGTTAAACTTGAACTTCAGGCACGGCTACGAGAGGCAATGGAAGCAGAAGGAATTGATGTGGAAGAGTATGTCCTTCATCTTGATGGCGAGGAGACAACAAAAATTGAAGAGAAAAACGAAACATCGCAGACGGTTACCAGCACTGACTTGAACATGATATTGGCTGCAATATCTGCACAAACATCGACAGTAGCATCAATGTCGTCGCAATTGGCATCCCAACTGGAAGCGCAAGAGGCACCAATAACAGAAATGTCATCGCAAATATCCACCAACATGTCATCACAACTGGAAGAACAGAAAACGTATATATCATCACAGATGGAATCCCAAGAGACACGAATAACATCGACGATTGAGGCACAAGAAACGCGTATTTCAGAAATGTCGACACAGATAACATCTAAGATGGAAACACAATTGGAAGAACAGAAGACATATTTGGCATCTCAACTGGAAGCGTAAGAGGCACGCATATCTGAAATGTCGGCACAAATTTCGGAACAGATAACATCGCAGCTCTTTGTGAAACTGGAAGAGCAGGATGCAAAAATTTTACAACTCGAGGACAAAATTGATGCCGAAATAGTTAAAATGTCGTATGGAGCAGTTACAACTAAACCGCTCAGCTGTTTCAGCAAGCACTCAAAAGGTAAGCACCATCATTTGACGGTTCTGTTCCTTTCCAGGTCTTCAAGCTACAGTTTGAGAAGACCGCAGCAGTGAACAACTGGAATGCGGAAGATAAAGTTGCTGCATTGTTCGTAACTTTAAAAGGACCAGCTGCGGAAATCTTACAGACCTTCCCAGAGTACGAGCGGAAGAACTACGAAACATTGATGAGCGCTTTAGAGAGACGTTACGGAAGCGAGCATAGGAAACAGATATTCCAAATTGAGTTGCAAAACCGCTACCAAAAAGCAAATGAGACATTGCAGGAGTTTGCTTCAGATATTGAAAGATTGGCTCATCTTGCAAATGCGGACGCACCCGTGGAATACACTGAAAGGGTAAAAATCCAGAGCTTCATAAACGGCATACGAGATGTGGAAACGAAGCGGGCTACATATGCGAATCCAAAACTAACGTTTGCTGAAACGGTATCGCATGCTTTGACTCAGGAAACAGCCTCACTTTTGAGTAAGCCAGCATACAAAGCTCATTGCGTGGATGTGGAAAGGCCAGAGTGGGTAGATACAATTTTGGAAGCACTGAAGGGATCTCAACAGAAAATGCCGGATTTATTAAATGTTTCAAGTGCGGCAACCCAGGTCACATTGCATGTCATTGCGATCTTGGTCCTAATAGTTCCAACAATGTGGGTAGCCGTAAGCGCAAAGCTGGCGGAAATGAGCAAGGGCGTGTCGGATGTAAAGAACGAAATCTTGTCCCGGCTATTGAATGTCCTGTGATATCTGTGTCGCAAATTGGTAGAAAATCGAGCAGTCTTACCGTCGGAGGGAATGTGGATGATAAAGAACGAGTACTGACTGTCGATAGGGGCGCATCTCATTCCTTGATCCGATCTGACTTGGTCAACAGGAGAGTAAAACCGTTACCTGGAGCAAAGTTGCGTACGGTCACTGGCGAGTATAACCAAGTTCAGGGAGAAGTGATATGTGAAGTATTGATTGGGAAGGTCATGGTTCTACACAAATTTGTTGTGGCGTAGATTGTTGATGAAGTTATATTGGGAGTGGATTTCTTGGTTGACCATGACATCAAGATCGATATGCAGAGAAGGGTGATGCGTTATGAGAACCAAGATGTGCCACTTAACTTTAGTTTGGAAAAAGGGTTCAGCAGTAATCGGTTACTGGTGAAAAAGACTCGACAGAGACCACGAAAGTCAAAGGCAAAGGTTGATAGATCGAATGGGCCGAATAAATCAAAATCAAAAGTACCTGCGAGAGAAACACTGGCATTGACAAAACCTAAAAGATGCAGGAAAACGAAGCAACGAATTTCCGAGAAAGAATGCGAGGGTAGTTTCAAGCCAGAGCGCACTACTGTGGGGAAACGTGGGAACGATACTGATTATGCAAAGCAAATCCGTCCAGCGCAAGCTCTACGAGGTAGTTCATTTGCCAAACAACAGAGTGTGAAGGAACGAACCAGGGTATTGAGTAGTACGATGAAACCATGAGAACAATAATTCGAAAGGTTTCTTGGCGGGAGATTTAGTACTGTTATACAACCCTCACCGGCGGAAAGGTGTTCCATCCAAATTTCGGTGCAGTTGGGGAGGCCCGTACAAGGTTGTGAAGAAGATCAGTGATACCATCTACCGCATACAAAGCATTGAGAAACCACGGAGTAGAAGAGTGGTAGGTACATTTGGCGATGCTAGCAGCGTTTAGATCGAGAGATTTGTCTGATCGGGACGATCAGACTTAGGTGGAGGGCAGTGTTACGAATATTAGCAAAACTAAGGAGTGCTGCCAGCTCTAAGCGATGCTAAGCAGTGACGTGAATAAATTTCAATAATTCAATCATCATATATCTACATAAACGAAACAATAACTGCGTCTACATATATGTACCATGTACGTATACGAGCAGCGGAGAGTCAATGCACTAACACACGCATATATCTGAAATACTCCTATAAGTATGCAATGAGAAAAACTATAAAATTGTGCAATTGTAGTTACAGCTGAGCGGTTTGAGAGCTACTGGACTAGTAGATTCTGGAAGCGTCTAGAAGATGCGAACGAGGAAACCAAAGAGTATAAAAGGCGACAGATGTGGAGGCGCTGTAATTCAGTTTGATTTGAGTTGTCAAGCAGTTACGACTAAGACGATATCTAGCGAGCAATAGCAGTATTATTTTGAAAGTCAGTTTCATTTCAGCTATCAGTTTGGTTATTAAGCTATTCGTTGCACAGTTTGGGTGTTATTGTGAAGTATTTTAATAAAGGCCATTTTCCAGTATTCAATATGGGAGTTATTTATTCAACAGTTTAGCGATACGAGCCTAGCAAAAGAGCAAATAAGAGGATTTGCAGCAAATTCGTTACAGTATATATATATATTTTCGTAATTTTAGCTCCATTTTAACAGCTAGAAGCTTCAAATTTCACCGAATGCTTACATATATAGCATATATTGTTGTCTGAAAAAATCATAGAGATCGGTGGTGTATATAGTATATATCTCATACAACCGATTGTTCAGATAAGAAACTTTTCGCAATTTCTACTCCATTTTAACAGCTATAAGCTTCAAATTTCGCCAATTGCTTACTTATATAGTATATATTGTTGTGTCAAAAATCATAGAGATCGGTGATATATATAATATATATGATGGTATATATAGTATATATATATTATATATATATTTTTTTTTTGCGATTTCGGCCCTATTTTAACAGCTAGAATCTTCAAATTTCACCAAATTCTTACGTGTATAGCATATATTGGTGTCTGAAAAAAGCATTGAGATCGGTGGTATACATAGTATATATCTCATACAACCGATTGTTCAGATAAGAAACTTTGTGCAATTTCTGCTCCGTTTTAACAGCTTGAAGCTTCAAATTTCACCAAATGCTTACGTATATACCATATATTGTTGTCTGGAAAAATCATAGAGATCGGTGGTATATATATTATATACTTCATATAAACTGTCATGTTTGCCCCTTTTTTACGGCTAGAAGCTTCAAAATTCATCAAGTTTCATCAAATAGTTACGTTTACGTCATATATTTTTGAAATACGTGATTCGTAGTCATATTTTTACATGCAGACCACAAAAAACGTGAAGCTTTGCATCCTCACACAAAGTACCTACCTATTTTTATACCTTTCATGAAAATGAAATGGTATATTAATTTCGTCACGAAACCCAAAATTGTAAGTCCTTAAAGGAAAATAGATAGACCCACCATTAAGTATACCGAAATAATCAGGATGAAGAGCTGAGTTGATTTAGCCATGTCCGTCTGTCCGTCTGTCTGTTTGTATGCAAACTGTCCCTCAATTTTAGAGATATCTTGATAAAATTTGGTGACCGGGTGTATTTGGGTGTCCGATTAGACATTTGTCGGAACCGGCCGGATCGGACCACTATAGCATATATCATCCATACAACCGATTTTTCAGAAAAAGAGGATTTTTGTCATATCTTACTCAATTTAACAGATTGAAGCTTCAAACTTCACCGTATAATTTCGTATATTGCACATATTGTTGCCTGAAAAAATTGATGAGATCGGTCGTATATATAGTATATATCCCCCACAACCGATTGTTCAGATAAGAAACTTTTCGTAATTACTGCCATATTTTAAGAGCTAGAGACTTCTAATTTCAACGAATGCTTAGGTATATAGCATATATTGTTGTCTGAAAAAATCACAAAGATCGGTGGTATATATAGTATATATATGGTGGTGTATATAGTATATATATATATATATTCACAATTTTAGCCCCATTTTAACAGATAGAAGCTTCAAATTTCACCGAATGTTTACGTATATAGCATATATTGATGTCTGAAAAAATCATTGAGATCGGTGGTATACATAGTATATATCTCATACAACCGATTGTTCAGATAAGAAACTTTGTGCAATTTCTGCTCCGTTTTAACAGCTTGAAGCTTCAAATTTCACCAAATGCTTACGTATATACCATATATTGTTGTCTGGAAAAATCATAGAGATCGGTGGTATATATATTATATACTTCATATAAACTGTCATGTTTGCCCCTTTTTTACGGCTAGAAGCTTCAAAATTCATCAAGTTTCATCAAATAGTTACGCTTACGTCATATATTTTTGAAATACGTGATTCGTAGTCATAGTTTTTACATGCAGACCACAAAAAACGTGAAGCTTTGCATCCTCACACAAAGTACCTACCTATTTTTATACCTTTCATGAAAACGAAATGGTATATTAATTTCGTCACGAAACCCAAAATTGTAAGTCCTTAAAGGAAAATAGATAGACCCACCATTAAAAAAAATAAAAAAAATAAATGTAAGGCGCGATAACCTCCGAAGAGATCTAAGGCCGAGCTTCTCTTCCAATTTGCGTCGTGCTCCTCTTGATTTTTCCCTACAAATTGGCCGGACGGGACCTACATGTTTTATGCCGACTCCGAACGGCATCTGCAAGGCAGATGAGTTTTCACTGAGAGCTTTTCATGGCAGAAATACAATCGGAGCGCTTGCCAGACACTGCCGAGGGGCGACCCCGCTTAGAAAAATTTTCTTCTAATTGAAAAATCTTATTTCTAAAATTTTGATGTTGCTTTGCCCGGGAGTTGAACCCAGGGCATACGGTGTGATAGGCAAAGCACGCTACCATCACACCACGGTGGACCCACCATTAAGTATACCGAAATAATCAGGATGAAGAGCTGAGTTGATTTAGCCATGTCCGTCTGTCCGTCTGTCTGTTTGTATGCAAACTGTCCCTCAATTTTAGAGATATCTTGATAAAATTTGGTGACCGGGTGTATTTGGGTGTCCGATTAGACATTTGTCGGAACCGGCCGGATCGGACCACTATAGCATATATCCTCCATACAACCGATTTTTCAGAAAAAGAGGATTTTTGTCATATCTTACTCAATTTAACAGATTGAAGCTTCAAACTTCACCGTATAATTTCGTATATTGCACATATTGTTGCCTGAAAAAATTGATGAGATCGGTCGTATATATTATATATCCCCCACAACCGATTGTTCAGATAAGAAACTTTTCGTAATTACTGCCCTATTTTAAGAGCTAGAGACTTCTAATTTCAACGAATGCTTAGGTATATAGCATATATTGTTGTCTGAAAAAATCACAAAGATCGGTGGTATATATAGTATATATATGGTGGTATATATAGTATATATATATATGTTCACAATTTTAGCCCCATTTTAACAGATAGAAGCTTCAAATTTCACCGAATTTTTACGTATATAGCATATATTGTTGCCTGAAAAAATCATAGAGATCGGTTGTATATATAGTATATATCTCATACAAACGATTGTTCAGATAAGAAACTTTTCGCAATTTCTACCCCATTTTAACAGCTATAAGCTTCAAATTTCACCGATTGCTTACGTATATAGTATATATTGTTGTGTCAAAAAATCATAGAGATCGGTGATATATATAATATATATATGATGGTATATATAGTATATATATATTTCTTTTTGCAATTTCGGCCCCATTTTAACAGCTAGAAGCTTCAAATTTCACCAAATGCTTACGTGTATAGCATATATTGATGTCTGAAAAAATCATTTAGATCGGTGGTATACATAGTATATATCTCATACAACCGATTGTTCAGATAAGAAACTTTTCGCAATTTCTACCCCATTTTAACAGCTATAAGCTTCAAATTTCACCGATTGCTTACGTATATAGTATATATTTTTGTGTCAAAAAATCATAGAGATCGGTGATATATATAACATATATATGATGGTATATATAGTATTAAATATAGTATATATATATTTCTTTTTGCGATTTCGGCCCCATTTTAACAGCTAGAAGCTGCAAATTTCACCAAATGCTTACGTATATAGCATATATTGTTGTCTGAAAAAATCATAGAGATCGGTGGTATATATATTATATACTTCATATAAACTGTCATTTTTGCCCCTGAGCTGAGTTGATTTAGCTATGTCCGTCTGTCCGTCTGTCTGTTTGTATGTAAACTAGTCCCTAAATTTTTGAGATATCTTGATAAAATTTGGTGAGCGGGTGTATTTGGGTGTCCGATTAGACATTTGTCGGAACCGGCCGGATCGGGCCACTATAGCATATATCCTCCATACAACCGATTTTTCAGAAAAAGAGGATTTATGTCATATCTTACTCAATTTAACAGATTGAAGCTTCAAAATTCACCGTATAATTTCGTATATTAAACACATTGTTGCCTGAAAAAATTGATGAGGTCGGTCGTATATATAGTATATATTCCCCACAACCGATTGTTCAGATAAGAAACTTTTCGTAATTACTGCCCTATTTTAAGAGTTAGAGGCTTCAAATTTCAACGAATGCTTACGTATATAGCATATATTGTGGTCTGAAAAAATCACAAAGATCGGTGGTATATATAGTATATATATGGTGGTATATATAGTATATATATTTATTTTCGAAATTTTAGCCCCATTTTAACAGCTAGAAGCTTCAAATTTCACCGAATGCTTACGTATATAGCATATATTGTTGTCTGATAAAATCATAGAGATCGGTTGTATATATAGTATATATTGTTGTGTCAAAAAATCATAGAGATCGGTGATATATATAATATATATATGATAGTATATATAGTATTATATATAGTATATGTATATTTTTTTTGAGAATTCGGCCCCATTTTAACAGCTAGAAGCTTCAAATTTCACCAAATGCTTACGTATATAGCATATATTGATGTCTGAAAAAATCATTGAGATCGGTGGTGTACATAGTTTATATCACATACAACCGATTGTTCAGATAAGAAACTGTGCGCAATATCTGCCCCGTTTTACAGCTAGAAGCTTCGAATTTCACCAAATGCTTACGTATATAGCATATATTGTTGTCTGAAAAAATCATAGAGATCGGTGGTATATATATTATATACTTCATATAAATTCTCATTTTTGCCCCTGTTTTACGGCTGGAAGCTTCAAAATTCATCAAATTTCATCAAATAGTTACGTTTACGTCATATATTTTTGAAATACGTGATTCGTAGTCATAGTTTTTACATCAGACCACAAAAAACGTGAAGCTTTGCATCTTCACACAAAGTACCTCCCTATTTTTATACCTTTCATGAAAATGAATTGGTATATTAATTTCCTCACGAAACCCAAAATTGTAAGTCCTTAAAGGAAAATAGATAAACCCACCATTAAGTATACCGAAATAATCAGGATGAAGAGCTGAGTTGATTTAGCCATGTCCGTGTGTCCGTCTGCCCGTCTGTCTGTTTGTATGCAAACTAGTCCCTCAATTTTAGAGATATCTTGATAAAATTTGGTGACCGGGTGTATTTAGGTGTCCGATTAGACATTTGTCGGAACCGGCCGGATCGGACCACTATAGCATATATCCTCCATACAACCGCTTTTTCAGAAAAAGAGGATTTTTGTCATATCTTACTCAATTTAACAGATTGAAGCTTCAAACTTCACCATATAATTTCGTATATTGCACATATTGTTGCCTGAAAAAATTGATGAGATCGGTCGTATATATAGTATATATCCCCCACAACAGATTGTTCAGATAAGAAACGTTTCGTAATTACTGCCATATTTTAAGAGCTAGGGGCTTCAAATTTCAAAGAATGCTTACGTATATAGCATATATTGTTGTCTGAAAAAATCACAAAGATCGGTGGTATATATAGTATATATATGTTGGTATATATAGTATATATATATAGTATATATATATATTTTCGCAATTTAGCCCCATTGTAACAGCTAGAAGCTTCAAATTTCACCGAGTGCTTACGTATATAGCATATATTGTTGTCTGAAAAAATCATAGAGATCGGTTCTGTATATAGTATATATCTCATACAACCGATTGTTCAGATAAGAAACTTTTCGCAATTTCAACCCCATTTTAAGAGCTATAAGCTTCAAATTTCACCGATTGCTTACTTATATAGCATATATTGTTGTGTCAAAAAATCATAGAGATCGGTGATATATATAATATATATATGATGGTATATATAGTATATATATATTATATATATTTTTTTTTGCGATTTCGGCCCCATTTTAACTGCTAGAAGCTTCAAATTTAACCAAATGCTTACGTGTATAGCATATATTGATGTCTGAAAAAATCATTGAGATCGGTATCATACATCGAATATATCTCATACAACCGATTGTTCAGATAAGAAACTTTGCGCAATTTCTGCCCTGTTTTAACAGCTAGAAGCTTCAAATTTCACCAAATGCTTACGTATATAGCATATATTGTTGTCTGAAATAAATATGAAAATTAAAAAAAAAATTGACGTAAAATTAAAAAACAACAAGTAAGAACGGGACTGTCTTCGGCTGTGCCGAAGACTTCATAGCTTTCATGAATGGGGCTGAACAATAATCTTATGCCGTTCGTAATCTCCGAATAATCGGATGTATAAGATAAGAAATATATAGTGAACAGATATACATACCTAAACGATTTTTAAGATAAATATAAAATAAACAAGTAAGGAAGGCTAAGTCCGGGTGTAACCGAACTTTACATACTCAGTTGAGAGCGGTCAAGACAAAGTAAGGGAAAATCACCATGTAGTAAAAAGAACCTAGGATAACCCTGGAATGTGTTTGTATGACATGTGTATCAAATGGAAGGTATTAAAGAGTATTTTAAGAGGGAGTGGGCCATAGTTCTATAGATGGACGCCATTTAGGGATATCGCCATAAAGGTGGACCAGGGCTGACTCTAGAATTAGTTTGTACGATATGGGTATCAAATGAAAGGTGTTAATGAGTATTTTAAAAGGAAGTGGGCATTAGTTCTATAGGTGGACGCCTTTTCGAGATATCGCCATAAAGGTGGACCAGGGGTGACTCTAGAATTTGTTTGTACGATATGGGTATCAAATGAAATGTTTTAATGAGTATTTTAAAAGGGAGTGGGCCATATTTCTATAGGTGGACGCCTTTTCGAGATATCGCCATAAAGGTGGACCAGCAGTGACTCCAGAAAATGTTTGTACGATATAAGTATCAAATGAAAGGTGTTAATAAGAATTTTGAAAGGAAGTTGGCCTTAGTTCTATAGGTGGACGCCTTTTCGAAATATCGCCATAAATGTGGACCAGGGGCGACTCTAGAATTTGTTTGTACGATATGGGTATCAAATGAAAGGTGTTGATGAGTATTTTAAAAAGGAGTGGGCCTTAGTTCTATATGTGGACGCCTTTTCGAGATATCGCCATAAACGTGGACCAGGGGTGACTCTAGAATGTGTTTGTACGATATGGGTATCAAATTAAAGGTATTAATGAAGGCGTTTTCGAGATATCGAACAAAATGTGGACCAGGGTGATCCAGAACATCATCTGTCGGGTACCGCTAATTTATTTATATATGTAATACCACGAATAGTAGTTTTTCATTTTCTTCTACTTAATATGGTAGGTGTCACACCCATTTTACAAAGTTTTTTTTCTAAAGTTATATTTTGCGTCAATAGACCAATCCAATTACCACGTTTAATCACTTTTTTAATATTTGGTATATAATTATGGCATTTTTTTTCATTTTTCGTAATATTCGATATCGAAAAGTGGGCGTGGTCATAGTCGGATTTCGGCCATTTTTTACACCAATACAAAGTGAGTTCAGATAAGTACGTGAACTGAGTTTAGTAAAGATATATCGATTTTTGCTCAAGTTATCGTGTTAACGGTCGAGCGGAAGGACAGACGGTCGACTGTGTATAAAAACTGGGCGTGGCTTCAACCGATTTCGCTCTTTTTCATAGAAAACAGTTATCGTCCTAGAATCTAAGCATCTACCAAATTTCACAAGGATTGGTAAATTTTTGTTCGACTTATGGCATTAAAAGTATCCTTGACAAATTAAATGAAAAAGGACGGAGCCACGCCCATTTTGAAATTTTATTTTATTTTTGTATTTTGTTGCACCATATCATTACTGGAGTTAAATGTTGACATAATTTACTTATATACTGTAAAGATATTAACTTTTCTTTTAAAATTTGTCTTTAATAATTTTTTTTTAAAAAGTGGGCGTGGTCGTTCTCCGATTTTGCTAATTTTTATTAACGTAACGTTCCTACCAAATTTCATCATGATATCTTCAACGACTGCCAAATTACTGCTTGCAAAATTTCTAAATTACCTTCTTTTAAAAGTGGGCGGTGCCATGCCCATTGTCCAAAATTTTACTATTTTTCTATTCTGCGTCATAGGTTCAACTCATATACCAAGCTTCATCGCTTAATCCGTATTTGGTAATGAATTATCACACTTTTTCGATTTTTCGAAATTTTCGATATCGAAAAAGTGGGCGTGGTTATAGTCCGATATCGTTCATTTTAAATAGCGATCTGAGATAATTTCCCAGAAACCTACATACCAAATTTCATCAAGATACCTCAAAATTTACTCAAGTTATCGTGTTAACGGACAGACGGACGGACGGACGGACGGACGGGCATGGCTCAATCGAATTTTTTTTCATACTAATGGTTTTGATATATGGAAGTGTATATCTATCCGATTCCTTTATACCTGTACAACCAACCGTTATCCAATCAAAGTTAATATACTCTGTGAGCTCTGCTCAACTGAAATGAACTGAAAAAAGGGGCAAAAATTACAGTTTATATGAAGTATATAATATATATCTATACCACCGATCTCTATTATTTTTTCAGACAACAATATATGCTATATACGTAAGCATTTGGTGAAATTTGAAGCTTCTAGCTGTTAAAACGGGGCAGAAATTGCGCAAAGTTTCTTATCTGAACAATCGGTTGTATGAGATACATACTATGTATACCACCGATCTCAATGATTTTTTCAGACATCAGTACATGCTATACACGTAAGCATTCGGTGAAATTTGAAGCTTCTAGCTGTTAAAATGGGGCTAAAATTGCGAAAATATATATATATACTATATTTATATACTATATATACCACCATATATATACTATATATACCACCGATCTTTATGATTTTTTCAGACAACAATATATGCTATATGCGTAAGCATTCGTTGAAATTTGAAGCCTCTAGCTCTTAAAATAGGGCAGTAATTACGAAAAGTTTCTTATCTGAACAATCGGTTGTGGGGGATATATACTATATATATGACCGATCTCATAAATTTTTTCAGGCAACAATATGTACAATATACGAAATTATATGGTGAAGTTTGAGGCTTCAATCTGTTAAATTGAGTAAGATATGACAAAAACCCTCTTTTTCTGAAAAATCGGTTGTATGGAGGATACATGCTATAGTGGTCCGATCCGGCCGGTTCCGACAAATGTCTAATCGCACACCCAAGTACACCCGCTCACCAAATTTTATCAAGATATCTCAAAAATTGAGGGACTAGTTTGCATACAAACAGACAGACGGACAGACGGACATGGCTAAATCAACTCAGCTCTTCATCCTGATTATTTCGGTATATTTAATGGTGGGTCTATCTATTTTCCTTTAAGGAATTACAATTTTGGGTTTCGTGACGAAATTAATATACCATTTCATTTTCATGAAAGGTATAAAAATAGGTAGGTACTTTGTGTGAGGATGCAAAGCTTCACGCTTTTTGTGGTCTGCATGTAAAAACTATGACTACGAATCACGTATTTCAAAAACATATGACGTGAACGTAACTATATGATGAAACTTGATGAATTTTGAAGCTTCTAGCCGTAAAAAAGGGGCAAAAATTACAGTTTATATGAAGTATATAATATATATACCACCGATCTCTATGATTTTTTCAGACAACAATATATGCTATATACGTAAGCATTTGGTGAAATTTGAAGCTTCTAGCTGTTAAAACGGGGCAGAAATTGCGCAGGGTTTCTTATCTGAACAATCGGTTGTATGAGATATATACTATGTATACCACCGATCTCAATGATTTTTTCAGGCATCAATATATGCTATACACGTAAGCATTTGGTGAAATTTGAAGCTTCTAGCTGTTAAAATGGGGCCGAAATCGCAAAAAAAATATATATATACTATATATAACATCATATATATATTATATATATCACCGATCTCTATGATTTTTGACACAAAAATATACACTATATACGTAAGCATTTAGTGAAATTTGAAGCTTCTAGCTGTTAAAATGGGGCAGAAATTGCGGAAAGTTCCTTATCTGCACAATCGGTTATATGAGATATATACTATATATACATCCGATCGCTATGATTTTTTCAGACAACAATATATGCTATATACGTAAGCATTCGGTGAAATTTGAAGCTTCTAGCTGTTAAAGTGGGGCCGAAATCCCAAAAAAAAATATATATATACTATATATATACTATATATACCATCATATATGTATTATATATATCACCGATCTCTATGATTTTTTGACTCAACAATATATACTACATACGTAAGCATTTAGTGAAATTTGAAGCTTCTAGCTGTTAAAATGGGGCAGAAATTGCGCAAAGTTTCTTATCTGCACAATCGGTTGTATGAGATATATACTATGTATACCACCGAACTCAATGATTTTTTCAGACAACAATATATGCTATACACGTAAGCATTTGGTGAAATTTGAAGCTTCTAGCTGTTAAAATGGGGAAGAAATTGCGCAAAGTTTCTTATCTGCACAATCGGTTGTATGAGATATATACTATATATACCACCGGTCTCTATGATTTTTTCAGACAACAATAAATGCTATACACGTAAGCATTTGGTGAAATTTGAACATATCTAAACGATTTTTAACATAAATATAAAATAAAAAATAGGTAGGTACTTTGTATGAGGATGCAAAGCTTCACGTTTTTTGTGGTCTGCATGTAAAAACTATGACTACGAATCACGTATTTCAAAAATATATGACGGAAACGTAACTATTTGATGAAATTTGATGAATTTTGAAGCTTCTAGCGGTATAAAAGGGGCAAAAATGACAGTTTATATGAAGTATATAATATATATGCCACCGATCTCTATGATTTTTTCAGACAACAATATATGCTATATACGTAAGCATTTGGTGAAATTTGAAGCTCCTAGCTGTTAAAACGGAGCAAAAATTACGCAAAGTTTCTTATCTGAACAATCGGTTGTATGAGATATATACTATGTATACCACCGATCTCAATGATTTTTTCAGACATCAGTATATGCTATACACGTAAGCATTTGGTGAAATTTGAAGCTGCTAGCTGTTAAAATGGGGCCAAAATCGCAAAAAAAAATATATATATATATATACTATATTTATATACTATATATACCATCATATATATATTGTAATGAATGTTAGCAGCACTGAGCGATGCTATCGTCTCTAAGCCGATGCTAAGCAGTGACGTGAATGCACATCAATAATTCAATCATTATGTATCTACATAAACGAAACAATAACTGCGTCTACATATATGTACCATGTACGTATACGAGCAGCGGAGAGTCAATGCAATAACACATGCATATATCTGAGAAGTTTGAGAGCTACTGTACTAGTAGATTCTGGAAACGCCTAAAAGATGTATAAAATTGTGCAATTTTAGTTATAGCTGAGAAATTTGAGAGCTCATGGGCAATGCTAGTAGATTCTAGAAAAATGCGAACGAGGAAACCAAAGAGTATAAAAGGCGACAGATGTAGAGGCGCTGTAATTCAGTTTGAGTTGAGCAATCAATCAGTTATTGATTAAGCACGCGATTTGGCGGCCAATAGTAGAGTTTCATTTGAGTTATCAATCAGTTTGGTTATTAAGCCAGCGAGTAGCAAAATATAAGTGTTATTGTGAAGTAATTTAATAAAGGCCATTTTTCCATTATTCAATATTGGAGTTATTTATTCAACAGTTTAGTGATACGAACTCAGCAGAGGATTGCAAATAAGAGGATTTGCAAGTAAATTCGTTACACTTGGTGTCAGAAGAGGAATTGTTGAATAAATTCCAGAAGACAACAATGACATGGCAAAGTTCAGTGAATTAAAGATCCAGCAACTGAAGAAGGAGTTGGAGGGCCGTGGATTGAATACAAGCGGCGTTAAACTCGAACTTCAGGCACGGCTACGAGAGGCAATGGAAGCAGAAGGAATTGATGTGGAAGAGTATGTCTTTCACCTTGATGGCGAGGAGACAACAAAAATTGAAGAGAAAAACGAAACATCGCAGATGGTTACCAGCACAGACTTGAACATGATATTGGCTGCAATATCTGCACAAACATCGACAGTAGCATCAATGTCGTCGCAATTGGCATCCCAACTGGAAGCGCAAGAGGCACGTATAACAGAAATGTCATCGCAAGTATCCACCAACATGTCATCTCAACTAGAAGAACAGAAAACGTATATGTCATCTCAACTAGAAGAACAGAAAACAGATATAACATCTAAGATGGAATCCCAAGAGACACGTATAACAACAAAGACTGAAGCACAAGAAACGCGTATTTCGGAAATGTCAGCACAAATTTCAGCACAGATATCATCTCAGATCTCCACACAACTAGAAGAGAAGGAAGCCCGTATATCATCTAAACTGGAAGCGCATATGGAAGAAAAACTAACCCAGTTTCATGAAGGCTTCAGTGGTCGACAGGATAAAATCGAGGCCGAGGTGGATGCTTTGAAGGGACGTATCGAGCAGTTACAACTAAATCGTCCAGCAGTTTCAGCGAGTAATCCAAAGGTAAAAACACCATCCTTTGACGGTTCTGTTCCTTTCCAGGTCTTTAAGCTACAGTTTGAGAAGACCGCAGCAGTGAACAACTGGAATGTGGAAGATAAAGTTGCCGCACTCTTCGTAGCATTGAAAGGACCAGCTGCCGAAATCTTACAGACTCTTCCAGAGTACGAACGGAACAGTTATGACGCACTGATGGCTGCTGTAGAACGGCGATACGGAAGCGAACACAGGAAAGAGATATTTCAAATAGAATTGCAAAACCGCTACCAAAAAGCTAACGAGACTTTGCAGGAGTTTGCTTCGGATATTGAAAGATTGGCTCATCTTGCAAATGCGGATGCACCCGTGGAATACACGGAAAGAGTGAAGATTCAGAGCTTTATAAATGGCATACGGGACGTCGAAACGAAGCGAGCCACATACGCGAACCCAAAGCAAACATTTTCTGAAACGGTATCCCATTCATTGACTCAGGAAACGGCGTCATTATTGAGTAAACCAGCATACAAAGCTCATCGTGTGGAAGTAGAAAGGCCAGAGTGGGTAGATACAATTTTGGAAGCTCTGAAGGGATCACAACAGAAAAATGCCGGAGATATGAAATGTTTCAAGTGCGGTAACCCAGGTCACATTGCACGTCATTGCAGTAGCAATTCCAATAGTTCCAACAATGTGGGTGGCCGCAAACGCAGAGCTGAAGGAGACGAGCAAATCTGAAAATCCACTCAATCGTTAAACTAAAGCGAGTCAGTCGCAAGGGGCGACAGCTGGCTCCCTCAATTGAATGCCCCATAATCTCTATCTCGCAAATTGGAAGAAGGTCAAGCAATCTTACTGTCGGAGGACATGTGGATGGAAAGGAACGTTTACTGAATGTAGATACGGGTGCATCCCATTCCATCATTCGATCAGATTTAGTCAACAAGAAGATAAGACCATCGCTTGGAGCAAGATTACGTACAGCCACGGGAGAGGACACCCAGATAATTGGAGAAGTAGAATGTGAAGTAGCAATTGGGAACGTCACGGTACTTCACAATTTTATAGTGGCAGGTATTGTTGATGAAATCATAATTGGAGTGGACTTCTTAATCAACCAAGGCATCAAGATCGATATGCAAAGCAAGACGATGCGATATAAGAACATGGATGTGCCACTTAATTTCGGCTACGAGAGAGGATACAGCAGTAAACGAGTGCTGGTGGAAGAGGGTCAACAAATACCACCAAAATCAGAAGCAGCCATCTGGGCAAAGGTTGATGGAGATTGTGGGACAAACAAATTGTGGGTTACCGAAGCAGCAAATAAATCAGCACTGAACATACTTGTAGGAAAAACCCTGGCTATGACAAAACAAGATGGATGTATTCCGGTAAGAGTACTCAATGAGTTCAAGTCACCATTCAATTTGACCAAAGGAGCTATTTTGGGAAGATGCCAAGAGGCCGAAGTAGTTATTAACTGTGAACAGCTCCAGGAACACGTTTCATCTAGTAATACTGATCTTTCAAATGATATCACGGCATGGACGTATGGGCTCGAGAAAGCCTATCAGAGTAAGGCAAAACAACTGCTCATAAATATATTTGACCAGGATGGTTCCAAACCAGGCCGCACTAATGTTGTGAAACATCAAATTGACACTGGAGATGCGAGGCCGATCCGTCAAGCTCCACGTAGTGTTCCTCTGGCGAAGCGGGAAGTTGTAAGTCAAATCATACAAGAAATGAATGACAGCGTCGTCATCGAACCATCAGCTAGTCCATGGAGCTCGCCGGTAGTACTTGTAAAGAAGAAGGATGGAAAAATGAGGTTTTGCGTGGACTACCGAAAGTTGAATGACGTTACGAAAAAGGATAGCTACCCGTTGCCAAGAATTGACGACACTCTGGACTCGCTGTCTGGTACGAAATGGTTTTCTACACTGGACTTGAAAAGCGGCTACTGGCAAGTTGAGGTGAAGGAGGAAGATAAAGAGAAAACAGCCTTCAGTGTCGGTGATGGTCTTTGGCAATTTACAGTGATGCATTTTGGACTTTGTAATGCACCAGCTACTTTTGAGAGGCTCATGGACCAGTACCTGGACTACATTGGAAAACGTGCTTGGTGTACCTGGACGACATCATCGTATTTGGCAAGAGTTTTGATGAACATCTTAAAAACTTGGAGGAAGTTTTCCAGAGAATAGATGGCGCTGGTCTGAAGTTAAGTCCCAAAAAGTGTACGCTGTTTAAAAAGGAAGTAAATTATTTGGGCCACAAGGTAACGACAGAAGGTGTCTGTACAGCGAATGAAAAAATAGAGGCAGTAAAGGATTGGCCAAGACCACAGAATCTGCATGAATTGAGAAGTTTCCTTGGGCTGCGCACATGTTGTTGTTGTTGTTGTAGCGATTAGGTTACTCCCCGAAGGCTTTGGGGAGTGTTATCGATGTGATGGTCCTTTGTCGGATACAGATCCGATACGCTCCGGTAACACAGCACCATTAAGGTGCTGGCCCGACCATCTCGGGAACGATGGGCTGTGCACATATTACCGGCGATTTGTACGAAATTTTTCCAGCTTAGCCCATAGTCTCCACGAGCTAACAAGGAAAAATAAAGCTTTTGAATGGAAGAAGGAGCAAGAAGTAGCTTTCCAAACATTGAAAGAGCGGTTGTACACTGCCCCAATGTTGGCATACCCGATTCCAGGAGCAACGTTTATTCTAGATACAGATGCGAGGGGATATGCTATAGGAGGCGTTTTATCACAACTGGTCGATGGACAAGAGAAGGTAGTTGCATATTACAGCCGTTCAATTGGAAAACCAGAGAGGAACTATTGCGTTACACGGAGAGAGCTGTTGGCATTGGTAGAGTGCATTAAACATTTTCACAAATACCTCTACGGCCAGCGATTCCGTGCCAGGACAGATCACGCAGCGTTGAAATGGCTTCTGCAGTTCCGTAATCCGGAAGGACAATTGGCACGTTGGATCGAGCGACTACAAAGCTATGACTTTTCCATTGAGCATCGAAAATGTAGTACCCATGGATATGCTGATGCGATGTCACGAATACCATGTAGTCTGGAATGCAAGCACTGCTCAAAGGCCGAGGCTAAAGAAGACATTATAGATATCCGGCTAATGACTATAACGTGTACGGATGAATGGGACAAGGAACAACTAAGAAAGTGTCAGCTAGAAGATACAGATCTGTCACATGTTATGCAAGGGCTCGAACGAAACGAAAGACCAAGCAGAGAGGAGATGTCAGCAGAGAGTCCCATTGCGAAATCATATTAGGCACAGTGGAACAGTTTAGAATTGATATCCGGTTGCTTGCATCGAGTATGGGAGAGTGTGGATGGTCAATGCAAGAAGAAACTGATAGTTGTTCCCAGGAAGGAGATTCCTGACGTGCTCAGCGAGCTGCACAATGGTCCAAGTGGAGGTCATCTTGGAATCATGAAGACACTCGAGAAAATTAAGCAGAGATTCTATTGGGTTGGTTGCCGTCAGTCGGTCACCGAGTGGATTGCCAACTGCGAGGTATGCAACAGAGCGAAAGGGCCCAAAACCCGAAGTCATGGCCAGATGAAGCAGTATATTTCAGGTGCACCATTTTAAAGGATCGCCATGGATGTCGCAGGTCCATTTCCTACTAGCAACCGCGGAAACAAATAAGTACTGGTGGTTATGGATTATTTCAGTAAATGGCCAGAGGTATACCCAATCCCAAACCAAGAAGCAGAAACAGTAGCAGAAGTGGTTAAAAACGAATGGGTTGCAAGGTACGGTGTACCAATGGAGTTACATTCTGACCAAGGCAGGAATTTTGAATCAGCTGTGTTCCAAGAAATGTGCAGAATTTGGGCATTCGAAAAACACGGACAACTGCATTGCATCCTCAGTCCGATGGTATGGTGGAACGCTTCAATAGAACATTGGAGGAGCATTTAAGGAAAGTAGTAGACAAGTACCATAAGGACTGGGATACACACATATCATTATTCTTGATGGCCTACCGATCGGCAGTACATGACACAACGGGCCAAACTCCCGCAAAGGTAATTTTTGGCAATGACCTTCGACTGCCAGCTGATTTGAAGTATGGGATAGATGCCGATGCGGAGAGGAATGTCAAGAAATCCACTGGTGTCTTGGAAGAAGAGCTGAGAGAGATACACGATCTGGTAAGGTAACGAGCAAAGATTATGAGTAACAAGATGAAAGCAAGGTACGATAAAGCAATTAATTCGGAAGGGTTTCAGGAAGGAGATTTGTTGCTGCTATACAACCCACAACGAAAAAAAGGTTTGTCCCCGAAATTGCAGTGTAACTGGGAAGGCCCATACAAAGTTGTAAAGCGGATCAACGATGTAGTGTACCGCATACAAACCATTGGCAAACCACCTACCAAAATGAAAGTGGTTCATTTGGAGAGGCTAGCCGCGTTTAGATCGAGAGATTTGTCTGATCGGGACGATCAGACTTAGGTGGAGGGCAGTGTAATGAATGTTAGCAGCACTGACCGATGCTATCGTCTCTAAGCCGATGCTAAGCAGTGACGTGAATGCACATCAATAATTCAATCATTATGTATCTAGATAAACGAAACAATAACTGCGTCTACATATATGTACCATGTACGTATACGATCAGCGGAGAGTCAACGCACTAACACATGCATATATCTGAGAAGTTTGAGAGCTACTGGACTAGTAGATTCTGGAAGCGCCTAAAAGATGTATAAAATTGTGCAATTTTAGTTATAGCTGAGAAGTTTGAGAGCTCATGGACAATGCTAGTAGATTCTAGAAAAATGCGAACGAGGAAACCAAAGAGTATAAAAGGCGACAGATGTAGAGGCGCTGTAATTCAGTTTGAGTTGAGCAACCAATCAGTTATTGATTAAGCACGCGATCTGGCGGCCAATAGTAGAGCTTCATTTGAGTTATCAATCAGTTTGGTTATTAAGCAAGCGAGTAGCAAAGTATAAGTGTTATTGTGAAGTACTTTAATAAAGGCCATTTTTCCATTATTCAATATTGTAGTTATTTATTCAACAGTTTAGTGATACGAACTCAGCAGAGGATTGCAAATAAGAGAATTTGCAAGTAAATTCGTTACAATATTATATATATCACCGATCTCTATGATTTTTTGACACAACAATATATAATATATACGTAAGCAATCGGTGAAATTCGAAGCTTATAGCTGTTAGAATGGGGTAGAAATTGCGAAAAGTTTCTTATCTGAACAATCGGTTGTATGAGATATATACTATATATACAACCGATCGCTATGATTTTTTCAGACAACAATATATGCTATATACGTAAGCATTCGGTGAAATTTGAAGCTTCTAGCTGTTAAAATGGGGCTAAAATTGCGAAAATATATATATATACTATATATACCACCATATATATACTATATATACCACCGATCTTTATGATTTTTCCAGGCAACAATATATACTACATACGTAAGCATTTAGTGAAATCTGAAGCTTCTAGCTGTTAAAATGGGGCAGAAATTGCGCAAAGTTTCTTATCTGCACAATCGGTTGTATGAGATATATACTATATATACCACCGATCTCAATGATTTTTTCAGACAACAATATATGCTAAATACGTAATCATTTGATGAAATTTGAAGCTTCTAGCTGTTAAAACGGGGCAGAAATTGCGCAAAGTTTCTTATCTGAACAATTGGTTGTATGAGAATTATACTATATACCACCGATCTCAATGATTTCTTCAGACATCAGTATATGCTATACACGTGAGCATTTGGTGAAATTTGAAGCTTCTAGCTGTTAAAATGGGGCCGAAATCGCAAAAAATATATATATATACTATATATATATACTATATATACCATCATATATATATTATATATATCACCGACCTCTATGATTTTTTGACACAACAATATATACTATATGCGTAAGCAATCGGTGAAATTTGAAGCTTATAGCTGTTAGAATGTGGTAGAAATTGCGAAAAGTTTCTTATCTGAACAATCGGTTGTATGAGATATATACTATATATATATTTGCAGCTTCTAGCCGTAAAATGCGGCAAAAATGACAATTTATATGAAGTATATAATATATATACCACCGATCTCTATGATTTTTTTAGACAACAATAAATGCTATAAACGTAAGCATTTGGTGAAATTTGAAGCTTCTAGCTGTTAAAACGGGGCAGAAATTGCGCAAAGTTTCTTATCTGAACAATCGGTTGTATGAGATATATACTATGTATACCACCGATCTCAATGATTTTTTCAGACATCAATATATGCTATACACGTAAGCATTTGGTGAAATTTGAAGCTTCTATCTGTTAAAATGGGGCCGAAATCGCAAAAAAAAATATATGTATACTATATATATACCATCTTATATATTATATATATCACCGATCTCTATGATTTTTTAACACAATAATATACACTATATACGTAAGCATTTGGTGAAATTTGAAGCTTCTAGCTGTTAAAATGTGGCAGAAATTGCGGAAAGTTTCTTATCTCCACAATCGGATGTATGAGATATATACTATATATACACCCGATCGCTATGATTTTTTCAGACAACAATATATGCTATATACGTAAGCATTCGGTGAAATTTGAAGCTTCTAGCTGTTAAAATGGGGAAGAAATTGCGCAAAGTTTCTTATCTGCACAATCGGTTGTATGAGATATATACTATATATACCACCGGTCTCTATGATTTTTTCAAACAACAATATATGCTATACACGTAAGCATTTGGTGAAATTTGAACATATCTAAACGATTTTTAAGATAAATATAAAATAAAAAATAGGTAGGTACTTTGTGTGAGGATGCAAAGCTTCACGTTATTTGTGGTCTGCATGTAAAAACTATGACTACGAATCACGTATTTCAAAAATACATGACGGAAACGCAGGGCATTTTTTAAGTAACACGAACGTGGCCAAATGGCCACGTAGTAGTCCGCCGTGGCCACGTAGTAATCATAATCTGGCCACAACTAAATTTCGAAAATGCGTGAACAACACCTAACTGAAATAATGTCAGAAATTTTCTGAACATACAAGATTTCCCCAAAATGTCAAAAAATTTGTAACTTGCTAATTCTAATGAAGTTTTTTAGTGCTAATCGAAGAAATTTATCAACGAATGAATGATAGTTCATCAAATATACTGTCAATGAGGATTTATATGGAAAAGAACATAGGTACTCACGACTTCTGTGACATATATAAATTCTGCACGTGCTCGAGGATTTTTGTCAGCATATAATAAACAATTTTTGGGCAAGTATATAATAAGTTGTGTATGAAAAATAACTATTCCTGGGATTACTTGTTGTATTGCAAATGTTTTGGTATGAGTGAATCGCAACCACGGTTGCCACAGCATTACGATACAATACCCTGCTAGACACCTGCTATTCAATTGATTAATCAACTGACTGGCCATGGCTGCTATTTACATCATGATTTCATTATCATTTTCTTAATGGCAATATTCAAAAGCTGACCGGTATGGTCGTCATGTCTAGCAGGGTACAGTAGTTGGCAGCACATGTCATATGTTGAAAAGGCGCATTGATTCAGATATCAAATAAAATACGCGTCTTTTCATAATCGACTTTACGAAAAAAAAAAAATTCTTTTGCATTAAATGCATAAAATTGCTACACTAACACTACATGTAGAATAAGAGCTTTAATTTGCTCCAAACCAATCTTCCTCGTTCACGTGTATAATTTTCATAAAATCTCCTATAAAAAAGACTCGGAAGACTTTCTCTTTTCGTCCTTCTTCCTTTCAACTGGTTTCCGTTCTACGCGTTTCTCTTACACTACACTAGGTTCTGAGTCAACATATAATGTTTTCAGACTCGCGCATGTATGTCGTTAGAGTAGTGGGTGTTCGAGGAGATATTTTTCTTTTGGCCACCTAGTGAAAAATTCTTAAAAAATGCCCTGCTACATATGGTTGAGGGTTGTAAGACTATGCTAAATAAGTTGCTTGATCTTTTAATTTTTAATTGAAAGATTTTAAAGCAAATGGCATATTATTGGATTATATAATAAATATATAATCCATAATATGAATAGTCAAATTAAAATATATATAATAAAAATATATTTTAAAGAAATCCTCAAAATTAAGAAAAAAATCTTAGTATGCCTTAAAGCGAAAATAAACAAACACACATTATATTAGTCGATCAAACATAGTCGTATGTTCCTGATGATGGTTTTAGAATAAAACCGAAATATCGACGAATATACGTAAAATAAAATAGAAAAACTTTGTGTTTTATTTTTTCAATAGGCCTTGAGCTCATTAAAGACTTCAAAAATATTATATTATATAAATAATAATTTTGCTTATATTGGGGAACGTCTAGCTTAAAATAAATATTTTTATTCTAGAATTGCTCCTTTATTTAATAAAACAAATTATAATAATATTTATATTAATATCAATGTGTGTGAATAAAAATGGAAAATTTTTATCAAGGATGAAAAGCATTTTAAGTCTTAATGGATTTAAAAGAAAAATATTTTGTTTTTATATATATATATAAAAATTTAACATAAAAATGTAAATTAAATAAAGTATCTTACAATAAAGTACAAATAAAGTAATGCAAAACAATATATATAACATATATTATATTGCTTTTTGTTGTTATATGTGCAGTATGATACACAATTTACTACAATAAAAAATTATACAACCACAACTCATATAAGATTAATAAGCATATTAATTAGGGGAGGAAAAGAAACTAACAAGGATTTTCTTAGTAGCGGCGAGCGAAACAGTTCAGCACTAAGTCACTTTGGTAAGCAAATGGGAGATGCAGTGTATGGAATATCTCTCAATATCTAGTATGAGAAATTAGCGATTTAAGTCCTTCTTAAATGAGGCCAGTTACCCATAGAGGGTGCCAGGCCCGTATAACGTTAATGATTATTAGAAAGATATTTCCAAAGAGTCGTGTTGCTTGATAGTTCAGCACTAAGTGGGTGGTAAACTCCATCTAAAACTAAATATAACCATGAGACCGATAGTAAACAAGTACCGTGAGGGAAAGTTGAAAAGGACTCTGAATAGAGAGTTAAATAGTACGTGAAACTGCTTAGAGGTTAAGCCCGATGAACCTGAATATCCATTATGAAAAATTCATCATTATATATAAAATATTAATTTATTTGTAATTGATCTTCAGATCTTCACACTCCAAAACTATCAGTGCACCCTAAAACCGTAACAAATGTACGTCAACTTATTGGCGACGATAACCCTGCAAAAATCGCGAGTACTCCATGCATGCATGTATGGAGTACTTGCTATGTACCAACCGAGTGCTCCAAAATTAACCACAATTCATACAAAAAATATGGTCCAATTAACATTGCGATGTCCTAGGACTAGACCATATACTCCATCTCCGCATTACATCCGAGTAATCCATGGAGTACCCACAGTCCAATAGACATTGTGTAGTGATTACAATCGTTAAAAATGAGCAATGATCGGCTTACAATATGTTCCTGTAGAACAACGAGTTGGTCCATTCCTGCATTACAGTGGAGAATAATGGTAAGTACTCCAGTGGACCACATGATCCAACGACTTTTGAAGGGAAGGCTAACCAATCCTGAGTGGCTTTACTCGAAAGGGAGCAGGGTGGACGCTAGTATCAACCTGTGGGAGCCCAAGCATGGTCCTTATAAAAACTGCCACCGCGGGAGCAGGAAAAAAGCCGTGTGATCTGAATTATTGAGGTCTCACCTTCCTGTCCTGGGATGGCCCCCTTGGGGGAGCATCGCGGTGATTGTGGTTTCATATCATAATTTTGGAAGGGTGACCCATAATGCGTAGAATTGTTGCATATGCAGTTAAAGGAATTGATTGAAGGAATTATAATATTATAATAATATATACAATAAATACTTACTACAATTAAGCACAGACAAAGCAACAAAAATTTTGTTAGGTGAACTTTATTATATTGGGCTAATAAAGTCGATATATTTATACAAATGTGTTTTAAGCGACCAACGAAAGTAAGTGAGGTTTTCCTTACCTAGGCCGCTTACACAAAATATATTAGCGAAGTTCATATATTAATGTTCACTTTCATTATTTAAATTGTTGCATGTGTAGTGGTATGATATTTATACAAGCAAAAAGAAAATGTTTCAATTTTGTTTGTTGAACATAATAAAATAAAAAAAAATAAATGTAAGGTGCGATAACCTCCGAAGAGATCTAAGGCCGAGCTTCTTTTCCAATTTGCGTCGTGATCCTCTTGATTTTCCCTACAAATAGGCCGGACGGGAGCTACATGTTTTATGCCGACTCCGAACGGCATCTGCAGGGCAGATGAGTTTTCACTGAGAGCTTTTCATGGCAGAAATACACCCGGAGCGCTTGCCAAACACTGCCGAGGGGCGACCCCGCTTATAAAAATTTTCTTCTAATTTAAAAACCTTATTTCTAAAATTCTGATGTTGCTTTACCCAGGGTGCGAACTCACGGCATGCGGTGTGGTAGGCGGAGCACGCTACCATCACACCACGGTGGCCGCCATGTTGAACATAATTATATTGGGCTTATAAAGTGTATATATTTATACATAGGTGTTTTTTAAGCGACCAACGAAAGAAAGTGAGGTTTCCTTGCCTAGGCCGCGGACACAAAATATATATACAAGTTCATTATATATTATTGTTCTCTTTCATTATTTGTAATTTTTCTATTTTTGTATATACCCTGTATAAACATTATATGGTTGTACGTACGATTTATTTAAAAATAAATAAACGATAAGTTAATTTGTTTGCATTAACAATGTAAAAATTGTTTTTTAAACTAAGACATACGGAACTGAAAAATGTTTGGATAAAAATTGGATTATTTATTCATGTTTCAATAAATATGAAAATTTAAAAAAATTGACGTAAAAGTAAAAATCAAAAATTTAAAACTCTAAGCGGTGGATCACTTGGCTCATGGGTCGATGTAGAACGCAGCAAACTGTGCGTCATCGTGTGAACTGCAGGACACATGAACAATAACATTTTGAACGCATATTGCAGTCCATGCTGTTACGTACTTTAATTAATTTTAAAGTGCTGCTTGGACTACATATCAGGGCATTTTTTAAGTAATACGAACGTGGCCAAATGGCCACGTAGTAGTCCGCCGTGGCCACGTAGTAATCATAATCTGGCCACAACTAAATTTCGAAAATGCGTGAACAACACCTAACTGAAATAATGTCAGAAATTTTCTGAACATACAAGATTTCCCCAAAATGTCAAAAAATATATAACTTGCTAATTCTAATGAAGTTTTTTGGTGCTAATCGAAGAAATTTATCAACGAATGAATGATAGTTCATCAAATATACTGTCAATGAGGATTTATATGGAAAAGAACATAGGTACTCACGACTTCCGTGACATATATATAGTGGCAAGAAACAACTTCACGACACTGATACACGACCATCTAAAAAATAATACGATTTCGACACGAGACAAATTCCGACGCAAAATACTGGAAGAGACAAAACGGTTCCTCAAACACAACAAACAATTACTTGTACTCAATGCCAACAGGGGCAACGTTACAGTGGTGATAGACAAAAACGAATACGATACAAAGATTCAGACACTGGTGAACGACATCTCTACCTACAGAGTTTTAAAACGCGATCCGACGAACAAGCTACAAGACAAAAACAATGAGATTGTTCAAAGGATGTTCAACAGCGGTGCCATAGATATCCAAGAAAAGAGCAACCTACTGTGTAAAAATGCTATTACTCCCAGAATCTATGGATTACCAAAAATTCATAAATGTAAATATGTCGTGAGAATACTCAAAAATATCACTTGTTCTTCTAAATATAATGTCGATGACTCAACAGAATTTAAAAGTAAGGTCAATGGCACATATATTTATGATGATGAAAGCCTTGTTTCCTTGGACGTAGTCTCCTTGTTCCCAAGCATTCCGGTTGATTTAGCCATTGAAATCATATCCGCAAAGTGGGAAAACATAAAAGAATATACATCCTTAACAAGGGAACTATTTATCACAATGGTGAAATTTTGCATAAAAGAGAATCGATATTTTAAATAAAAAATAAATAAATAAATGTAAGGCGCGATAACCTCCGAAGAGATCTAAGGCCGAGCTTCTCTTCCAATTTGCGTCGTGCTCCTCTTGATTTTTCCCTACAAATTGGCCGGACGGGACCTACATGTTTTATGCCGACTCCGAACGGCATCTGCAAGGCAGATGAGTTTTCACTGAGAGCTTTTCATGGCAGAAATACAATCGGAGCGCTTGCCAGACACTGCCGAGGGGCGACCCCGCCTAGAAAAATTTTCTTCTAATTGAAAAATCTTATTTCTAAAATTTTGATGTTGCTTTGCCCGGGAGTTGAACCCAGGGCATACGGTGTGATAGGCGGAGCACGCTCCCATCACACCACGGTGGCCGCGGCCATTGTAAAAACTGAAGAAATTGGAAACATTCTCACTGAACTCAACAGCTACAGCAGAAGCATTAAATTTACAATAGAGGTTGAGAAAGATGGCCAACTACCGTACTTGGACACGTTAATCAATAGAAGAAACAACAAATTATATATTGACTGGTACAGAAAACCCACAGCTTCGGGAAGACTAATTAACTATTATTCAAAACCCGAAAAAAGTACAATAATAAATACCGCCAAAAGCTTCATAAGACGGGTACTTACAATAAGCGACAGAATGTACCACAAGAACAATATCACGATCATCAAAAAAACTCTAGAGGATAATGAGTTTCCAAGTAGCTTGGCCAATAAACTGGTCCGAAATTTCTATACCAGAGCACGTAATGAACGTAAACCCGAAGAAGCAAATAACAAAATATACAAAGCGATAACCTATGTCCCAAGAATAGCAGAGAGGATCACGAGATCGGATTTATATGACAAAGAAAAGGTCAAAATAGCGTTCAACAGTAATACAAAGGACAGAATTCCAAAGGATGAGAAATCCAACCTAATATACAGAATCCCATGCAACGGTGACGGGTCTCACTTATGCGAGAAGGTATATGTGGGGACAACAAAATTAAAATTAAAGACAAGGATTTCCGGCCATAAGTCCAATATTAAACTTAGGAACAACGCTTCGGAAAATAAAACGGCCTTAACGGCCCACTGTAAGGATACGGGCCACTATCCCGATTTCCAGAATGTTACTATATTGGACATAGAGAAAAAATATAATACGCGCTTCACCATGGAAATGCTCCACATTATGAACACGCCTAATGATAAGAGAATTAATTTTAAAAGTGACACAGACCAATGCGCATATGCATATCGCAATTTATTGCTTAAGCAACAACACAAAATGCAAGTCTCACGGCGCACATGAAAGAAAGCAGCGTACAGAAATTATTCCGCTAGCAGCATACTTGTGATCAACAAATCATAATGTTGGATGACGACATATTCGTTGTTCTATTGTTTGTATCCCTATATATTTGTTTGTGCATATTTTAGTATGTATGTATGTATTGTATATTCTTTATTTTCTTATAAATACGTACAATTTTCCAAGTAGTACAATATAAAAAGTAACAAATTCAAATAAGAAAATAGTTAATGACATTAAATGCTAATTATAAAAGCAGTGGAAATGTCATTTCCTTTAAATATAATTATAAATGCTTGTGGGGCGCATAATAATCACAAGATATAATTGCTACAATCTCTAGTTAAAGTAACGACCAGAGAATTACTATTTTAAATAAAAAAAAAAATACTATATTAAATAAAAAGAAATACTATAAATAACAAAGTACTTACATATAAAGCTAAAAACTTCATAAATATTACATAGCGGAATTTATACGATGGGTCGCAACAGAATTTCTACACCCTCATGATTGAAACCAAGTAGCCACCGTTTCACTTCCCTCATAAACTTAGAAAGTTTTCTAATGAGTTGCATTACAGCAGGTAATTTATTATACAGTTTACATGACACGATTGTGTAAAAGTTACGGAAAAGTGTGGTAAGAAAACGAGGAATTTTTACACTTGATAACGGTCTACTTCTTAGGCTGTAAGGGTTATATATCGGGCTTTGTGAATACCCACTCCTTATAAAAAAATTTTCAAAACTTTGTAATAGTACAAGTGTCGAAAGGGAAGTATGTTTAATTTTTTGAAAAGGTCCATAGAGTGGGATAAACGGTCTGCGTTACACATTTTTCGGATAAAGTACTTCTGTAGGATTAAAAGCGCATTTAGCTTACTAGCATACGCTCCACCCCAGCAACTGATTCCATATTGTAATTTTGAGTGGACTAACCCATGATATATTATTAATGCTAACATTCGATTTAAACACAGCCTTTTTAGGTAAAAGAATGAACGAACCGCTGACAACATGTACGATTTCAAAGCAAAAATATGTGATGACCAACTTAGGCTTTGGTCGAATATAACTCCTAAATATTTAAAATTAGGGACCACATCAATTTTAAAGCAATTACTGTCACAACTTATTGTCTCGTCAAAGGTGTTGACAGAGTTTTGATGATTACAGTTACTTGAACACATACGAAACCGCATACAGTTCGAGCCGTGAAAGAAAATATCGTTTCTAGGTAACTCCTTTCCGCATTTATTAAAATACATCAACTTTGTCTTGTTGCTTACCACGAGTTTGTGGCTAGCAAACCAAGACCTCAGCATAAAAACATCGTGATTGATATCAGCAAAAAGATTAAATTCATTTGTAGATCCATATGCAATGGCAAGGTCATCTGCAAATGCCGTTACTTTACCAACAAATGGCAACGAGAATAGTGAGTTAATGTATATTAGAAACAAGATAGGTCCAAGAACCGAGCCTTGTGGCACCCCTAAGGTAATAGGTCTGGGTTCACTTTGAATATTTACAACTTTAACTTTCTGAATTCTATTCGTTAAGTATGACTTAAACCAACTAAAAACGTTGCCACGAAAACCAGCGGAGCTAAGCTTACTCAGTAGAATATTATGGTCCACCATATCAAATGCTTTAGTAATATATACAAACAGACTAGCGCAACACATTTTTTCGTCAATCGCCCTATGTATAAAGGAAGAAAAGTCTAAAAGAGCATCTTCAGTTGAGAGATCTGACATAAAACCAAATTGCTTGGGACTAAAAAATTTTATTTTGTTGAGATAAGTTAACACCCTAGCCTTAACTGCCTTTTCAAAGATTTTGGAGATTGAGGATAGCAAGGCTATAGGCCTGTAATTATTCTTGTCTTTTTTATCTCCCTTTTTGAACAGCGGTATCACGGTAGCACATCTTAAATCTTCTGGAAAAACTCCGGAGGTTATACTCAAATTAAATATATGCTTTAAAATATCAACGATATTAAAAGCTATGCTTTTTAAGGTCCTATTTGAAATGTTGTCACTGCCACTTGAATCAGACTTGCTCAAAGTTTGAATTATTTTAAGAATTTCTGAACCTGTAATTGGATCAAAGAAAAAACTATTACTGGGAGTTCTGAATTCTGTGATGTTTCGATTTTTACGGCACATGCAGATATTTGGATTCCTCATTGTATTAGAAACTGCTCCTACATTTACAAAAAAATTATTAAGTCCATTAGCTACTACCAGAGTCTCCGATGTATCCACGCCATCCAGATTTAACACAATCGAGTCGGACCTTTTCTTATAGTTTCGGTTCACTATTCTATTTACAGCTGCCCATTCTTTTTCGTGTTACCTTGCGCTGATAGAAAGAGATTTTGATAATATTTTTCCCGAGTTGAACTTATTTCTTTATTAAGATTATATGTCAACCGGCGGACACGGTTTCTCAGCTTAGTATTGGCCGGATTTCTTTTGCATTTTTTGCGTAACCTATTCTTCAGTCGGATCTTATGTAACAAAGTACGAGTTATCCATGGCTTGAGAGTTAAAGATGATGGTCTTGGCAAGAAACAAATACTCGAATTGTTAAAGTGAACCGTGAGTTTATTCATAAATAAATTATATGCCTTGGCAACGTCTGTTTCACCATAAACCGTTTCCCAGTTTTCCTCGCGAAGATATTCATTGAGAACGTTAAAATTTATTTTTCTGGTACCTGATGGGGTATATAAATTGGTAATACGCCTACTTACATTTATGTTTTGAAGTTGAATACCAGTCATGCAATGAGTTTACACTTACTGTACTTTAAAATTGTATACATTTTTTATGTGTATTTTACTTTTGTTTTCCGAACATATGATCAGTCGATAAAGAATAACCACAAGTGTAAGTTGTGTCTCGTTTATATGTATACCTAGTTGCATAACGTAAATTTTAATGACCATGTATCTGAAATGAATTTCCCCTTTTTATACATTTGTGTTTACTTACAGTCCTGAAGATGGCTTCAGACTGAAGCCGAAATATTGACAAATTAAAAGAACCAATGAAATTTTAAACATTGTGTTTTATTTAACCACGGCCTTTAAGCTCATTATTATTAACATAACGTAAACGCATAAGGCTATAAAAATTACCAAAAATATATACTATATATATACTATATATACCATCATATATATATTATATATATCACCGATCTCTATGATTTTTTGACACAACAATATATACTACATACGTAAGCATTTAGTGAAATTTGAAGCTTCTAGCTGTTAAAATGGGGCAGAAATTGCGCAAAGTTTCTTATCTGCACAATCGGTTGTATGAGATATATACTATATATACCACCGATCTCAATGATTTTTTCAGACAACAATATATGCTATACACGTAAGCATTTGGTGAAATTTGAAGCTTCTAGCTGTTAAAATGGGGAAGAAATTGCGCAAAGTTTCTTATCTGCACAATCGGTTGTATGAGATATATACTATATATATCACCGGTCTCTATGATTTTTTCAGACAACAATATATGCTATACACGTAAGCATTTGGTGAAATTTGAACATATCTAAACGATTTTTAAGATAAATATAAAATAAAAAATAGGTAGGTACTTTGTGTGGGGATGCAAAGCTTCACGTTTTTTGTGGTCTGCATGTAAAAGCTATGACTACGAATCACGTATTTCAAAAATATATGACGGAAATGTAACTATTTGATTAAATTTGATGAATTTTGAAGCTTCTAGCCGTAAAAAAGGGGCAAAAATGAGAGTTTATATGAAGTATATAATATATATGCCACCGATCTCTATGATTTTTTCAGACAACAATGTATGCTAAATACGTAAGCATTGGATGAAATTTGAAGCTTCTAGCTGTTAAAACGGGGCAGAAATTGCGCAAAGTTTCTTATCTGAACAATTGGTTGTATGAGATATATACTATGTACCTATACCACCGATCTCAATGATTTTTTCAGACATCAGTATATGCTATACACGTAAGCATTTGGTGAAATTTGAAGCTTCTAGCTGTTAAAATGGGGCCGAAATCGCAAAAAAAATATATATATACTATATATATATACTATATATACCATCATATATATATTATATATATCACCGATCTCTATGATTTTTTGACACAACAATATATACTATATGCGTAAGCAATCGGTGAAATTTGAAGCTTATAGCTGTTAGAATGTGGTAGAAATTGCGAAAAGTTTCTTATCTGAACAATCGGTTGTATGAGATATATACTATATATACAACCGATCGCTATGATTTTTTCAGACAACAATATATGCTACATACGTAAGCATTCGGTGAAATTTGAAGCTTCTAGCTGTTAAAATGGGGCTAAAATTGCGATAATATATATATATATACTATATATATATACTATATATACCACCATAGATATACTATATATACCACCGATCTTTATGATTTTTCCAGGTAACAATATATGCTATATGCGTAAGCATTCGTTGAAATTTGAAGCCTCTAGCTCTTAAAATAGGGCAGTAATTACGAAAAGTTTCTTATCTGAACAATCGGTTGTGGGGGATATATACTATATATATGACCGATCTCATCAATTTTTTCAGGCAAAAATATGTACGCTATACGAAATTATATGGTGAATTTTGAAGCTTCAATCTGTTAAATTGAGTAAGATATGACAAAAATCCTCTTTTTCTGAAAAATCGGTTTTTATGGAGGATATATCCTATAGTGGTCCGATCCGGCCAGTTCCGATAAATGTCTAATCGGACACCCAAATACACCCGCTCACCAAATTTTATCAAGATATCTTAAAAATTGAGGGACTAGTTTGCATACAAACAGACAGACGGACAGACGGACATGGTTAAATCAACTCAGCTCTTCATCCTGATTATTTCGGTATACTTAATGGTGAGTCTATCTATTTTCCTTTAAGGACTTACAATTTTGGGTTTCGTGACGAAATTAATATACCATTTCATTTTCATGAAAGGTATAAAAATAGGTAGGTACTTTGTGTGAGGATGCAAAGCTTCACGTTTTTTGTGGTCTGCATGTAAAAACTATGACTACGAATCACGTATTTCAAAAATATATGACGTAAACGTAACTATTTGATAAAATTTGATGATTTGCAGCTTCTAGCCGTAAAATGGGGCAAAAATAACAATTTATATGAAGTATATAATATATATACCACCGATCTCTATGATTTTTTTAGACAACAATAAATGCTATATACGTAAGCATTTGGTGAAATTTGAAGCTTCTAGCTGTTAAAATGGGGCAGAAATTGCGCAAAGTTTCTTATCTGAACAACAGGTTGTATGAGATATATACTATGTATACCACCGATCTCAATGATTTTTTCAGACATCAATATATGCTATACACGTAAGCATTTGATGAAATTTGAAGCTTCTATCTGTTAAAATGGGGCCGAAATCGCAAAAAAGATATATGTATACTATATATATATACCATCATATATATATTATATATATCACCGATCTCTATGATTTTTTAACACAGAAATATACACTATATACGTAAGCATTTAGTGAAATTTGAAGCTTCTAACTGTTAAAATGTGCAGAAATTGCGGAAAGTTTCTTATCTGCACAATCGGTTGTATGAGATATATACTATATATACAACCGATCGCTATGATTTTTTTAGACAACAATATATGCTATATACGTAAGCATTTGGTGAAATTTGAAGCTTCTAGCTGTTAAAATGGGGCCGAAATCGCAAAAAAAAAATATATATATACTATATATGCCATCATATATATATTATATATATCACCGATCTCTATGATTTTTTGACACAACAATATATACTACATGCGTAAGCATTTAGTGAAATTTGAAGCTTCTAGCTGTTAAAATGGGGCAGAAATTGCGCAAAGTTTCTTATCTGCACAATCGGTTGTATGAGATATATACTATATATACCACCGATCTCAATGATTTTTTCAGACAACAATATATGCTATACACGTAAGCATTTGGTGAAATTTGAAGCTTATAGCTGTTAAAATGGGGAAGAAATTGCGCAAAGTTTCTTATCTGCACAATCGGTTGTATGAGATATATACTATATATACCACCGGTCTCTATGATTTTTTCAGACAACAATATATGCTATACACGTAAGCATTTGGTGAAATTTGAACATATCTAAACGATTTTTAAGATAAATATAAAATAAAAAATAGGTAGGTACTTTGTGTGAGGATGCAAAGCTTCACGTTATTTGTGGTCTGCATGTAAAAACTATGACTACAAATCACGTATTTCAAAAATATATGACGGAAACGCAGGGCATTTTTTAAGTAATACGAACGTGGCCAAATGGCCACGTAGTAGTCCGCCGTGGCCACGTAGTAATCATAATCTGGCCACAACTAAATTTCGAAAATGCGTGAACAACACCTAACTGAAATAATGTCAGAAATTTTCTGAACATACAAGATTTCCCCAAAATGTCAAAAAATATGTAACTTGCTAATTCTAATGAAGTTTTTTGGTGCTAATCGAAGAAATTTATCAACGAATGAATGATAGTTCATCAAATATACTGTCAATGAGGATTTATATGGAAAAGAACATAGGTACTCACGACTTCCGTGACATATATAAATTCTGCACGTGCTCGAGGATTTTTGTCAGCATATAATAAAAAATTTTTGGGCAAGTATATAATAAGTTGTGTATGAAAAATAACTATTCCTGGGATTACTTGTTTTATTGCAAATGTTTTGGTATGAGTGAGTCGCAACCACGGTTGCCACAGCATTACGATACAATACCCTGCTAGACACCTGCTAGTCAATTGATTAATCAACTGACTGGCATGGCTGCTATTTACATCATGATTTACCATCATTTTCTTAATGGCAATATTCAAAAGCTGACCGGTATGGTCGTCATGTCTAGCAGGGTACAGTAGTTGGCAGCACATGTCATATGTTGAAAAGGCGCATTGATTCAGATATCAAATAAAATACGCGTCTTTTCAAAATCGACGTTACGAAAAAAAAAATTCTTTTGCATTAAATGCATAAAATTGCTACACTAACACTATATGTAGAATAAGAGCTTTAATTTGCTCCAAACCAATCTTCCTCGTTCACGTGTATAAATTTCATAAAATCTCCTATAAAAAGACTCGGAAGACTTTCTCTTTTCGTCCTTCGTTTCAACTGGTTCCCGTTCTACGCGTTTCTCTTACACTACACTAGGTTCTGAGTCAACATATAATGTTTTCAGACTCGCGCATGTATGTCGCTAGAGTAGTGGGTGTTCGAGGAGATATTTTTCTTTTGGCCACCTAGTGAAAAATTCTTAAAAAATGCCCTGCTACATATGGTTGAGGGTTGTAAGACTATGCTAAATAAGGTGCTTGACCTTTTAATTTTTAATTGAAAGATTTTAAAGCAAATGGCATATTATTGGATTATATAATAAATATATAATCCATAATATGAATAGTCAAATTAAAATATATATAATAAAAATATATTTTAAAGAAATCCTCAAAATTAAGAAAAAAATCTTAGTATGCCTTAAAGCGAAAATAAACAAACACACATTATATTAGTCGATCAAACATAGTCGTATGTTCCTGATGATGGTTTTAGAATAAAACCGAAATATCGACGAATATACGTAAAATAAAATAGAAAAACTTTGTGTTTTATTTTTTCAATAGGCCTTGAGCTCATTAAAGACTTCAAAAATATTATTTTATATAAATAATAATTTTGCTTATATTGGGGAACGTCTAGCTTAAAATAAATATTTTTATTCTAGAATTGCTCCTTTATTTAATAAAACAAATTATAATAATATTTATATTAATATCAATGTGTGTGAATAAAAATGGAAAATTTTTATCAAGGATGAAAAGCATTTTAAGTCTTAATGGATTTAAAAGAAAAATATTTTGTTTTTATATATATATATAAAAATTTAACATAAAAATGTAAATTAAATAAAGTATTTTACAATAAAGTACAAATAAAGTAATGCAAAACAATATATATAATATATATTATATTGCTTTTTGTTGTTATATGTGCAGTATGATACACAATTTACTACAATAAAAAATTATACAACCACAACTCATATGAGATTAATAAGCATATTAATTAGGGGAGGAAAAGAAACTAACAAGGATTTTCTTAGTAGCGGCGAGCGAAACAGTTCAGCACTAAGTCACTTTGGTAAGCAAATGGGAGATGCAGTGTATGGAATATCTCTTAATATCTAGTATGAGAAATTAGCGATTTAAGTCCTTCTTAAATGAGGCCAGTTACCCATAGAGGGTGCCAGGCCCGTATAACGTTAATGATTATTAGAAAGATATTTCCAAAGAGTCGTGTTGCTTGATAATGCAGCACTAAGTTGGTGGTAAACTCCATCTAAAACTAAATATAACCATGAGACCGATAGTAAACAAGTACCGTGAGGGAAAGTTGAAAAGGACTCTGAATAGAGAGTTAAATAGTACGTGAAACTGCTTAGAGGTTAAGCCCGATGAACCTGAATATCCATTATGAAAAATTCATCATTATATATAAAATATTAATTTATTTGTAATTGATGTTCGGATCTCACACTCCAAACCTATCAGTGCACCCTAAAACCGTAACAAATGTACGTCAACTTATTAGCGACGATAACCCTGCAAAAATCGCGAGTACTCGCTATGGACCAACCGAGTGCTCCAAAATTAACCACAATTCATAAAAAAAATATGGTCCTATTAACATTGCGATGTCCTAGGACTGGACCATATACTCCAGCTCCGCATTACATCAGAGTAATCCATGGAGTACCCACAGTCCAATAAACATCGTGTAGTGATTACAATCGTTAAAAACGAGCAATGATCGGCTTACAATATGTTCCTGTAGAAACACGAGTTGGTCCATTCCTGCATTACAGTGGAGAATAATGGTAAGTACTCCAGTGGACCACATGATCCAACGATTTTTGAAGGGAAGTCTAACCAATCCTGAGTGGCTTTACTCGAAAGGGAGCAGGGTGGACGCCCAGGGTGACCCAGAATGCGTAGAATCGCCTCCGTGTGAGTTCGCTTCTTCGTTGGAGTTGACAATAAATTATTCTCTTCGGAGTAATGCGGTCGCTCCAGTCGCCGGCGAGTTTATTAGAATAATGTTGAGAATGAAGTCGGATGTTTCATATAACTGAACTAGGAACGTTTAGCTGGTAGTTCAGTTGCAACAGGGTCCCTCGTCGTGGAAAATTATGGATAATTGAAAGGGTTGGTATTTCCCACGCTTCTTTTTGAAATTTTTGGAAACTTCGTTGGACCTAAGCATATGATCAGGCATACGCTCGTAGTACTTGTGATTAATAAGATGCGTCTTCAATGCAGTTTGTAAGTACCTATGTTTGATGAATTATAGTAGTCACTCATTTGAGAAAAGACATTCTGGCTTATAGATGGCATCGGTAGTTATTCACGGAGAACTGACGTATGCTGAGCAGTCGCACTAGAAACTGTGGCTAATGAGATGTATCCTAAGTGTAAATAGCTTAGTAACCATGATTAATGAAAATGATGTATCTTGCGAGTGGTTAAGTACTTGTGAATATGTCTATCTGGGGGTTAGGGACAGCGTCCGGATAGTTATGTTCGCAACGAACGGCAATTTCCCTTTATAGATGCATCCAAGTAGTTTTTCATGGGGAAAAGTCATTTTAGATCTTATGGATGACGTCGTTGTAGTTAGTTCACAGTGAACGTGCGTTTTGCATCATATGCCCTATAAAGGCTGTATCATATCCCTAAATTGTGTTCCAAATTCCTGGTGCTCAGAAAGGGTTGCTCACAATGCCCCTAATACATGTATTTAAATTGTGGGACTGTAGCATGTATCTGATCTATACACACAGAACATGTTGCAAAGGAATTACTTGTGAAAAGAGAAGAACGTACTAAGATCCGGGGTGGAGTTGCCTAACAACCGGATGCCATTAACCATAAAATGGCTGGAGCTTGATACACTCCGACTTTACCAAGGTAAAGACTTGTAATTGAATCGTCCGATTACAAGCAATTTAGTACCAAACGATTTTGCAAAGAAGTGTTGAGAGAAGACAACATGGAGCCGATAGTTTGGGCAATTGATCATGCAGTAGATCCGTATTTGACACCGTGGAGCTAGGTCTACGCAGACAGGTATCTGCGTTATAAGGCACTATCGACTGTCCCTATCTACTTCCCCCTATGGGTTAGGGGTTAGAATATAGCCACGCTGGGTATACCGGTCGTAAAAGGCGACCATAATACCATGGCTAACCAATCCATGAGTAAGGTGATTTTACTCGAAAGGGAGCAGGGTGGACGCTGGTATCACCGTGTGGGACCCCAAGCATGGTCTTTATAAAAACTGCCACCACGAGAGCAGGAAAAGCCAGTTGTCATCTGATGCACTGCATCGTATGATGCTTGTATTCAGGTCTAATCTCCTGTCTTGGGATGGCCCCCTTGTGGGAGCATCGCGGTGGCTGTAGTTTCAAATAAGAGTTCACTTGATGACACGCTCTGAGTAGACTTGTTTTCCTTTGGGGCGTGCAAACCCGAGGGGATTCGGTCTCTTGGTTGTCACAGTATACCCAATTTTATTGAAAAACTGACCCTGAGGGGCAGACGAAAGAGTTGGTCACATCACATAATTGTGGCAACGGGAGTGCAAACCGTTGAGAGGTGGTGAAACGTATGTCTATCGTCAGCCGAAAACAATCGATAATCGTACGAGTGGGCCGGAGCTCATCTTGCCTTTAGAGATGTTTGAAGCTGCTTTAGACTGTGCTGCTAGGAGGCGTTCGCAGAATGGATGGCCACATCCAAAAAATGTGGCAGATTTGACGTTGTCAGATCACTGCAGTGTGGCCGACTGCTATGCGAAGATGTTGCTGGGGCAGGTACTCGGTACTTACAGGTCTGTGAGTGGAAAAGATTGGACACATCCCTTTAATTGTGGTAGGAGTGTAATTGGGGTATGAAATGGAGCATAATTGTGGCGTAATTGAGTGAAAATTGGAGTAAAGAAAATGGTAGCCAAAATGGAAGCCAAAAATTAAGCACAATATGGCGCACAATGTTCGTCAACGCAGTGCGGCCTTAAGCGATGTCGAAAGACATTTCCGAGGCAGGCACTCGGTACTTACAGGTCTTTGTGCGTAAAAGGTTGGTCACAGCCCTTCATTTTAATTGTAATGGAGTGTAAAATGGAGCATAATTGTTGCAGTAATTGGAGTGGAAATTAGATTGAAGATAATGGTAGCTAAAATGGAGGCGAAAATAAAGCGCAATATGGCTCACACTGCTAGTCATCGTAGTGCGGCCTTTAAGAAATATCTAAGCAAAACCAGCTCCGTCGTCAACAATGTATTGTACATTGTTGTAACACTGCAGGACAGAAAAGGTTGGTGACATTCCTAAATTGCGACAAAACACAATATCTCAATCTGATTAACTTTTTAATCAGATTTCGAGATATCAAATCAATGAAAGAGGGATACTGAGGCAAGCACGGAACTCGCGGTGGAGTTGCCGTGCAACCGGGTGTCATTAACCCGAAATGGATGGGAGGGCGGACAGTCCTCCCCGGCCAAACCAAGGCTGGTCGACTTGAAAACCCAGCTCACCGATTGGTACCAACTTGTTGGGCCGAAGATCAACGGACATTAATCTGTGTTTACCACTGTGGGGTAGGGATTCTAAGACATGTTCTTACGTTAAACACTTATCGACTGTCCCAAAAAATCCCCCTGTAGACTAGGGGTTAGAATATGCCCACGGTAGGTATACCGGTCGTAAAAGGCGACCATAATACCATGGCTAACCAATCCATGGGTTAGGTGGTTTTACTCAAAAGGGAGCAGGTTGGACGCTGGTATCGCCTTGTGGGACCCTAGGCATGGTCTTTATAAAAACAGCTACCGCGGGAGCAGGAAAAGCGAGTTGAGACCTGATGCACTGCATCGTACGATACTTGTATTCAGGTCTCATATCCCGTCCTGGGATGGCCCCCTTGTGGGAACATCGCGGTGCCTGTGGTTTCAAATAAGAGTTCACTTTATGACACGTCTGAGTAGACTTCTTTTCCCTTGGGGCGTGCAAACCCAAGAGAATTCGGTCTCTTGCTTGTCACAGTATACCCAATTTCATTGAAGAACTGACCCTGAGGGGCAGACGAAAGTGTTGGTCATATCCCATAATTGTGGCAACCGGAAGCTAAACCGTTGAGAGATAGAGAAACGTATGTCTATCGTCAGCCGAAAACAATCGATAATCGTACGAGTGGGCCGGTGCTCATCTCGTCTTTTGAGATGTTTGAAGCTGCTTTAGACTGCGTTGCGAATAGGAGGCGTTCGCAGAATGTATGGCCACATCCAAAAAATGTGGCAGATTTTACGTTGTCAGATCACTGCAGTGTGGTGAACTGCTATTGCAAAGATATTGCTGAGGCGGGAAAGCCCCCAACACAAGTCTATTGTTGTAAAAGTTTACCACAGCCCTAAATTGTGGAAAAAACGTAGCGCAATTGATGAATAAAGAGGAAGTTTATGCAACAAAGCGAGTTATTAGAAGTTGTATACCACAGAACCAAATAATGAAGAATATGTGGGCATGTATAAGTAGCAAATAATGCAGATCAATGTTGCAAATAAAACTGAATAGAACGTTTAGCTTGGTTTCAGTTGCAACATGATCTTAAACGTACAAGTACCTGTGACTAACGAGATGTGTCTTGATGCGCAAGTGGTTTAGTACCATGATTAGTGAAGATGTTTCTTGCGAGTTTATGTGTCGTAAGTACTTGTAAGCATCACTGCTTGGTTTCAGTTGCAACATGATCTTAAACGCACAAGTACCTGTGACTAACGAGATGTGTCTTGATGCGCAAGTGGTTTAGCACCATGATTAGTGAAGATGTTTCTTGCGAGTTTATGTGTCGTAAGTACTTGTAAGCATCACTGTATGTTGCGCTACAACAAAGAGTTTTATTCACAAGGAATTATATGACGATCTCACTCTATGGAACATTTAAGTAGCTATTCATGCTTAAGGAAAGACACTTGCGCTGATAGGTTACATCGGTAGTTGGTTCACAGCGAACGTGCGTTTTTGATCATAACAAAATGGTGCATAGCGTTGTAGGGAGGTGCCGCCTTCAAGCAATGTCTGAGCAAAACCAGCTCCGTCGTCAACAATGTATTATTATATATCGTTGTGACACTGCAGGACAGAATAGGTTGGTCACATTCCTAAATTGCGAAAAAAACACAAACAAAAGACAAATCTCAATCTGATTGACTCGTTAATCAGATGTCGGGATTTCAAAATCAATGAAAGAGGGATACTGTGGCAAGCACGGAACTCGCGGTGGAGTTGCCTTGCAACCGAGTGCCATTAACCCGAAATGGAATGGGAGGGTGGATAGTCCTCCCCGGCCAAACCAAGGCTGGTCGACTTGAACACCCAGCTCACCGATTGGTACCAACTTGTTGGGCCGAAGATCAACGGACATTGATCTGTGTTTGACACCATGAGGTAAGTCTACGTAGACAGGTACTCACGTTAAACACTTATCGCCTGTCCCTATCTACTCATTCCTACTGGATTATAGTGTTTGTTTACATTCGTGTTTTCGTTAGTGCGGAGTTTTTAATCTTTTTGAGTGGGTTATCTTGGTCGGATTGAGCTAAGTATAGTTGTGGTTTGTGCGGAATTTAATTCCCTTTCGTTTGATATATTAGTGGTTTTTGTGGTGTATAAACTTGAAGAAATATTTGAATTTTTCTAGTTTGTATGTATAGTTTGTGTGTTTGTGCATTTTAATTTTTCATACTCAGTTCTCCAGGCTATCGTAACTATTTTAAAGTTTCTGAAGGTATTTTTGAAATATTTTTCAGCGCCTAGTGATATACTTTTTATAGTTACTTTGAAGAACCTGTTGAATGAGTGTACCCAGTAATAGATTTTGGTGGCTAGATATTGATCCGATTTGGTGAGGTATCTGGTTTTTTGGGTAATTGTTATTCTGAAGTCCTTCTTTGTAGGAAGGCAAGAATTTGTGATCTCTTAAGTGGCAGAGTTCAACTTCAGCACTTTTTAGCTTGCTTGTTCGGTTCGGTATAGTTTTCTCTCGGGTCCTTTGTGGCCTTTCGTGTAGTTTTTACCGTGCGCTTGCGAGCTATACACCCGTGGTTTTGCTTTGGCCGACAAGTTTAGCTGCTGTCGTTCCTGCTCGTTTTTGGGTGAAGTTTTTGTTTTGGGTTACTTTGCGGTCTTCTTAGTAACGGATCCTTTGTATATTACTGGTTTGACTCTTTCTTCTGGATGGGTATTGTGCCTGTAGAGGTGATATGGAAGGTGGTGGGACTAGGAAGCGGTCTTCTAAGGGTTTTCGGGGTCCGGTTCGTGTGGGGAATGTAGCTCCGGTGGACGATTCCACGTCTGGAGAGGATGCTGGTCCTCGGAGGTTCTTTAAGGACAAGGTTGGATCACGTAGTGCTGTCATGGATAGTAAGGTCACAAAGAAGATACAGAAAGCTGCCAGGAGAGAGGCTTTGAAGAAGCAGCAGGTTAAGGAGGATTTGAAGAAGTTGGTAGTTCCTCCGGTGTCGGAGACGGAGGATGAGTGTGAGGATTCGTTATCCGTTGATAGCGATGGAAGTGGTAGGATGTCTTCGGATGTTTTGGGGAATATGGTGGTAGATGTTCCATTTGATGGCGGTGTCGTTCGGGAAGTCGGTAATGGGAATGATGGTAATATTGAGGGTCTGGTTGCTGGGGGTCTGTTGCTGAAAACCATTTTGCTGAGCAGAATGTTGCTGAAAAACATGTAGCTGGAGAACATGTTGCTGGGAAATATGTTGCTGGGCAACTAGTTGCCGGGACTCATGAGTCTGAGCAACTGGTTGCTGGGCAGCTTGTTGCCGGGCAACTTGTTGCCGGGCAGCTTGTTGATGAGACTCGTAACTCTGGGCAGCTCGTTGCTGGGCAACTTGTTGCTTTGTTAAGGGTGTTGGTGGTTCTACCAAAATGGGTAATTTTGCTGGAGGGAATAAAGCAGTTGGCCATGAGTGGGTAGCTGCTTTAAAGAAGATTACCAATAAGTTCAATGAGCGTGTTTTTGGTGCTAACGGTGTATGTCTTGATTCTGCGAAGGGGTTGATGGAGGTGTCCTCTGAGTATGAGACCCTCCTGATGACGGATATTGTCGAGAATGCTCGTCTTCGTGGTCGTATTGAGGCGATGTCGTTGCGGGGTGGCTTGCTTGGTGGTGCATCTCCACATGTCGGTGGATCTGTTTCTATTGATCCGTTGGTGGTGCCGCCTTCGGGTGGGTCTGTACCTGTGGCGACCACACCTGTGGTACGAAAGCCGGTCCAAACATGGGCAGCGATTGTTAAAAGCGGGGATAAAGGTGTTTCTGCTAAAGAGGTTCGAGAAAAAGTATTAAAATAGGTTGCTCCGACTTTGGGTGTGAGAGTGCATCAGGTTAAGGCGGTAAAATCGGGTGCAGTGGTGATTCGGGTTCCCTCTGAGAAAGAGAGGGACATTATCTTGAATAAAAGGAAATTTAACGAGATTGGGTTGGAGGTGACTGAGAATAAGAAGCCGGCAACTAGGATTGTGGTTCTCCTGATGATTTCATGGAGGATCTTCTCCGGATGAACCTTTAGAGGAACAATCCTAGATGCTCAAAGTCGGAGGTCCGTCTAGTGAGTAAACCTTGGATGAGTACTCCGGGTGTTGCAGTTAATGTAGTTTTGGAGTATCCGGACGACTTGATCTCCTCCCTCTTGAATGCGCAGTGCAGTTACATTAAGTGGTTCTCATTCTGGGTGCGTTCTTAAACGCGAACTTTTGTCTACTTCAGGTGTTTGAGTTTCGACCACCAGATTAGTGAATGCCGATATGAGGAGAGTGTCTGCCGAAAGTGCGGGAAAGGGGGGCATCAGTTGGCTAGTTGCAAAAATAAAGTTGGTTGTCGCAACTGTAAATTCAGTGGCAAGGATGCGAAACATTTGATGTTATCAGAAGTGTGTCCGACGTATGCTGCCGTTGTTGCCCGTGCTCTTGCCAGACACTAATGGGATTAGTTTTCCAAATAAATTGTCAGGGTGCGTATGCCGTGATGTGCGAATTGAGGGCGCGTATGACTGAGGAGGTGTGTGGAATTGCCTTACTTCAGGAACCTGACTGCATCAATGGTGTGGTTAAGGGTATTCCTGGAGGGTTTTGGGTTCTTTTGTAACCTGAAAGGAAATGTTGCCAATGTTTTTAATCGGCCTGATTATGAATGTCTTTTGTTTGACGTGTCGGAATGGGGGGTATGCGTGAGTATTGAGGGTTCTTTTTGTAGGGCTATTTTTGCGAGCGTGTACTGTAAGTACCATGGACCCTTATATCCGTTACTTGGGTTCGGTGCTATTACCAGCGAGTAGCACGCCGGTCATCATTGGAGTGGATGCCAATGCTGTTTCTCTTGTATGGCACAGTAAGTTGTCTAGGCGTTCGCCCTGTTACGTGAGTCATACACGAGGAGAAGCTTTGGGCGAGTGGGTACTCACTGTAGAAGTTCATATTTTAAATGAACCAAGCGAGTGTTACACATTCGATGGGCCCATGGGTAAGAGTGATATTGATGTAACTTTTGTAAATGATGCAGCAACAAGAACGTTTGAGTTTTTGTGGACTGTTAGGGGAGGTGAAGGGATAAGTGATCATAATTTGATTCAAATTGTGATTGCTCCCCGATCCTCTCCTAATGTGTCTGAAACCGTTAAAGAAAATAAGTGGTGCACTGCTGGGGCAGACTGGAACCTGTACGGTTTATGCGTTGAGCAGGAGTTTTCATTAATTCCTCTTAACGTATTTACAGAGTTGCCAGTGGATGAGCAGATTACCCATTTGAGTGAGTGTGTGTGCAGAGTGAATGATAGTATGTTTCGAAGGGTGAAGAAACAACTATATCATCGTGTTAGATGGTGGACACATGATCTAACTCAAAAAACGAGATCTGTCAGACGATTGAGACGTCAGTTTGAACGTGCCAGGCGGATTGATCCCGATGGTGTGTCCCAGCTGAGAAGTCAACTAAGTAGGGAAACGAATGAATATAAACGAATGATTGTTAAAATTAAAGAAGAAGAATGTCGCAACTTCGTGTCTCAAAATTATGACGATCCTTGGGGTCGGGTCTATAGGATCTGCCGCGGTTGTCGACAGACAGAAGTTAATTCCCTCCGTGTTGGTGAAACGTTGGTTTCTACTTAGAGGGAATGTTCGCAGCTACTTTTGGAAGGGTTCCTTCTTAGGGCCGAGGTTCAGGTACAGCCTCCTGCACTGGAAGTGCCTGTGCCTCCATTAGAAGTTGAAGAGTTAAAATATGCTTTTGGTCTGGTTAGGTCTAAACGGTCCCCGGGTTTCGATGGGTTAAACGGAGAGATGTGCAAGTGGTTGTGGAAGTTTATCCCGGAATACTTGGAAGCCATTTATGATAAATGCATATGGGAGGGATATTTTCCACGAGAGTGGAAAGTAGCTAGGATTGTCGTTCTCCTGAAGTCGCCTGACAAAATAAGGTCTGATCCTCGGCCTTACCGAGGTATCAGCCTTCTTCCGGTGCTTGGCAAAGTGCTGGAGAAGGTTATGGTTGAGCGGCTTCAGGGGATAATTGGGGGTAATCACTCGGATAGACAGTTTGGGTTTTGGAAAGGACGTAGCGTTGAAGACGCCTGGATGTATGTTCAGGACTGTGTAGAGAGAAGTTCTAGTAAATATTTCTTTGGCATATTTATTGACTTCAAGGAGGCGTTTGACTTTTTGCGCTGGGACAGGGTTATCGAGCGATTAGAGGGGCTCGGCTGTCTGGAGATTGCTCTCTGGCAGAGCTGTTTCTCGTACAGATGTCCTTCTATTATTGGTATGAGTGAAAGTGTGGAAAGGGTGGTGGCCCGAGGTTGTCCGCAGGGATCCATCTGGGGCCCATATATATGGAACATGATGATGGATCCCCTGTTAAGGCAACTCGAGCATCTTTGCAAATTCTGCGCATATGCGGATGACCTCCTCTTATTAGTAGAGGGGGATTCTCGCGCCAGCGTTGAGCGCACCAGTGGGGCATTATGCCAAATAGTGGCTAACTGGGGCGCCCACGTTGGGGTAGAGGTTTCGGTGGACAAAACCGTGACGATGCTGCTCAAGGGCAGATTGTCACGGAATCGCCCACCGATTGTCCTCATCGGCGGGGTCAGCATCAGGTATGTGACGCAAGTCTGGGGCTGACAATGGGTGAGCGAATGAACTTCTTACCACACTTGGAGTGCATGAAGGATAAAATGTTGAGTGTGTGTGGGCTGTTGCAGCGGGTGCTACCACACGATTGGGGCTTGAGTCGTCGTGCCGTTCGTACTATTTATCGGGGTCTATTCGTCGCATGAGTTACTTTTGGTGCCGCTATATGGTATCGAACGGTTACTCCGGCGTGTTCTTATTATTCAACGGTATATATTGCTGGCGTGTTTACCTGTATGTCGTACTGTATCTACGGATGCTATGCAGGTGTTGATGAGGCATCTCCTCTTGATTTGGAAGTTATTCGGAAAACTGTGTCATTCAGACTGAGGAGGCGGTTAAGTATGCCATCGTCTTTGCAGGAATGGTGACTGATGGTGATTTTGAGAGGGGAATGTTGGCGAGCAAAATTCATTTGGATGGTGTTTTAAATTCTAAGTGGCAAGAACGTTGAACTTGTAGTTCTTAAGGAAGGGTAACGTATGAGTACATCCGGGACGTTTCGTTTGCGGCGGAGAATCCAGATTTCAAATTTAGTCTGAGTCTGGCTTTTCTGCTAACGGGTCATGGTTCTCTCAATGCATTTTTGCATAAGAGATGCCTGAGCCAAACGGAGCGTTGTGTGTGTGGAGCTTTGAGTGAAAGTTGGGTGGATGTTTTGTGTGAATGTCCGGAGTACACAGACGTTATAGATTTGAATAATTTTGGCACTGAAATTTGTAGTAATGGTTTTAATGTAAGTGGGGCTTTATCCAATAATCGGTCGGTTAGTTTGTTGAATGCGTTTGCAGTTGAAGTTTTTCGACGGCGTCGCATTTTGGTGTCTAATGGTGGTGGTTAGTATGAATGGATGTGTGTGTGAATTGGGGCTCCATCCCCATTTTGTTTTTCTTTTAGTTGTTTTATTTTTTCCTGGCGCCATCCGGAGTAGCTGGATACTCAACCGGTAGTAGCTTCGGCTGCGAAAGTCATACCAAGACTTTAAAGTGGTACCGCGGGGAACAGATAGCCCACGGAGCTTTCTCCGTTTCTGTTCATCGCGGTAGGCCCCTTTGGGAGCATCGTGGTGGTTGTGGTTTGATATCCAAATGCGGTAAGTGTTGGTCAGCTCGAATGAGGTTTTGCATTGCAACCGGGTGCTATGTCCCATAGATTGGAAGAGGTGTTATATAGGTCTCAAACCCCACCAAGGTGATGATGTGTCCACTCAAATCATCAATTGGGACCAAGGTAGCGATTCTTGGGTGGAGGTTTGTGCATGGATGCACCGTGAGGTTAGGCCAACAATGGCAGGTACGTACGTTAAACCTTGTACTTCTATCCCTATCTACTCACTCAGAGCTTCGATTGCGGTTGTGCTTTGAAGTTGGGGACAGTTGTAATAAAAATCTCGTTGAGTGCTTTAAGTGAGTTATTTTAACATGCACCAAGGGGCAGAAAAAAACACTTGTTGTTGTGAATAGTGCAAAGTGTTAGACATTTGGAGCCCCAATTTAGCGGTCAGTCGAAGGTCAATCTCGGACCCTAATTTTGTGCGCGTTATTTTGGTTGCAACCAATTTTCGCCATAACCTTAAAGTGCCTGCATGTGGAGGTAAGCTTGTATGTGCGCGCATCTATCGGCTGTGAGTGAGTACCCAGTAGAAAACTTGTGTGTGACTACACACTGATCCGCTTGGGAACAGTGTTGGACTACTTTCTTAGTGCACAATTGTGGACTGCCTGCGTGAGGAGGCATAAACCCGTACACGAACTAGTGGCAGTATCAGCTGTAGTGTTTATAGTCTGCCCGTTCAGCTCGCCATAGTTTTCGTACCGGTCGACTCGTCCCCGATACGGGGAACAGCGTTCCTTCCGTCGGGGCGGTGATAGTGACCACGTCAGCATTTTGCTGACAAACAGCGTACGAGCTACGTCCCAGCGCTTTTGCCATAGCTGACGGGTTGGGCTGCTACTGCTGCTGACCGCTTGTTCTGAGTGGTTATATCCCACTAACTTAGAGAAGCCTACATTTGCCCGGTGGGCATCGTTTTCTCCTGGTGGATACTTCCACATCTGTATCGTATAAGTGTGACCAAGTTTGCCGCTGACGTCAGACATTTTTGCGGGAATGGCGGGCCGCGGAGTGAAGCGCCTGGGCCATCTTCCGTCCGAAGTCGTTAGCCGACGGCCGCTGCTGACGGGTCGACCTCTGGTGAAGAAAAAAGAATGAGCGCGAAGAAAATCCTTAAGGTGGATACTGGGAAGGCCACGGCTGTGTCACCCGGAGGGAAGAAAACGGCGGTAAAAGGTGGAATAGGCGGATGACTGGGTAAGTCAGGGATACCGGTGGCGTTGGTGGCGACCACCTCGAAAATTGTAGAGCAGGAGGGAAAGGGCGGGCCGAGTATTCGTTATTCGTACACCTACCAAGGAGGAAAGGGACAATGTCGTTAATAATAACCAGTTTTCAGAGGTGGGGCTGGAGTTTATGAGAATAGGAAGCATGGAACCAGGGTGGTTATTCGGAGGTTTATGCGCAGATCTCCCCTGTCGAGTTCATGGAAGAGGTTTTCTGTTTAAACCTCACGAAGTTCGACCTTGTGTGCCAAAAGTCAGAGGTTAGGCTGATCAGTCGACCCTGGAAGACGGACGCTGATGGGGAAACGGTTAACGTCACCCTGGAGGGACCGGACAAGTTAATGTCCCACCTCTTGGATGCCGGCCGCTGTTACATCAAGCGGTTTTCCTTCCCTGTTCGGCCAGAGGACTTAGCCTACAGCTGGTTCCGTTGTCTGAGTCTCGATCACAAGGTGAGGGACTGTGGGTTGAAGACTCCAGTCTGTCGGAGGTGCGGACAAGAGGGGCACATAGAGGCGAATTGCTTCAAATAAATGTTTTCATACATTTAAAGCAATACGGGCAATCCCCGATTAACTCATACATATAGACAACATTTGGTTAATTCGTTGTAGTTCTATAAACAGAAAAAAAAACAGCAACAATACCAAGTTTCTCTGAAACCGCCTTACAAACATGCATAGCTTCAACACATAACTATATACGAATTATGTGATGTGTAGAAGATAATATATGCGAAAGAAGGCAATTGGGGAAAACTTTACAACAACTAAGGCATGACGTAGCTGAATGCGTTTGTAACCATTTCAACTATCGTAGGAGTGCGGATTCGACTGCCGCTCCCGGGAGAAAAGGCTTTGAAGAGATTTACAAGGTATAATTGGAACAGCTGTCGCCTTGTCCGTCCTGATGTCACGTTGTTTAAATTTTTCCGAAATTATTAAATAAATTATAAAATTAAAAATTGCTTCAAATAAAGGTTTTCATACATTTAAAAAAGCAAAACGGGCAATCCCCGATTAAATCATACAAACAGACAAAATTGGTTAATTCGTTGTAGTTCTATAAATAGAACAAAAACAGCAACAATACCAAAGTTTCTTTGAAAACCGCCGTACCAACAAGCATACATTTAACACATAATTGCATACGAAATATGCAATGTGTGAAAAGATTAAAATATGCAAAGAGAAGGCAATTGGGAAAACTTTACAACAACTAAGGCATGACGTAGCTGAATACGTTTGTAACCATTTCAACTATCGTAGGAGTGCGGATTCGACTGCCACTCCCGGGAGAAATGGCTTTGAAGAGATTTACAAGGTATAATCGAAACAGCTGTCGCCTTGTCCGTCCTGATGTCACGTTGTTTAAATTTTTCCCAAAATATTAAATAAACTATAAAATTAAAAATTGCTTCAAATAAAGGTTTTCATACATTTAAAAAAGCAATACGGGCAATCCCCGATTAAATCATACAAACAGACAAAATTGGTTAATTCGTTGTAGTTCTATAAATAGAACAAAAACAGCAACAATACCAAAGTTTCTTTGAAAACCGCCGTACCAACAAGCATACATTTAACACATAATGTGTGAAAAGATTAAAATATGCAAAAAGAAGGCAATTGGGAAAACTTTACAACAACTAAGGCATGACGTAGCTGAATGCGTTTGTAACCATTTCAACTATCGTAGGAGTGCGGGTTCGACTCCCACTCCCGGGAGAAAGGCTTTGAAGAGATTTGCAAGGTATAATCGCAGCAGCTGTCGCCTTGTCCGTCCTGGTGTCACGTTGTTTAAAATTTTCCCAAATTATTAAAGAAATTATAAAATTAAAAATTGCTTCAAATAAATGTTTTCATACATTTAAAAAAGCAATACGGGCAATCCCCGATTAAATCATACAAACAGACAAAATTGGTTAATTCGTTGTAATTCTATAAATAGAACAAAAACAGCAACAATACCAAAATTTCTTTGAAAACCGCCGTACCAATAAGCATAGCTTTAACACATAATTGCATACGAAGTATGCAATGTGTAAAAATATTAAAATATGCAAAAAGAAGGCAATTGGGAAAAACTTTACAACAACTAAGGCATGACGTAGCTGAAAGCGTTTGTAACCATTTCAACTATCGTAGGAGTGCGGATTCGACTGCTACTCCCGGGAGAAAAGGCTTTGAAGAGATTTACAAGGTATAATCGCAACAGCTGTTGCCTTGTCCGTCCTGATGTCACGTTGTTTAAATTTTTCCCAAAATATTAAATAAACTATAAAATTAAAAATTGAGTCAAATAAATGTTTTCATACATTTAAAAGAGCAATACGGGCAATCCCCGATTAAATCATACAAACAGACAAAATTGGTTAGTTCGTTGTAGTTCTATAAATAGAACAAAAACAGCAACAATACCAAAGTTTCTTTGAAAACCGCCGTACCAACAATCATAGCTTTAACACATAATTGCATACGAAGTATGCAATGTTTAAAAAGATTAAAATATGCAAAAAGAAAACAATTGGGATAAACTTTACAACAAGTAAGGCATGACGTAGCTGAATGCGTTTGTAACCATTTCAACTATCGTAGGAGTGCGGGTTCGACTCCTACTCCTGGGAGAAAAGGCTTTGAAGAGATTTACAAGGTATAATCGAGACAGCTGTCGCCTTGTCCGTCCTGATGTCACGTCGTTTAAAAATGTTTCCAAAATTATTAAATAAATTATAAAATTAAAAATTGCTTCAAATAAATGTTTTCATACATTTAAAAAAGCAATACGGGCAATCCCTGATTAGATCATACAAACTGACAAAATTGATTAATTCGTTGCAGTTCTATAAATAGAACAAAAACAGCAACAATACCAACGTTTCTTTGAAAATCGCCGTACCAACAAGCATAGCTTTAACACATAATTGCATACGAAGTATGCAATGTGTAAAAAGATTAAGATATGCAAAAAGAAGGCAATTGGGGAAAAATTTACAACAACTAAGGCATGACGTAGCTGAATGCGTTTGTAACCATTACAACTATCGTATGAATGCGGGTTGGACTCCCACTCCCCGGAGAAAAGACTTTGAAGAGATTTACAAGGTATAATCGAAACAGCTGTCGCCTTGTCCGTCCTGAGGTCACGTTATTTAAATTTTTCCCAAATTATTAAATAAATTATAAAATTAAAAATTGCTTCAAATAAATGTTTTCATACATTTAAAAAAGCAACACGGGCAATCCCCGATTAAATCATTTTATAAGTTTCATTTATAAACGACAAAATGAATATATGTGATGCCAATGTTATTTATAACATAGCAAATACGGGAGGATCCAAATATCACCCGTATGACGCGCTAGTTATATATAAAAAACATTATTTAATACAACGACAATGCCTAGAATCAATTTTAAATGACTTTGGTAACGAGCCAGGTGTTGTAAGTGGTAGAGCAGCTGCCATACAGCGATCCATTGAAGTTTAACCTTTGCTTGATGATTCGAACACAATTTATTGGAATTAATTTTCCAATTTATTGTTGTTTGGTATCATCTATAAGAATAATAACAAGATGAAATAAAGCAAAATAATAAATATCATTTTATTATATTTGCATCATCAGACAATTAAATAAAAGCGTTGGACGCGTGAAATTTCTAAAAATGTGATTAGGGTTCAGTTGGTCTTATATATGACTATCAATAGAAATTTACGGGTCCAACACTTTTATTTAATTGTCTGATTAACGCCCTAGATTAATGAGGAGTGTAATGACTAGTACCTAGGACCTACCTAATTATTTTCTAGCTTTTAGTATTATTATTACTTCATGTAAATATTGTTTTCAATAAAACCGTTTCATTAAACATTTTTTTTTTTTTTTAATTATTTTATTTTCCAGCTTTTAGTCTTTATTTGACTGCCTATTATTTCTCAATCTATTTAGTTCATTTGGTGACTCATTACTGCAAGGACTTTCCTAACAATTTGTTACAATCTAATTCCTCAATACATAATCCTTCCAAAGACTTTACTCGACTCTGCGCCACGTATGCTTGTCCCTCCTCCAACTCCAAGATATTTTGATGTCATTTCTACCGGACTGTATGTAATATTTGTTCCAAATATGAGCCAAATAATAAAATAAAAAAAAAAAATTGGACCACAAATACGACTTTTTTGAATATTTCGATCTTTGCGCCACCTCGCGGCGATTTTTTTTTCATAGGTCGCTTTCTCTTCTCGTATGTATTATGTGTTCCAAAAATGAGCGAAATCGGACCACAAATACGATTCACCTAGCGGCGTTTTTTTCATAACTCGCTTTCTATTCTCGTATTTATTATGTGTTCCAAATATGAGCCAAATCGGACCACAAATACGATTTTTGTGAATATCTCTCTCCTTGTGCCACCTAGCGGCGATTTTTTCATGGGTCGCTTTCTATTCTTGTGTGTATTATGTGTTCCAAATATGAGCCAAATCGGACCACAAATACGATTTTTGTGAATATCTCGATGCTTGCGCCACTTAGTGGCAATTTTTTTCCTATTATTGCATTGTCATCGGGTTCTGAACTATATTCCAAATTTCAAGCTTGTAGCTTATCGGGAAGTTACTTAAATTTCAATTGCAAAACTCGTTAACAACGGCCGTTCATGCGGCCTGTCAAGTCAACCTAAATAAAACTGTTTAATAATAAATGCAAATGGATGTATCGAAGAGAAATATTTATTTAGCAAAGTATATTCAAGTGGCTAAATAAATGATAAAGCGAAAAAATTAGCTTGTCATCATTGAGATGAAATAAAGCAAAATAATAAATATCATTTTATTATATATTGGCATCATCTTTTTATATAAAGCAGAAGATTTTGATTGATGTTCTTACAAATCGTCTGCTACAAAGCATAATGTTGTGATTTCTGCCTAGTGCTCTGAATGTCAAAGTGAAGAAATTCAAGTAAGCGCGGGTAAACGGCCTATTGGCTCACCCCTTTCGACCTGATAGTAATACAGCTTGCTGTTTCTTTCAGGCTGAGAAGAAGGGCAAGTTTGCCGCTGTTGGAGGATGAATGGGCCACCGACGATAATGTGGAGAGTGGATCGTTGGAAAATAGGCGTCGGTTAGAAGGGGTGGTTAGAGGGAAGTGGCAGGAGCGTTGGGACAATAGTTTCAATGGCAGGGTAACGTACGATTATATCCGGGACGTTTCATTTGTGGCGGAAAATCCAGACTTCAGATTTAATCTGAGTATGGGATTTCTGCTTACGGGTCATGGTCCCCTTAATGCATTCTTGCATAAGGGGAGCTTGAGCGAAACGGGGGAATGTGTATGTGGTGCGTTGCGGGAGGACTGGGTGCATGTGTTGTGTGAGTGTCCGGTGTACTCGTAGTTTTATTCACAAGGAATTATATGACGCCCTCACTCTACGGAACATTTAAGTAGCTATTCATGCTTAAGGAAAGACACTTGCGCTGATAGGTTACATTGTATTTGGTTCACAACGAACGGGCGTTTTTGATCATAACAAGATGGTGCATAGCGTTGGAGGGAAGTGCCTCCTTCAAGAAATGTCTTAGCAAAACTAGCTCCGACATCAACAATGTTTTCTACATTGTTGTAACACTGCAGGACAGAATAGGTTGGTCACATTCCTAAATTTCGACCAAAATACAAATCTCAATCTGATTGACTCGTTAATCAGATGTCGAGATTTCAAAATCAATGAAAGAGGGATACTGAGGCAAACACGTAACTCGCGGTGGAGTTGCCTTGCAACCGGGTGCCATTAACCCGAAATGGAATGGGAGGGTGGATAGTCATCCCCGGCCAAACCAAGGCTGGTCGACTTGAACACCAAGCTCACCGATTGGTACCAATTTGTTGGGCCGAAGATCAACGGACATTGTTCTGTGTTTGACACTGTGGGGTAGGGATTCTAAGACAGGTACTCACGTTAAACACTTATCGACTGTCCCAAACAAATCCCCCTGTAGGCTAGGAGGTTAGAATATGCCCACGGTAGGTATACCGGTCGTAAAAGGCGACCATAATACCATGGCTAACCAATCCATGAGTAAGGTGATTTTACTCGAAAAGGAGCAGGTTGGACGCTGGTATCGCCCTGTGGGATTCTAGGAATGGTCTTAATAAAAACTGCTACCGCGGGAGCAGGAAAAGCCAGTTGAGACCTGATGTACTGCATCGTACGATACTTGTATTCAGGTCTCATATCCTGTCCTGGGATGGCCCCCTTGTGGGAACATCGCGGTGCCTGTGGTTTCAAATAAGAGTTCACTTTATGACACGCTCTGAGTAGACTTGTTTTCCCTTGGGGCGTACAAACCCAAGGGAATTCGGTCTTTCGGTATACCCAATTTCTTTGAAGAAATGACCCTGAGGGGCAGACGAAAGTGTTGGTCACATCCCATAATTGTGGCAACCGGAAGCTAAACCGTTGAGAGATAGAGAAACGTATGTCTATTGTCAGCCGAAAACAATCGATAATTGTACGAGTGGGCCGGTGCTCATCTCGTCTTTTGAGATGTTTGAAGCTGCTTTAGACTGCGTTGCGAATAGGAGGCGTTCGAAGAATGTATGGCCACATCCAAAAAATGTGGCAGATTTGACGTTGTCAGATCACTGCAGTGTGGCGAACTGCTATTGCAAAGATATTGCTGAGGCGGGAAAGCCCCCAACACAAGTCTATGGTTGGAAAGGTTGACCACAGCCCTAAATTGTGGAAAAAACGTAGCGCAATTGATGAATAAAGAGGAAGTTTATACAACAAAGCGAGTTATTAGAAGTTGTATACCACAGTACCAAATAATGAAGAATATGTGGGCATGTATAAGTAGCAAATAATGCAGATCAATGTTGCAAATAAAACTGATTAGAACGTTTAGCTTGGTTTCAGTTGCAACATGATCTTAAACGCACAAGCACCTGTGACTAACGAGATGTGTCTTGATGCGCAAGTGGTTTAGTACCATGATTAGTGAAGATGTTTCTTGCGAGTTTATGTGTCGTAAGTACTTGTAAGCATCACTGCTTGGTTTCAGTTGCAACATGATCTTAAACGCACAAGTACCTGTGACTAACGAGATGTGTCTTGATGCGCAAGTGGTTTAGCACCATGATTATTTAAGATGTTTCTTGCGAGTTTATGTGTCGTAAGTACTTGTAAGCATCACTGTATGTTGCGCTACAACAAAGAGTTTTATTCACAAGGAATTATATGGCGATCTCACTCTATGGAACATTTAAGTAGCTATTCATGCTTAAGGAAAGACACTTGCGCTGATAGGTTACATCGGTAGTTGGTTCACAGCAAACGTGCGTTTTTGATCATAACAAAGTCGTGCATAGCGTTGTAGGGAGGTGCCGCCTTCAAGCAATGTCTGAGCAAAACCAGCTCCGTCGTCAACAATGTATTATTATATATCGTTGTGACACTGCAGGACAGAATAGGTTGGTCACATTCCTAAATTGCAACAAAAACACAAATCTCAATCTGATTGACTCGTTCATCAGATGTCGGGATTTTAAAATCAATGAAAGAGGGATACTGTGGCAAGCACGGAACTCGCGGTGGAGTTGCCTTGCAACCGAGTGCCATTAACCCGAAATGGAATGGGAGGGTGGATAGTCCTCCCCGGCCAAACCAAGGCTGGTCGACTTGAACACCCAGCTCACCGATTGGTACCAACTTGTTGGGCCGAAGATCAACGGACATTGATCTGTGTTTGACACCGTGAGTTAAGTCTACGTAGACAGATACTCATGTTAAGCACTTATCGACTGTCCCTATCTACTCATTCCTACTGGGTTATAGTGTTTGTTTACATTCGTGTTTTCGTTAGTGCGGAGTTTTTAATCTTTTTGAGTGGGTTATCTTGGTCGGATTGAGCTAAGTATAGTTGTGGTTTGTGCGGAATTTAATTCCCTTTCGTTTGATATATTAGTGGTTTTTGTGGTGTATAAACTTGAAGAAATATTTGAATTTTTCTAGTTTGTATGTATAGTTTGTGTGTTTGTGCATTTTAATTTTTCATACTCAGTTCTCCAGGCTATCGTAACTATTTTAAAGTTTCTGAAGGTATTTTTTGAAATATTTTTCAGCGCCTAGTGATATACTTTTTATAGTTACTTTGAAGAACCTGTTGATTGAGTGTACCCAGTAATAGATTTTGGTGGCTAGATATTGATCCGATTTGGTGAGGTATCTGGTTTTTTGGGTAACTGTTATTCTGAAGTCCTTCTTTGTAGGAAGGCAAGAATTTGTGATCTCTTAAGTGGCAGAGTTCAACTTCTGCACTTTTTAGCTTGCTTGTACGGTTCGGTATAGTTTTCTCTCGGGTCCTTTGTGGCCTTTCGTGTAGTTTTTACCGTGCGCTTGCGAGCTATACACCCGTGGTTTTGCTTTGGCCGACAAGTTTAGCTGCTGTCGTTCCTGCTCGTTTTTGGGTGAAGTTTTTGTTTTGGGTTACTTTGCGATCTTCTTAGTAACGGATCCTTTGTGCGGCGGGTCCGCCCTCAAATGCACAATTGCGGCAGTACACCCCATTAGGGCACCTCGCTCTTTGTGCCCCTCTTGCCCGCACCTCCGACAGACTGGAGTCTTCAACCCACAGTCCCTCACCTGGTGATCGAAACTCAAGCATCGGTAACAGCTATTGGTTATTTTCTCCGGCCGAACCGGGAAGGAGAACTAGTCTGCGTAACAGCGGCCCGCATCCAAGAGGGCGGACATTAACTTGTCCGGTCCCTCCAGGATAACATTGACCGTTGTTCACTCAGCGTCCGTCTTCCAGGGTCGACTTATCAGCCTAACCTCTGACTCCCTCTAACACCCGAATTGCCACCCTGGTGCCTTGCTTCCTATTCTCACAGACTTATAACTCAGAAACACTGAGAACTTCTTATTGGCAAGGACCTTGTTCCTTTCTTCCTTGGAGGATAATCCGGGCTTGCCGCCCTTGAAGACCGCCGATCGGTTAAGCTGCTTTGGCACAATAGGTGCAGGTGCGATGGCAACCGGAACCGCCATGCCCGGGGGCGGCATCGCCGAACGATCCGCGTTGGCAGATCCTCCGCCGTGTGGGGATGCACCTACCAGCATAAAGCCCCGTAGTGACAGCGCCTCAATTTGTCCGCGAAGTCGGGCATTCTCGGCTATAGCCGTCATTAGGTGGACCACATACTCTGAGGAATCCTCCATCAGCCTCTCAGCAGATTTGAGGTCTGCACCACTGTCTCCAAAGACCTTGCTGAAGCTAGCGGTGATGTTCTTAAGGGCGATAACTCAGGAGCCATCCACTTCAGAGGTAGCCCTAGAAGCACCGGCGCTGCCGCCAGGTGCAGGCGATCCTCCACTCCCAGTCATACCTCCAGCGTACTGACCGCCGGAAAGCTCGGTGCCGGTAGGGGGACCACAGCTGTCAAAAGCACAAGCGGGCTTCTCCCCCGATTCCTCCAAAATTTTTTCTCCAGATGTTTCCCCAATTTTATCCCCCTCTAATATCTTGCCCGGCTCGTTTGCGTCCTTTTCCGCAGCGGTTTTACCGTCGGTTGCATCCTCACCGTCAGCAGCAGTCTCAGGCATGCCATCGACTGCTTTACAGTCGGTTGAGGAGTCAGCGACAGTAGTCATCACGGGCTCAGCAGCGAAACCGGCACCCCCAATATCTGTTTTGTCCAAACTGAGGAGGCCTGCCTCGGATGCAGGCAGACTGAGTAACTCCGCGTCATCATCGAATTTCGGGAGAATACTCTCCTCATCCTCTGACTTCGCTTATTTATTTGGCCCGACCTTTACCCCCTGGTTCACCGTATTCGAGGTGGTTGCCATCCCCGAGACCATCCCGACTTACCCGCATTACTGGCTCTTACCTCCGTTTTGCGACTTCCGGTTGGCACAGGGTTAGGCTTCCCGGAGTTTACCTTCAGAAACTGCCGCGCACTCACACCTTTTTCCTCTGCCGAGGTCGACCCATCAGCGGCCGTCGAAGAACGACCTCCGCCAGAACGTGGCTCCGGGCGCTTCTTTGCGCCGCCCACCATTTCTATAAAGCGCTTGTCCTCAGAGGCAAACCTGGTTCACTTATACGATACGACTTTGTGAGTATATACCAGTGGAAAACCGATGCCCACCGGGCAAATGCAGGCAGCTGTAAGTCAGAGGGCTATAACCACTCAGAAAAAGTGGTCAGCAGCAGTAGCAGTCCAGCCGTCCGCACGCAATTTATTTATACATAAATACAGGGGATTAAATTAATCGCGACTGCTTCTGCAATTTCTCCCGTGTGGTCACTGCCTGGTTGAGCTTTAAATGCTGACGGTGGCTGCGGGCGTAGGGATCGTGTATCTTCTATCTGAGCTGTTGATGGGAGTGTGTCGGTCGTGACGAGATGAGAAGTAGGGATCTCTGCGTCGGGAAGTAGGCATAACTTTATTATGTTACGCGTGACAGTTCCTGCCTGAGTGCAAATATCAGCAACGCGGGTATTTTTGTCACGACCGGGGTGGAGTTTGACAATGCGTCCGAGTCTCCATTCATTTGGGGGAAGTAAGTCATCTTTGAGGAACACGAGATCTCCTACCTTGACATTGGGTTGTTGGTGCTTCCACTTATGCCTTTTGTGAAGTTCCTTGAGATACTCGCTTTTCCATCGGGTACTAAATTGCTGATGAATGGCTCTCAACTTCTGCCACTTCTGAGTGAGGGTTCTCTGGGAGAATAATAGGGAAGCCTTCATTACGACTGAGGTCAGCTCGGGATAGACGGCCATCGACTCGCATGACTCCAAATTGATCCAACATCGGGTTTAAGGTGAGCAAGGAGCTCTTGTTACTGACGGGCGTTGATGCTTGTAGTGACTGCATCTCACGTGGGTAATGAATGGTTTGCATTTGAGTGATATTACGCATTTTCACTTATTTTACTTCGCTCTGAGTCAATTTCAGGGACGCAGGAATTGCGCGTTTCCTCGAATTGTTAATAAATCTGTACAAGTATGCCATAACGCGAAGTGCTCTAGGGAGGGAAGAGAAGCTTTCGAAAGGATCACTATATTCCACGGTATGAAATGATTCAACGCGGCGCTGTTCAGGAGGAGAAGGATGAGTTGACAATGTTTTCGGCCACAATGAAGGGAATTTTTGTAGCCATTCCGGGCCTTTCCACCATAAATCGGACATCGAGAGTTCTTGTGGATTACAACCACGGGTACCGAGGTCGTCGGGGTTATCGCCACTCGCAACACGTCTCCAGGTAGCGTTGCTCACATGATCGAGAATGAGAGAGATCCTGTTGGCCACGTAAGTTTTCCAGGTGTGAGGCGTTTTCTCTAGCCAAGCTAACACAATAGAGGAGTCTGACCAGAGAAAGAGTTCGCCTGACTGTAATTGTAGCTCCGACCGAATTTGCTTGACCAGCTTTGAGAGTAATACGGCTCCGCAGAGTTCGAGTCGTGGGAGGCTGACAGTTTTCAGGGGTGCTACTTTACTCTTCGCTACGAGTAGGTGGGACGAGAAGGAGGTTTCATTTTGTTGAACGCGGAGATATACACAGGCACAGTATGCTTTTTCCGACGCGTCTGAGAAGCCGTGAAGTTGCACGTGCTGGTTTGGGGAGAATCGGACCCATCGGGGTATGGTAATTTGATTGTTTGCGGGGAGGTTGTTGTGCACCGTTGTCCATTTGTGAAGTGCACCGGGTTTGACGTCTTCATCCCAATCGGTTCCTTCCATCCAGCAGGAGCATTTTTGCAGTGATCATTATTGGCGTTAGCAATCCTGCCGGGTCAAAAAGTTTGGCGACAGCTGACAATATTTGGTGTTTTGTTTTCGAGTCGACAGCGGGTACAGGATCGTACTTGTAGGAGAACGTGTCTGTCAGGGCATTCCATTTTATACCGAGGGTTTTCGTAGAGCTAGAGTCTTGAAACTTTAGAAAATCGATACCCAGCACTTCGGAATCAGGGACTAGTTCTTTTTGAGTGGTTAGCGGTTGTTTTTCGAAGGGGAAACCCGGCCGATTGTACAGCGTCTTTTACTTGAGTCATTGATCTGATAGTGGACTGTATATTGTGACCACCCGAGAGTATATCATCCACATATGTTTCATGCAGAAGAATATCGGTGGCTAGAGGGAATTGCTCTTTACAATCTTGCGCCAACTGATGGAGAGTGCGTATAGCGAGATAGGGTGCGCAATTGACACCGAATGTAACCGTTTTTAAATGAAAGTCCTCTATGGACATGTTTGGGGATCTACGGCAGACTATTCTCTGGAGGCTTTGATCATCCTTGTGTACGAGAATTTGGCGACACATTTTCTCTATATCTCGATTAAACACAAACTGATAAAGTCGCCATTTTAAAATTATAAGCATTAAATCGTTTTGAAGGGTGGGGCCAGTGTATAGCACATCATTAAGCGAGCTTCCAGAATGGGATAGTTTTGAAGCATTGAAGACCACGCGAACTTTAGTTGTTTTAATGTCTGGCTTGATGACGGCATGGTGTGGTAAATAGAAGGAGAAATATTTTCCATCCTTTATAATTTCTTGGGGTTGAGTGCGCTCCATGTGTTTCAGAGTGAGGTATTCTTCGAGAACCTCTGTGCATTTATCTTTGAGCGCTGGGTTTCTCTCGAAATTCCGTTCAATGCTGAGATACTGTTGTTGTGCTGCGATTCGGGAGTGTCCAAGGGCAATGGAGTCAGGGAATTCTGGTTTTCTTGGGAGTCTAACCATGTATCTTCCGTCCGTCTGTCGGGTTGTTGTGAGTTGATACAGCTCTTCGCAAAAGTCTTCTTCAGTTGATCGGGTTTGAGTGCTTGGTATTTCTTCTTGTTCCCAAAACTTTCGAAGGAGGGTGTTGCGGGATTCGTTTTCAGGCTGTATCTGAGTGGTGAATGTTGAAATCTTTTCGGGGATTGGGCCGCTGAGAATCCATCCGAATATTGAATTCTGGGCTATGAGACAGCCGCTTACGTTGGTGTGTAGCCCTTGCAGGAGTATACGGGGAATTACGTCACTGCCGATGACCATATAGATTCGATGAGGGGTGAAAGAATAAGGGTCGGCTAGCCTTAGGTGAGCTATTTCTTCCATGTTTATAATTGAGATATTGGATGAGGGGAGGAAGTGCGTCAAATGTGGCAGAACGATAGCTTGGGTATAAATTTTTTGTGTTTTATCCGCTGAGCAGAGTGTGACCTCGCAGATCTGTTTTGAGTCCTGTACCGCCGTTCCGCCCATTCCAGAAATTTCGAACCTGTCCTCGTTGGTGGGTAGTCGCAAGAGCTTTTGTACCCGAGATGAGATAAACGTTTTTTGTGAGCCTTGGTCCACCAGAGATCGAATATTGTGGTATTCACCATCACAATAAATGGCTATTATTGCAGTTGGGAGTAGTGTTGTTACATGGGTGCTTGCAAAATGTGACGAACCTTACTCGCGTTATTTTGAGATGGACTTTGTTCAGTGGTTGAGTGTGTTACATTTTATGAACAACAAGGCCTTTCATCGTCAATTTTACGCTGGATGGCTACCTGACTTGTTGTTCCCTGGGATTTCGAGTTTTGTCCTGAGATTTGTGTATTCCGCGGGAAATGCAGGAGGGAATGGTGTCTTTTTCGGCAATACACGCACGAGTAGCTGCTATGGCAATTGTTGCTCGAGTGGGAATTTGACAGACAATTTTCGCAGTAACCGTGCTCTCTCACGTATTTTACGCGACCAGCTACGGATAGCGCCTTAAATTCTATGCAGGTTTTCATTGCGTGTCGGCAGTTGCATAGTTTGCAAGAGATTGGCTGGCTTGACTCTGCATGAAAATTTTGAGTTCTGTTTTTATTTACAAATGTAGAGTTTTGAGATGGCGCTTTGGGAGTGAAATTCGAGTGAGGGGGTTTTGCATTCCCCAGCCGATAGGTATGCAGTCTTTCTACAACTTCGTATCGGCTTGTGAGAAATTTGTTCATTTCTGCCCACATAGGTAGTCCTTTCCGTGAGCTAATTGATTGTTCTCAGAGAGAGAGGGATTCACTGGGGAGTTTCGATGAACAGAGATACACAAGAATGGGGTCTTAATCGCTGGTTGAGATTCCTTGTGTTGAGAGCGTCGACAAGCAATTATTGATTGTGGATTGCAATTATTGTATTTGCTCACCATTTTCCGAATAGATGGGAGGAAGATTCAATAAAGTTTTCAGCTGAGTATCTACTAATATTCTGCAATTTTCATACCTAGTCTTTAGGGCGTCCCAGGCGAGTTCGAAATTTTCATCAGTGAGGGGGAATTGTTTGACGATTTCTCCCGCCTGGCTTTTTGTTTTCTGTCGCAGGTGATAGAGTTTTTGGGATGATTGTTGTAGATGGCAGTGAACATATCTCTGAACGCAGGCCAATCTTCATATCCACCGTGAAAAATGTCTGTGTCACATGCTGGCACCTTGAGAAACATTCCTTGAGAGTTTGTGTTTTGTACTGCACTTTGCAGTTGAGAACTGGATGTTTGAGCCTGGGAACTAGCCTGTAGAAGTTGTAATGCTTCTAAAATTTGGGTTTTGCACTGCTCGAAACTTTCTGAGCATTTGTTATATTTTTGCTCGACTGCCCCACTGGATTCCGCATGAGCTGCCGAACGAGAAACGGCCTTGAAGGAGAGGACTAAGGCATCCCAGAGTTTGTCGAGCTGCTCTAATTTTACATTAAGAAATATTGGCGTAAGGTCATTTATGAGAGCTGATGACCATTTAGCGTAGAATGCCTCCAGCCTATTGCTTTCAAAAATAAAGTCTTCAAAACTATGGTCATATGCTACGGCACTTTTAGTGGATATATTTTTTTCGGTAGGCATAATTGTGTACGCAAAAACTAGTCAAAAATCCTTTTTTTTCTAGACGGGGAAATTGTTTGCCTTGTTTTATTTTTCATTTGAGCGAGCGTTTATTAAAAAAAAAACGGGAAAACGGGCTTGAGTGTAGAAGAATTCTTGTTTGCTTGATTGCAAAAAAAAATGTTCGACCAAAAGCGCAAAAAAAATATTTTGGTACTTTTTATTGGGCCACCACTGTAGCCAATTTTTATGGGAGAGAAAAGGTGGTGGTTTTAAGTGTATGTTTGTATCGATCTTCAAACTGTACACACACCTATTGATAGTTGCAGAGAATTGAGTGACTTTAAACGAAGTGCAGCTTATTATTTGTATATATATATCGGTATGTACACTTATTATATGCCGGCGGTGGCGTTATTTTAATATGTGGGATCGGAGAGACCGTATACTAAATTTAATGCGTTTTTTTTCCCTAGTATTGGGTATATTATATATTATAGAAATATATTATTAACGTGGCTAAGTGCAATTAACGCGATAGTGTTAAAAGGGTGATTCGTTTTAAGGGACACGCGCGGCAATGAATTAGAGAACAAATTTTTACGTATTTGTACCGATAGGTATTTACGAGTTCCCGTGGGGTATATACCCGTAATGACGGAAGGGTATATTGAAATGTGACAAATGAGATTTAATGAGAGAATATATTTCGTATGTATAATTGTAGCGGTTTTTAAGAGATTTTTGTTTTTAGAGAGTGAGTATTTGAGAGATGGGACTTGCGGTAGTTATATATTGAAGTATATACCGCGGGTGAAAATTCTAAGAGTATATTCTTACGGGAAATTAAAGCTCAGCAACTTTAAAACACCGCAGAAGAAACCGCTACTAATTTACCTACGAAATATATATTGAGACTTACCGATTTTCTTGATACCACCTGTTTTTTTTTTTTTGTTTTTTGTGTCTGGGACTGTATTTTCCTGGATGCCTGAGAATTTTGATTGCTGTAATTCGTTGAGTAGCTTTTGTTGTGTTTTTTTTCGATTTTTATTTTTGAAGTATCACTTACTACTTTTTTATGGACCGTGTAATGTCCGTTTGGAGGTATGTATAAATACGTAGACCGCTTTTTGTACGATATTAGAGTACCACTTTTTTAATATGTATATTTTTTCTCTGAAAAATTTCTTTTTTGTGATTATTTTACTTTTTGCAGGGAGAGTAACTATGATGTAAGTATGAATTTTTTCCTCTTTATGTAATATTTTTTCCAGGTAAGTATATAATAAATATAAACACGGTAAGTATGTATGTACACACGTAAGTATTACTCTTTTTATTTATTTTTTAGGTATTTTGTTTTTCGGGATAAGTATCAACCACTCAGATTACTTTTTTGGGTAGGTATTCTCAAAGATTTTTTCAGTGGTATGTAGGTATTTTTCCTGTAACGCATTTTATGGGCACTCTAATACAACTTTTTGTGCTGTAATTTTCAATATGTATATATATATATATATGTATGTTGTTTTTGTTTTTGCACTTTACTCCTTTAGCACAAAGTTTAGCTTTTAGATAATTTGATCACTTTTGTTGATTTATGTTAATAATGTGTTTTACGGACCGCCGCGATTTATTACCGCTTTTAATGTTTTTATATTATAGGTCGCCGGTTTCTTTTTTGGCCGCGAAGGACCATGAATATGATTCTATATGGTGGTTAGGGGAAAGCGCCGCTGCGCAAGGGAGAGATTCTTCCACTTAAATAAAATAAGCAGAAATATGATAACAAACGCTTCGGCAATGGCCATTCCGGGACTAAGACATACAGTATAGGTGATTACGTTGTCGTGAGAAATGTCGATACAACAGTCGAGAGTAATAAGAAACTTATACCACAATATAAGGGCCCCTATGTGGTCCACAAAATATTAGGAAACGATTGATATGTCAGCAGAGACATAAATAATTGCCAGCTAACCCAACTAGCTTATATCGGGGTGATTGAAGCTCACCAGATAAGGCGATGTGGCTGCAAGTACCCGGAGGATGTACTGACGAACCAGAGCATGATCCCCTGCGGATTGACTAGTTTCTTTAAATCTTCTTTGATCGAGGTCGATCCGTTGTCAGGATTGGCCGAGTTGTAAAGATAGCAAATTGTAAACGTACTGTAAACATATGGTAGCTCCAACAAAAGCTAAATATTGTACTACATTCATAGATAATAAGTATCGATTACCACAGCCAACTTGACAAATGATGAGGATGCGCAATAAAAGAAAAGCGGAAAAGTCACTTCCGGTAGAATATTTAACAGAGTAACAGGTCTTTGATTAAGGAAAGGAATAATATCCTTCATAACCCACGTTGAATACTCATAAATTTGGAAATTTTATAGTACAAATGTATTAATATGTATGTAAGAGTCAATGTATTTTAAGACATTCCAAAACGGGTTGAGATATATGTTTGTACAAATGAATGAATGGTTCAATGAATAACTTAATGAGTGGATGCTACAACTCTTACGAGTGAGCCAGCAGCGAGAGCATTCAGTTGCGGATGGAGAGTAAGGGGGGTTGAGGGGATAAGCGACCATAATTTAATACAAATTGTGATCGCTCCCCGAACCACCGCGGATATGTTTGGTACGCCCTCTGTAATAGGGTGGGGTACTGCCGGAGCAAACTGGACTCTGTACGGGTTATACGTCGAGCAGAAGGTGACTGCTACACCGCTCGACTTATTTGCAGAGCTCCCAGTAGATGAGCAGATTTCCCTCCTAAATGCTTGTATCTGGCGTGTCAATTAAATGTTCGAAAGGTGGAAGAGTCAACGATTTCATCGCGTCAGATGGTGGACGCGTGAACAAACCCAGAAGAGGAGATATGTCATTGGCATCCGACCACCTGCCCATACTTATTTCGTTCGAGCGTACCGCCGACTTCATCGTCACCGAAAAACGCACTTTCATAAACTTCAAAAAAGGAAAGTGGGAAGAATATAAATCTGCAACAGACAGCAGCTTTGCTGCCCTCCCTATACCGGCAGATGCCCGCCAAGGGGAGCGTGCCTTCCGTAAGGTCATTGAATCCGCCTCGGCACATTTCATTCCCGCCGGGAGAATTCCCGAAATCCGGCCCCACTTCTCGGCGGAGGCCGCGACCTTAGCGAGGGAACGCGACCTTATAAGACAGCTTGATCCAGGCGACCCCCAAATAAGGGATATAAACCAACGCATCAGATTGCTTGTGGACGAACACAAGCGGGCGAAATGGGAAGAGCACCTAAGGGGTTGTAACCTCTCTACCGGTGTAGGTAAACTTTGGTCCACCGTAAAGTCCCTATCGAATCCGACTAAGCACAAAGACAAAGTTTCCATCGCCTTTGGCGATAAGGTGCTGTCGGATGCGAAAAAATGTGTGAGCGCTTTCTGCCGACAATATATAATGCATCCTACGGTTGACAAAGATAGACGGAGAGCCAATAGACACGCACATAAACACAAATTCAGCGCATCACCAATCACCATCACCGCTAGAGTGGTTGAGAACGCCATTGGTCGCGCTAAACCATCCAAAGCAGTGGGCCCAGACGGCATAGCCATGCCGATGCTTAAAAACCTAGGGAAAGAGGGTTTCAAATATTTACCGCATGTCTTCAACCTGTCTTTTTCCACCTTTGTCATACCCGAGAAATGGAAAATGGCCAAGGCGGTCCCGCTACTAAAGCCTGGGAAACCAGCTAACATAGGTGAGTCATATCGTCCGATATCTCTCCTATCGCCAGTGGCAAAGACGCTTGAAGCCATTTTGCTCCCTTATTTCCAAGCACATTTGCAGCTAGCCCCTCATCAGCATGGCTTCAGAAAACTCCATAGCACTACCTCCGCGCTAAATGTCATTGTCACCCAGATAAATTGCGGTTTGAATCATTACCCCCACCATAGAACAGTACTCGTAGCGCTAGACGTATCAAAAGCCTTTGATACGGTCAACCATGGCTCGTTACTGCAAGACCTGGAAGGGTCTACCCTTCCCCCATGTCTTAAAAGGTGGACCGCAAATTATCTGGGTGGTCGGCAGGCATCGGTGAAATTCAGAAACGAAACATCAAAACCAATGAGAACTAAACAAGGGGTGCCACAGGGTGGTGTCCTATCCCCACTTTCGTTTAATTTCTACATATCCAAGCTACCTTCACCATCGGAAGGAGTCACAATCGTTTCCTACGCCGATGACTGCACAATAATGGCCACAGGCCCAGGCCCAGATATCGATGAGCTATGCAATAAAATAAACGGCTATCTCCCTGATCTCTCCAGTTTTTTCGCCTCGCGAAACCTGGCATTGTCACCGACTAAATCTTCCGCGACCATATTTACAACATGGACGCCCCAAATGTCGACCATATTGAACATCCACGTCGATGGCACTACGCTACCGACTGTCCTACACCCCAAAATCTTGGGTGTGACGTTTGATCAGGATCTACATTTTGGTGCGCACGCAACTGCAATTGTTCCGAGAATTCAGAGCCGTAATAAAATCCTCAAATCCCTTGCTGGCAGTACCTGGGGAAAAGATAAAGAAACGCTCATGACCACATACAAAGCAATTAGCCAGCCGATTACGGGCTACGCGTCACCCATATGGACGCCAAGCCTAAAAATACCCACTGGAAGAAACTAAAGGCCTGCCAAAATACTGCTCTCAGAATCGCCACGGGCTGTCTTCTTATGTCCCCAAAATACCATCTGCATAATGAGGCGAGAATACTCCCCATCAGGGAGAGAAATGAGATGCTGACCAAACAGTTTCTGTTGAATACCCAGAAACCTGGGCATCCCAACAGACATCTGATTGACGAACCAGCACCGCCTAGGGGCCTAAGGAATCATCTCCGTAAGCATTTTGAGGAAATACGGCACCTGAGAACCCAGCCGTATGAAGCGAAAAAACACAAGCAGGTCCTTGGTGAACTCCATAGACAGGCGTCGGACCTTTATGTCGGGAATTGCCCGGTGAATCCAGTACTTGAAGAAAAATATCCAGAACTCGCGGAAGAGGAACACATACTCTCCAGGGAAACGCGTGTCACTCTTGCTCAACTTTGTTCTGGATACTGTAACAGGTTAAACTCTTACATATCCAGAATCATCCCCGACATACAAAATGTATGCCCCGCTTGCAATGTGTCCCCACATGCCACCAACCATCTCTTTAATTGTAATGTGGAACCAACGCCTCTAACACCCCTTTCCTTATGGTCCACCCCTGTTGAAACGGCAAGTTTCCTTGGACTCCCGTTAGAGGATATTGATGACAATTTCTGATCGGTCGCGGCTATTAGGTGGGGCGAGCATTGCTACAACAACAACAACAACAACAACAGGAGATATGTCAGGTGCCTGAGACGTCAGTTTCATCGCGCCCGGCAGATTGATTCCGATGGTGTGTCCCAGCTCAGAAGTAAATTAAGAGTGAAAATGTGTGAGTGCAAGAGGATGATAATGGATGTTAAAGAAGAAAAATGGCGCAACTTCGTGTCTGTAAATTCGAAAGACCCCTAGGGACAGGTCTTTGAGATCTGTAGGGGTCGCCGGCAGACAGAAGTTAATTCCCTCCGTGTCGGGGAAAGAACACTATCAACATGGAGGGAATGTTCCGAGCTGCTTTTAGAAGCGTTCTTTCCCAGGGCTGAAGTCCAGGTACCCCGCCTTGCACAGGAGGTACCCATACCTCCATTAGAAGTCGAAGAATTGGAGTATGCTTTTGGTCTGGTTAGGTCTAAACGGTGTCCGGATTTAGATGGGATGAACGGAGAAATGTGCAAGTGTTTGTGGAAGCTTTTCCCGGATTACTTGGAAGCCGTTTACGACAAATGCATATGGTAGGGTTACTTTCCACATGAGTGGAAAGTGGCTAGGGTAGTTGTTCTCCTGAAGTCGCCTGACAAAATAAGGTCTGATCCTTGGTCTTACCGAGGTATCAGCCTTCTTCCAGTGCTTGGAAAAGTGCTGGAGAGGGTTGTGGTTGAGCAGCTTCAGGAGCTAATTGGTGGGGAGCAGTCGGATAGACAGTTTGGGTTCTGGAAAGGACGCAGCATTGAAGACACCTGAACGCATGTCCAAGATTGTGTTGAGAGAAGCTCCAATAAATATGTCTTTGGCATATTTATCATTTGACTTCCTGCGCTGGGACAGGGTTATCGAGCGGATAGTGGAGCTCGGCTGCACAGAAATCGCTTTGTGGCAGAGCCACATTAACCTCTACTAAAGCACCCATCAACAACTTTCATTTGATATCCATATCCTATAAACACATTCTGGGGGTACCCGGGCCCACGTTTTGGCCTATATCTCGAGACCCTAGTCACCCAGGGGTATGAAAATTACCCTCTACTAAAGCACTCATCAACAGCTTTCATTTTTTATCCATATTCCATAAACACATTCCAGGGGTACCCTGGTCCACGTTTTGGCCTATATCTCGAGACTCTAGTCACCCAGGGGCATCAAAATTACCCTCTACTAAAGCACTCATCAACAGCTTTCATTTGATATTCATATTCTTTAAACACATTCTAGGGGTATCCGGGTCCATTTCTTCCATCGTTGGTACCTGCGAAATTGTGGAAAGGGAGGTGGCTCGAGGTTGTCCGCAAGGATCCATCTGTGGTCCATATATATGGAACATGATGATGGATTCCCTGTTAAGGCAACTCGAACATCTTTGCAAATTCTGCGCGTATGCAGACGACCTCCTCTTATTAGTAGAGGGGGATTCTCGCGCCAGCGTTGAGCGCACCAGCGGGTCCCTATGTGAAATAGTGGCTGGCTGGGGCGCCCACGTTGGAGTAGAGATTTCGGTGGACAAAACTGTGACAATGCTGCTGAAAGGCAGATTGTCACGGAACCGCCCACCGATTGTCCGCAACGGCGGGGCCAGCATCAGGTATGCGACTCAAGTCATATACTTGAGGCTGACAATGGGTGAGCGAATGACCTTCCTACCACACTTGGATCCTGTTAGGGACAATATGCAGAATGTTTCGGGGCAGTCACGACATATCATTCGGAATGCCTGAGTCGCCGTGCCGCTCATACATTATATGGTGGTCTATTCGTATCTTGCGCTACTTTTGGTGCCGCCATATGGTACCGAACCGTCATGACTGCTCATGGTCTGAGGCGCGTACTGAACATACCACCCCGGATATGTTTGGTACGCCCTCTGTAATGGGTTGGTGTACTGCCGGGGCAAACTGGACTCTGTACGGGTTATACGTCGAGCAGGAGGTGACTGATACACCACTCGACGTATTTGCAGAGCTCCCAGTAGATGAGCAGATAGCCCTGCTAAATGCTTGTATCTGTTGGGTCAATTATAGCATGTTCGAAAGGTGGAAGAGGCAGCGATTTCATCGTGTCAGATGGTGGACGCATGAGCTAACTCAGAAGAAGAGATCTGTCAGGCGCCTGAGACATCAGTTTCAACGCGCCCGGAAGATTGATTCCGATGGAGTGTCCCGGCTCAGGAGTCAACTAAGTGTGGAAATACGTGAGTACAAAAGGATGATTGTGGAAGTTAAAGAAGAAGAATGGCGCAACTTCGTGTCTGAAAATTCTAACGACCCCTGGGGACAGGTCTATAAGATCTGTAGGGGTCGCCGACAGACAGAAGTTAATTCCCTCCGTGCCGGCGAAAGAACGCTATCAACATGGAGGAAATGTTCCGAGCTGCTTTTAGAAGGGTTCTTTCCCAGGGCTGAGGTCCAGGTCCCCGTCTTGCACAGGAGGTACCTATACCTCGACTAGACGTCGCAGGGTTAGAATATGCATTTGGCCTGGTTAGGTCTAAACGGTCTCCGGGTTTGGATGGGATAAATTGAGATATGTGCAAGTGTTTGTGGAAGTTTATTTCGGAATACTTGGAAGCCGTTTACGACAAATGCATATGGGAGTGTTACTTTCCATGTGGGTGGAAAGCGGCTAGGGTTGTTGTTCTCCTGAAGTCGCCTGACAAAGTAAGGTCTAATCCTCGGTCTTACCGAGGTATCAGCCTTCTTCAAGTGCTTGGCAAAGTGCTGGAGAGGGTTATGGTTGAGCTGCTTCAGGAGCTAATTGGGGGTAACCAGTCGGGTAGAGAGTTTGGGCTCCGGAAAGGACGCAGCATTGAAGACGCCTGGATGCATGTCCAAGATTATGTTGAGAGAAGCTCCAATAAATATGTCTTTGGCATATTTATTGACTTCAGGGGGGCGATTGACTTCCTGCGCTGGGACAGGGTTATCGAACGCTTAGTGGAGCTCGGCTGCTCAGAGATCGCTTTGTGGCAGAGCTATTTCTCGGGCAGACGAACTTCTGTCGTTGGTACCTGTGAAAGTGTGGAAAGGGAGGTGGCTCGGGGCTGTCCGCAGGGATCCATCTGCGGTCCATATATATGGAACATGATGATGGACTCCCTGTTAAGGCAACTCGAGCATATTTGCAAATTCTGCGCATATGCGGATGGCCTCCTCTTATTAGTAGAGGAGGATTCACGCGCCACCGTTGAGCGCACCAGCGAGTCCCTATGTGAAATAGTGGCTGGCTGGGGCACCCACGTTGGAGTAGAGATTTCGGAGGACAAAACCGTGACATAGCTGCTGAAAGACAGCTTGTCACGGAATCGCCCACTGATTGTCCGCATCGGCGGGGTTAGCATCAGGTATGCGACTCAAGTCAAATACCTGGGGCTGACAATGGGTGAGCGAATGAACTTCCTACCACACTTGGATGCTGTCAGGGACAAGACGCAGAATGTTTCGGGGCAGTTACGACGTATAATTCGGAGTGAGTGGGGCCTGAGTCGCCGTGCTGTTCTTACGATATCGTGGTCTATTCGTAGCTTGCGCTACTTTTGGTGCCGCCATATGGTACCGAACGGTCATGACTGCTCACGGTCTGAGGCGCGTGCTGAGCACACATAGGTGCATGATGCTCCCATGCTCGCCCTTGTGTCGTACCGTTTCCACGGCTGCGATGCAGGTGCTTCTTGGCTCACCCCTCTCGACCTGATAGTAATACATCTTGTTGTTTCTTTCAGGCTGAGAAGGAGGGCAAGTTTGCCGCTGTTGGAGGATGAATGGGCCGCCGACGATAATGTGGAGAGTGGATCATTGGAAAATAGGCGTCGGTTAGAAGGGGTGGTTAGAGGGAAGTGGCAGGAGCTTTGGGACAATAGTCCCAATGGCAGGGTAACGTACGAATATCTGGGACATTTCATTTGTGTCGGAAAGTCCAGACGTCAGATTTAATCTGTGTCTGGGCTTTCTGCTTACGGGTCATGGTCCTCTTAATGCATTCTTGCATAAGAGGAGCTTGAGCAAAACGGAAGGTTTTGTATGTGGTGCGCTGCGGGAGGACTGGGTGCATGCGTTGTGTGAGTGTCCAGAGTACTCGGACGTAAGGGATATCGGTAGTTGGGGAATTAGTTTTGAAGAGGGAAGGGTTGATGTAAGTGGAGCGCTCCCAACTAGTCGGACTATTGATTTGCTCAATAGGTATGCTTTGGAGGTGTATAGACGGAGGAGACGTGGTGGTGATCGTGGTGGTTGATTTCTGTGTGTGTCCGTGGATGTGTGGGGGTTCTAATCCTACCTCACACTAGGCGGCCGGTCCGGAGTAGGTGGATTCTCAACCGGAAGTGTCTTCGGCTGCGAAAGTCATACCAAGATTTTAAAGTGGTACTACGGGGAACAGATATCCCACGGAGCTCGCTCTGTTTCTGTTCATTGCGGTAGTTCCCTTTGGGAGCATCGAGGTGGCTGTGGTTGACATCCGAATACGGTAAGAGTTGGTTAGCTCGAATGTGGAGTTGCATTGCAACCGAGTGCCCTGACCCACAGAATGGAAGAGGTTTTAGATAGGCCTCCAACCCCACCAAGGTGATGATGTGTCCACTCACATTATCGATTGGTACCAAGGTAAGCGAGCCTTGGAGGCTGGTCAAACCTGCCTTGACCCGTGTACTTGGTGCATACGTGAGGTTAGGTCTTCAAAGACAGGTACTCACGATAAACCTACACAGGCTGTCCCTATCTACTTCCACCTGTGGGTTAGGGGTTAGAATATGCCCACAGTAGGTTTACCGGTCATAAAAGGCGACCATAATACCATGGCTAACCAATCCATGAGTAAGGTGATTTTACTCGAAAGAGAGCAGGGTGGACGCTGGTGGGACCCTAGACGTGGTCTTTATAAAAACTGCTACCGCGGGAGCAGGAAAAGCCAGTTGCTACCTGATGCACTGCATCGTACGATGGTTGTATTCGGTTCTCATCTCCTGTCCTGGGATGGCCCCCTTGTAGGAGCATCGCGGTGGCTTTGGTTTCAAATAAGAGTTCACTTTATGACACGTTCTGAGTAGACTTGTTTTCCCTTGGGGCGTGCAAACCCATGGGAACTCGGTCTTTTGCTTGTCACAGTATACCCAATTTCATTGAAAAACTGATCCTGGGGGGCAGACGAAAGAGTTGGTCACATCCCATAATTGTGGCAACCGGAAGCTAAACTGTTGATAGATGGTGAAACGTATGTCTATCGGCCGGTGCTTATCTCGTCTTTTGAGATGTTTTAAGCTGCTTCAGACTGCGTTGCGGATAGGAGGCGTTCGCAGAATGGATGGCCACATCCAAAAAATTGGGCAGATTTGATGTTATCAAATCACTGCAGTGTGGCCGACTGCTATGCGAAGATGTTGCTGGGGCAGGTACTCGGTACTTACAGGTCTGTGAGCAGAAAAGGTTGGACACATCCCTTTAATTGTGGTAGGAGTGTAATTGGAGTATGAAATGGAGCATAATTGTGGCGTAATTGAGTGAAAATTGGTGTGAAGAAAATGGAAGCAAAAATGGAAGCCAAAAATGAAGCACAATATTGCGCACAATGTTCGTCCACGCAGTGCGGCAATAAGCGATGTCGAAAGACATTGCTGAGGCAGGCACTGGGGACTCACAGGTCTGTCTGCGGAAAAGATTGGTCACAGCCCTTCATTTTGTTTGTGATTGAGTGTAAAATGGAGCATAATTGATGCAGTATTTTGAGTGGAAATTGGAGTGAAGATAATGGTAGCCAAAATGGAAGCGAAAATGAAACGCAATATGGCTCAACCTGCTAGTCAACGTAGTGCGGTCTTTAAACAATATTTAAGCAAAACCAGCTTCGTCGTAAACAATGTATTGGACATTGTTGTAACACTGCAGGACAGAAAAGGTTGGTCACATTTCCAAATTGCGACAAAACACAATATCTCAATCTGATTAACTTGTTAGTCAGATGTCGAGATATCAAATCAATGAAAGAGGGATACAGAGGCAAGCACGGAACTCGCGGTGGAGTTGCCGTGCAACCGGGTGCCATTAACCCGAAATAGAAGGGGTGGGTGGATAGTCCTCCCCGGCCAAACGAAGGCTGGTCCACTTGAATACCCAGCTCACCGTTTGGTACCAATTTGTTGGGCCGAAGGTCAACGGACATTAATCTGTGCTTGACACGATGGGGTAGGTCGTCTAAGACAGGTACTTACTTACTTACTTACTTACTTAATTGGCGCTTAACCGTCTAAACGGTTATGGCCGTCCAACAAGGCGCGTCAGTCGCTCCTTCGCTCCGCCAACCGGCGCCAATTGGTCACACCAAGGGAGTTTAAATCGTTTTCCACCTGGTCCTTCCAACGGAGTGGCGGCCGCCCTTTACCTCTGCTTACATAGGCGGGTTCCGATAGAAACACTTTCTTGGCCGGAGCATCATCTTTCATTCGCATAACATGGCCTAGCCAGCGCAGGCGCTGGACTATGTTGATGTCTGCGTGTAGCTCGTACAGCTCTTCGTTAAATCTTCTTCGGTACTCGCCATCGCCAACGCGTAGAGGTCCATAAATCTTTTGAAGAACTCTTCTCTCGAACACTCCCAAAGCCGCTTCATCTGCTGTTGTCATGGTCCATGACTCTGCCCCATATAGCAGGACGGGTTCGATAAGTGCTTTTAGAGTATGATTTTAGTTCGCCGAGAGAGGACTTTACTTTTCAATTGCCTACCTAGTCCAAAGTAACATTTATTGGCAAGATTGATTCTTCGCTGGATTTCAGTGCTGATGTTGTTGCTAGTGTTGATGCTGGTTCCAAAATAAATGAAGTCTTTTACTATTTCGAAATTATGGCTGCCAACAGTAGCGTGGTTGCCAAGGCGCATATGCGCTGACTCTTTGCTCGATGACAGCAGGTACTTCGTTTTGTCCTCATTCACCATCAAACCCATCTTTACCGCTTCTTTTTCCAGTTTGGAGTAAGCAGAGCTAACAGCGCGGGTGTTTAGGCCGATGATATCAGTGTCATCAGCATATACCAATAATTGCATGCTTTTATAGTATATTGTTGCAGTGCGGTTAAGTTCTGCAGCTAGAATAATTTTCTCCAGCATCAAATTAAATAAATCGCACGATAGGGGGTCACCCTGCCTGAAACCTCGTTTAGTTTCGAACGGCTCGGAGAGCTCCTTCCCAATTCTGACTGAGCTGATGGTGTTCCTCAACGTCATTTTGCACAGCCGTATAAGATTTGCTGGGAAACCAAATTCAGACATAGCGGCAAATAGGCAGCTCCTTTTCGTGCTGTAGAAGGCGGCTTTGAAGTCGACGAAGAGGTGATGTGTGTCGATTCTTTTCACGGGTTTTTTCCAAGATTTGGCGCATTGTGAAAATCTGGTCGATGGTAGATTTACCAGGTCTGAAGCCGCACTGATAAGGTCCAATCATCCGGTTCACGGTGGGCTTCAATCTTTCGCACAATACACTTGAAAGGACATTATATGCGATATTAAGAAGGCTGATTCCATGATAGTTGGTGCACTTTTCAGTATCCCCCTTCTTGTGGACTGGGCAAAGAACACTTAGATTCCAACCGTCGGGCATGCACTCTTCCGCCCATATTTTGCTAAGAAGCTGCTGCATGCGCCTTACCAAAACCTTCCGTCTGTCACCGTATTTTTTGGTAAAATTTTCGGGCGTTATACCTGGTGGCTAGCAGCTTAAGCTCCTCGCACTCACGCCTTTCTGCTTCTGCTTTTTTCTTCCTGAAAAGTCGTCTTGCTTCCTTTTTCAACTCACGATAGCTTTCACACACCCCTCTTGTCGCGCTCGCTTTTAACGTAGCCCTGTAGGCAGCGTCTTTTCTTTCTGTTGCAACGCGGCATTCTTCATCGTACCAGTTGTTTTTTCGTGGTCGCCGGTAACCAATTTTTTCCTCGGCGGCAGTACGAAGTGCTTTGGAAATATGCTCCCACTGCTCCTGTATTCCTTCAGGATGAGTTGTGCTCTCAGAGAGCAGCGAAATCATTGGCAGCCTGTTGTGATTGAAGCTTTTCGACGTCTAGCTTCCCTTGTGTTTTTTGTTCCTTGGTTTTAGCCGCGTTAAGGCGGGTGCGTATTTTGGCTGCAACGAGATAATGGTCCGAGTCGATGTTAGGTCGTCGGATCGTGCGCACATCTAAAACACTGGAGGCATGCCGTCCGTCTATCACAACGTGATCAATCTGATTGCGAGTATTTTGATTAGGAGACAGCCATGTAGCTTGATGTATCTTTTTATGCATGAACCTCGTGCTTGATATGACCATGTTTCGAGCACCGGCAAAGTCAATCAGCCTCAGTCCGTTAGGAGAAGTTTCATTGTGTAGGCTGAACTTTCCGACTGTAGGGCCAAAAACACCTTCTTTGCCCACCCTGGCGTTAAAGTCACCAAGCACGACTTTTATATCGTGACGGGGGCTGCGCTCGTATGTGCGTCTAATTGTTCATAAAAAGTGTCTTTCACCTCATTGTCTTTCTCCTCTGTCGGCGCATGGGCGCAGATGAATGATATATTAAAATATTTTGCTTTTATTCGGATAGCGGCAAGACGTTCGTCCACAGGTGTGAACGCCAGAACTTGGCGACAAAGTCTCTCTCCCACCACGAATCCGACGCCGAAACTGCGCTTATTCGTATGGCCACTCCAATATATGTCACAATTTTTGATCTTCTTTCTTCCTTGCTTGTCCAACGCATTTCTTGGATGGCGGTGATGTCAGATTTTGCTTTGACGAGGACATCAACCAGCCGGGCATCTGCACCAATCCCATTCAGGGAGCGGACGTTCCAGGTGCATGCCCTCAATTTATTGTCCTTCAAACGTTTGCCATGGTCGTCATCAATAGAGAGTGTATTTATCCAAGGCTTGTTGTTATATTTCATTGGAGTATGGTCTTACGTGGCGGGTCCCAAGCCCAGCGCACAACCCGCTCAGCGGGGGTGAAATAATTGCTTGGCAAGCCGCTTGCTCCAAGACAGACGCCCGCTTGCAGCCGCACCTAGAGGTGCACAGACGCTGCCGATGAGATCTTCCCCGGCTGGCCCTTAAACCGATTATGTCAGAGTGGCCTAGCCAGGTTGTCGCCTTCTCACATTAGCTCACCGCTAAACGGGTGTTTAGCGGCTACCCAGAGGATACTAGGCCGCATGCGACCGGCAGTAGTGAGCTGCTTGAACCGCATGCAAAAGAATCGCTCTGGCCATTCCCAGGTGAATGGCGGTCAGAAGCTTTCCCCACTTTCGTGGACTTCTACACACGGCCCCACCCTCCACGTTAAACACTTATCGACTGTCCCTATCTACTCACTCAGAGTTTGGATTTCGTTGCGAACTGTTGTGCTTTGAAGTTGCGGACAGTGGTATAATTACGTTGAGTGCTTTTAGTGAGTTTTTGTAGCATATACAAAGGGGTGGAAAAAACCTTTGTTTGTGTAAACAGTGTAAAGTGTTAGAAATTTGGAGTCCCAATTTAGCGGTCAGTCGAAGGTCAATCTCCGGCGGAGCCCTAATTTTGTGCGCGTGATTTTGTTTGCTAGCAATTTTCGCCCTAACCTCAAAGTACCTGCACGTGGAAGTAGAATTGTGGGTGCGCGCATCTATCGGCTGTGAGTGAGTACCCAGTAGAAAACTTGTGTGTGACTACACACTGTTCCGCTTGGGAACAGTGTTGGACTACTTTCTCAGTGAGCAATTGTGGACTGCCTGCGTGAGGGGGCATAAACCGGCACTCGAGCTAGTGGCATTATCAGCTGTAGTATTTGTAATCTGCCCGTTCAGCTCGGCGTAGCTTTCGCGAGTCGTCCCCAATACGGGGGACAGTGTTCCGTCCGCGACGTCAGTACTTACTTGACAAACAGCGCATGAGCTATGTCACTGCGCTTTTGCTTTAGTTAACGGGTTGGGCTGCTACTGCTGCTACTGCTGCTGCCACTTGTTCTGAGTGGTTATAGTCCTCTAACTTAGAGCAGCCTATTTTTGCCCGGTGGGCATCGTTTTTCTCGTGGTGTATACTTTTACAGCCGTGTCGTAAAAGTGTGACCAAGTTTGCCGCTGACGTCAGACATTTTTGGGAGAATGGCGGGCCGCGGAGTGAATCGCCCGGGGACATCTTCCGTCGGAGGTCGTTCGTCGACGGCCGCTGCTGACGGGTCGACCTCGGGTGAAGAAAAAGGAGTGAGCGTGAAGCAATTCCTTAATGTGAATACTGGGAAGGCCACGGCTGTGTCATCGGGAGGGAAGAAAAATGCGGTAAGAGGTAGAAGAGGCGGAAGCCTGGGTAAGTCGGGGATACCGGTGGTGTCGGGGAAGGCGACCACCCCGAAATCTGTAGAGCAGGAGGGAAAGGGCGGGCCGAGTAAGTCCGCGAACTCGATGATGAGGAGAATATTCTCCCGATATCCGATAATGACGCGGACTTACCCAGTCTGCCGGAATTCGAGGTATGTCCCCTTATCTGGGAAAAAACTGATGTTGCGGGGGGTGTTGGTTTCGCTGCTGAGCCCGTGGTGACTACTGTCGCTGGCTCCTCAACCGACGGTAAAGCAGCCAATGGCGTGCCAGAGACTGCTGCTGATGGTGGGGACGCAATCGACGGCAGTATAGCTGCGGGCAAGGACGCAAACGAGCAGGGCAAGTCATTAGAGGAGGAGAAAATTGAAGAGAAAATTGTGGAGGAATCCGGGGAGAAAGGCGCTAGCGCTGTTCAGAGCTGTTGTCCCCCCGCTGGCAACGAGCCTTCCGGTGGTCAGTCCGCTGGAGGTATGACTGCGAGTGGAGGATCCCCAGCAGGGTAGTTATTCGTCTACCCTCCAAGGAAAGGGACCGGTGGGGCATCGGTTTTCTCGTGGTGTATACTTTTACAGCCATGTCGTATAAGTGTGACCAAGTTTGCCGCTGACGTCAGACATTTCTACGGGAATGGCGGGCCGCGGAGTGAATCGCCCGGGGACATCTTCGGTCGGAGGTTGTTCGTCGACGGCCGCTGCTGACGGGTCGACCTCGGGTGAAGAAAAAGGAGTGAACGCGAAGCAATTCCTTAATATGAATACTGGGAAGGCCACGGCTGTGTCATCGGGAGGGAAGAAAAATGCGGTAAGAGGTAGAAGAGGCGGAAGACTGGGTAAGTCGGGGATACCGGTGGCGTCGGGGAGGGCGACCACCCCGAAATCTGTAGAGCAGGAGGGAAAGGGCGGGACGAGTAAGTCCGCGAACTCGAGGATGAGGAGAGTATTTTCCCGAAATCCGATAATGACGCGGACTTACCCAGTCAGCCGGAATCCGAGGTATGTCCCCTTAGCTGGGAAAAAACTGATGTTGCGGGAGTGTTGGTTTCGCTGCTGAGCCCGTGGTGAATACTGTTGCTGGCTCCTCAACTGACGGTAAAGCAGCCGATGGCGTGCCAGAGACTGCTGCTGACGGTGAGGACGCAATCGACGGCAGTATAGCTGTGGGCAAGGACGCAAACGAGCATGGCAAGTCATTAGAGGAGGAGAAAATTGGAGAGAAAATTGTGGAGGAAACCCGGGAGAAAGGCGCTAGGGCTGTTGACAGCTGTTGTCCCCCCGCTGGCACCGAGCCTTACGGTGGTAAGTCCGCTGGAGGTATGACTGCGAGTGGAGGATCCCCTGCAGGGTAGTTATTTGTCTACCCTCCAAGGAAAGGGACAAAGTTCTTAATAATAAGAAGTTTTCAGAGGTGGGGTTGGAAGTGTGTGAGAATAGGAAGCATGGAACCAGGGTGGTTGTTCGGGGGGTTCATGCGCAAATCTCCCCTGATGAGATCATGGAGAAAAAAAAAATAAATAAATGTAAGGCGCGATAACCTCCGAAGAGATCTAAGGCCGAGCTTCTCTTCCAATTTGCGTCGTGCTCCTCTTGATTTTTCCCTACAAATTGGCCGGACGGGACCTACATGTTTTATGCCGACTCCGAACGGCATCTGCAAAGCAGATGAGTTTTCACTGAGAGCTTTTCATGGCAGAAATACAATCGGAGCGCTTGCCAGACACTGCCGAGGGGCGACCCCGCTTAGAAAAATTGTGGTCTAATTGAAAAATCTTATTTCTAAAATTTTGATGTTGCTTTGCCCGGGAGTTGAACCCAGGGCATACGGTGTGATAGGCGGAGCACGCTACCATCACACCACGGTGGCCGCCATGGATCATGGAGAAGGTTTCCGTTTAAACTTCACGAAGTTCGACCCTGGGTGCCAAAAAGCCAGAATTTAGGCAGATCAGTCGACCCTGGAAGACGGCCGCTGATGGGGCAACGGTCAACGTCACCCTGGATTGTCCGGACAAGTTAATGTCACCCCTCTTGGATGCGGGCCGCTGTTACATCAAGTGGTTTTCCTTCCCGGTTCGGCCAGAGAACTTAACCTACAACTGCTTCCGTTCTCTGAGTTTCGATCAGCAGGTGAGGGACTGTGGGTTGAAGACTCCTGTCTGTCGGAGATGCGGGTAAGAGGGGCACATAGAGGCGAAGTGCCCTAATGGGGTGCACTGTCGCAATTGCGCATTTAAGGGTAGACCCGTCGCGCATCTCACGATGTTGGCGGAATGCACGACCTAAGCTGCTGTTGTTGCCCTTGCGCTCGCGAAACATTAATGGGTTTATAATTTATTTAATAATTTGGGAAAAAATTAAACAACGTGACATCAGAACGGACAAGGCGACAGCTGTTTCGATTATACCTTGTAAATCTCTTCAAAGCCTTTTCTCCCGGGAGTGGAAGCCGAACCCGCACTCCTACGATAGTTGAAATGGTTACAAACGCATTCAGCTACGTCAAGCCTTAGTTGTTGTGAAGTTTTTCCCAAGTGCCTTCTTTTGCATATTTTAATCTTTTACACATTGCATACTTCGTATGCAATTATGTGTTAAAGTTATGCTTGTTGGTACGGCGGTTTTCTAAGAAACTTTGGTAATGTTGCTGTTTTTGTTCTATTTATAGAACTACATAGAATTAACCAATTTTGTCTGTTTGTATGATTTAATCGGGGATTGCCCTTATTGCTTTTTTAAATGTATGAAAACATTTATTTGAAGCATTTTTAAATTTTTATAATTTATTTAATAATTTGGGAGAAATTTAAACAACGTGACATCAGGACGGACAAGGCGACAGCTGTTTCGATTATACCTTGTAAATCTCTTCAAAGCCTTTTCTCCCGGGAGAGGGAGTCGAACCCGCACTCCTACGATAGTTGAAATGGTTACAAATGCATTCAGCTACGTCATGCCTTTTATTTGAAGCGATTTTTAATTTTTATAATTTATTTAATAATTTGGGAAAAAATTAAACAACGTGACATCAGAACGGACAAGGCGACAGCTGTTTCGATTATACCTTGTAAATCTCTTCAAAGCCTTTTCTCCCGGGAGTGGAAGTCGAACCCGCACACCTACGATAGCTGAAATGGTTGCAAACGCATTCAGCTACGTCATGCCTTAGTTGTTGTGAAGTTTTTCCCAATTGCCTTCTTTTGCATATTTTAATCTTTTACACATTGCATACTTCGTATGCAATTATGTGTTAAAGTTATGCTTGTTGGTACGGCAGTTTTCTAAGAAACCCGCACTCCTACGATAGTTGAAATGGTTACAAACGCATTCAGCTACGTCATGCCTTAGTTGTTCTGAAGTTTTTCCCAATTGCCTTCTTTTGCATATTTTAATCTTTTACACATTACATACTTCGTATGCAATTATGTGTTAAAGTTATGCTTGTTGGTACGGCGGTTTCCTAAGAAACTTTGGTAATGTTGCTGTTTTTGTTCTATTTATAGAACTACATAGAATTAACCAATTTTGTCTGTTTGTATGATTTAATCGGGGATTGCCCGTATTGCTTTTTTAAATGTATGAAAACTTTTATTTGAAGCAATTTTTCCCAAATTATTAAATAAATTATAAAAACTAAAAATTGCTTCAAATAAATGTTTTCATACATTTAAAAAAGCAATACGGGCAATCCCCGATTAAATCATAGAAACAGACAAAATTGGTTAATTCGCTGTAGTTCTATAAATAGAACAAAAACAGCAACATTACCAAAGTTTCTTAGAAAACCGCCATACCAACAAGCATAGCTTTAACATATAATTGCATACGAAGTATGCACTATGTAAAAGATTAAAAGATGCAAAGGAAGGCGATTGGGAAAAACTTCACAACAACTAAGAAATGACGTAGGCGAGTGCGTTTGTAACCATTTCAACTATCGTAGGAGTGCGGGTTCGACTCCCACTCCCGGGAGAAAAGGCTTTGAAGAGGTTTACAAGGTATAATCGAAACAGCTGTCGCCTTGTCCGTCCTGATGTCACGTTGTTTAAATTTTGCCCAAATTATAAAATAAATGTTAAAATTATAAAAATTTAAAATTGCTTCAAATAAATGATTTCATACATTAAAAAAAGCAATACGGGCAATCCCCGATTAAATCATACAAACAGACAAAATTGGTTAATTCGCTGTAGTTCTATAAATAGAACAAAAACAGCAACATTACCAAAGTTTCTTAAAAAATCGCCGTACCAACAAGCATAGCTTTAACACATAATTGCATACGAAGTATGCAATGTGTAAAAGATTAAAATATGCAAGAGAAGGCAATTGGGAAACACTTCACAACAACTAAGGCATGACGTAGCTGAATGCGTTTGTAACCATTTCAACTATCGTAGGAGTGCGGGGTCGACTCCCACTCCCTGGAGAAAAGGCTTTGAAGAGATTTACAAGGTATAATCGAAACAGCTGTCGCCTTGTCCGTCCTGATGTCACGTTGTTTAAATTTTTCCCAAATTATTAGATAAATTATAAAAATTAAAAATTGCTTCAAATAAATGTTCTCATACATTTAAAAAAGCAATACGGGCAATCCCCGATTAAATCATTAATGGGTTTAGTTCTTCAACTCAACTGTCAGGGAGAGTACTCCATCTTGTGTGAATTGGGACGCGTATGGCTGATGAAAGTTGCAGTATTTCCCTGCTCCAGGAATCCTACACCACCACCGGTGTGGTGAGAGGTCTTCCTGGAGGGTTTAGGTCCTTTTGTGATTGTCGGGGCAATGCTGCAATCGTTGTGAATGAGCCTAATTATGAATGCTTGCTGTTGTATGCGTCTGATTGGGGAGTATGTATGAGCAATGAGGGCACTTTTGGTAGAGGCGTCTTTGCAAGCATATATTGTAAGTTTTCTGAACCTCTGGAACCATATATCCAATACCTCGATACGGTGCTACTACTTGGGAGTAGCACGGCTGTTATCATAGGTATGGATGCCAATGCTGTATCCCCTATATGGCATAGCAAAATATCCAGGGTTTCCCCTGGATATGCTAGTAATGGACGGAGAGAGGCATTGGGCGAGTGGGTACTCACTGCTCGCGTTCATGTTGTGAACGATCCGAGTGAGTGGTACGTGTTCGATGGGCCCATGGGTAATATTGACATTGATGTTACTCTCATGAATGAGCCAGCAGCGAGAGCATTCAGTTGCTGATGGAGAGTAAGGGGGGTGAGGGGATAAGCGACCATGATTTGATACAAATTTTGATCGCTCGCCGAACCACCCCGGATATGCTTGGTACGCCCTCTGTAATGGGGTGGCGTACTGCCGGGGCAAACTGGATTCTGTACGGGTTCTACGTCGAACAGGAGGTGACTGCTACACCCCTCGACGTATTTTCAGAGCTCCCAGGAAATGAGCAGATTGCCCTCCTAAATGCTTGTATCTGGCGGGTCAATGACAGCATGTTCGAAAGGTGGAAGAGGCAACGATTTCAACCCAGATGAGGAGATCTGTCAGGCGCCTGAGAAGTCAGTTTCAACGTGTGTCCCAACTCAGGAGTCAATTAAGTGTGGAAATACGTGAGTCCAAAGGATGATTGTGGAAGTTAAAGACGAAGAATGGCGCAACTTCGAGTCTGAAAATTCAAACGATCCCTGGGGTCAGGTCTATAAGATCTGCAGGGGTCGCCGCCAGAGAGAAGTTAATTCCCTCCGTGTCGGCGAAGGAACGCTATCAACATGGAGGGGATGTTCCGAGCTACTTTTAGAAGGGTTCTTTCCCAGGGCTGAGGTCCAGGTACCTCTCCTTGCACAGGAAGTACCCATACTTCTATTAGAAGTCGCAGAGTTAGAAGATGCATTTGGCCTGGTTAGGTCTAAATGGTCTTCGGGTTTGGATGGGATAAACGGAGAAATGTGCAAGTATTTGTGGAAGTTTATCCCGGAATACTTGGAAGCCGTTTACGACACATGGATATGGGAGGGTTACTTTCCACGTGAGTGGAAAAAGGGCTAGGGTTGTCGTTCTCCTAAATTCGCCTGACAAATTAAGGTCAGATCCTCGGTCTTACCGAGGTATCAGCCTTCTTTCAGTGCTTGGCGAATTGCTGGAGAGGGTTATGGTCGAGCGGCTTCAGGAGCTAATTGGTGGTAAGCAGTCGGATATACAGTTTGGGTTCCGGGAAATACACACCGTTGAAGACGCTTGGACGCCCACCTCACACTAGGCGGCCGGTCCGGAGTAGGTGGATACTCCGTTTCTGTTCATTGCGGTAGGCCCCATTGGGAGCATCATGGTGGCTGTGGTTGATATCCGAATGCGGTAAGAGTTGGTTAGCTCGAATGTGGAGTTGCATTGCAACCGGGTGCCATGACCCATAGAATGGAAGAGGTGTTAGATAGGCCTCCAACCCCACCAAGGTAATGATATGTCCACTCACATTATCGATTGGTACCAAGGCAAGCAAGCCTTGGGGGCTGGTCAAACCTGCTTTGACCCGTGTACTTGGTGCATACGTGAGGTTAGGTCTTCAAAGACAGGTACTCACGATAAACTTGCCACCATTGAGATGAAAATAATGAATATCATTTTATTATATTTGCATTATTACAAAGCAGAAGATTTTGATCGACCTTATAATTAATCTTCTGCTAAAGAATAAAACAAGCAGCAATATAACAACGAACAACGGCTAATTATTGAGAGTTATTTGTCTTATAAATCTTCTTATAACACACAAATTATATAAAATATTAAAATTTTACACAAGCAGAAATCTTAGTAATTCAGGTAATCGAATTTTTTGTGAAGAGCCGGCGTCCATTTGAATTTTCTGGAACTTATAATGTGGGTTTGTACTTGTATGAAACTTTTTACTACTTGTATGAAACTATTTAATACTTTTGTTGTTGTTGTTGGTGATGTTGGTGTTGTTTGGTTGGGATGTTGTTGTCATATTAAACATTTTTATTAATATAAATATTAATGTTTATATAAAGAATGCTTTTATATATTATACCATTATTTGATGTTTATTAAAACTTTCATATAAGTACAAAGGAAAATCTTCATATAAGTATAAAAATATTAAATTATCGCCTCACATTACAGAAAATATATGAAAAATTCAATATGGACAATTTATCATACTTTCGATGATATTGCCTTGTTAGTTTATTAAAGAAACTAACATGGTATTACTGGTAAAAATTCAATACATTATAAAACTTGTATTCTTCATACATTTTTCGTCATGTGAGGTATGCGAGTCAGAAAGCAATTTTAGGTAACGTATGAAAACTTTCGGTCAGCCATACAAAACTAAGCCAAACTAAATTACACTATGCCAAAATAACTGAAAATAAGCAAATTTAATCTTTTAACTCAAATATTAATACATGAAGTGTTGATATTTGATAACTATTGGTAACTGGCTGTTAGTTAAATTAGAAACTGTTGATCATATTAATGGTTTTCATATTCTAAACTAATTTTAAATTTTTAGCATGAGAAAGTTTCATAGAAGTACTAATTAGTACATATATGAAAGTTTTAAAATTTTCAAAATACTTGTAAAGTGTGTTGCGACCAACAAAATGCAAGCTAAAGAAACTTATAATATGCAATATAAAGAGGCGTTTTGTTAGTCTGGGACAAGTCCTCTATAAAAATGATGAAAAAGCAAATATTGCATGAATGAAATAAGCACTGCACAGAGGCCGCGCACATATAAAAATGTATGAAAATTAGTTTTAGCTAAGGCTTTCGCCTTGAACTTAGGACCGACTAACTCGTGATCAACCACTGTTCACACGAAACCCTTCTCCACTTCAGTCCTCCAAGGTCTCATTCGATTATTTGCTACTACCATCAAGATCTGTATCAATGGCGGCTCCGTGCAGGCTTACGCCAAACACTTCTATGCACACCATTGTACCCTCCTACTCACTAAAGTTTCAAAATATATAATTCAATCGAAATTGCATTATAAATCATCTTCTTTAGCTGTAATGAATAGGTATACAACTTAAGCGCCATCCATTTTAAGGGCTAGTTGCTTCGGCAGGTGAGTTGTTACACACTCCTTGGCGGATTACGACTTCCTGTGACGGACTTATCCTTTGGTTTTGCCGGGGTTGGCCTCAGTTCGTCCAGGGTTCCTGAAAGTAGAAATTCCTACCGGTCCTTCTAAATGAATAACCCTGTTTATTTCATGTAAAACGTTATAAGTATTTATTTAACAAAAAATCTATTTCTAATTTTTTCTATTCCCTTGCTTTGTAAGAGGTGACTGAGGTAATAAAGCCCTCGGCCAACCTCTGCGGTCGAATGGAGTAATGAAGCCTCCAGACGAATATACTTTAGTACAAATGAAGTCAAAACCCTTCAGGTGTACTCTTGATCGGTTGTCATAAAACCTACCGACTCGTATGCCTGTCTCCTATTCTCTCTGTCTTTTAATGCGAATTCGTCGCCCTTATATACTAATTTTTGCACGCAAGCAAAGGTTATTTTATAATAACAATTTCTAACTAATAATATTAACAATATAAAACCACAGTTATTCCGGTGAATATTTCTTTCCATAAATATCCACGCACCATAATGCTCCTTATTGAATACAATGCCTTTCTATTTGCCCGCATTCGGTGTTTTCCGGCATTCGCTTTAACTATTGTGAGTATGTACATTTGCTTGTTGTCACCTGATTCTAACATTGTGTTTTGCTTTGCCCAATACTCCTGCCTCCTTTTGTATGGCGTGCTTTGGTGTGTTGTATGCTAGTGCGTAGGTATGTATAGCAAAATTCCAATTAGTAGCGGCGCTTATTTTTGACGACTTGCTGCTGATCTCCGTTCACTTAAGTTATTATGTATGTTGTATTTGTAGCTGGGTGTATTGTATTTTGAGTGTCCAAAGGGTTGATTGACCGCTGCATTTTTATCCTTTGTGCGTATCTACCTCCCTTCCAAATATTCAACGCATGTTAGGGTGATCCTATATTTAAAATTTATGTGGGCGGAAATATAAATATTTTTGTTGCATGCAAAAGTGCGCAAGTCTAATTTGTCCTTCAATTTAGTAATTATCCATTCAATGTACAACAGAATATACGTGTTTAGGGTATAATTCATAAAGGTATACATATGTATATTTCTGGTGCTTCATATAAAATGTATAAGTGATAAATTCAAATATTATTATAAATTTCAAGTTATTTAGAAAATGTATGTTATTTAGAATGTATGGATATGTGTATTTTGTGAGGATACAAAGTCCTCGTCTTTGGGGTCCTCACACTCCCCTCTCACCTAACGCAACGAGACTCACCGTGACCAGCCCAGGGCGCGTAATGCGTACGTGGTAGAGATGACCCTCAGTTTCTGTGGCTGCTGTCGTGGCTGGTGTAGGTGTCGTTCGAAGTCCTTGGTGAGTTCTTCTGGCAGTGGCTGAATACCGGAGCGATTCTCCCACGTCTCCGGCGTATTGGTTTGGGCGCTGTTCAGCCATTGTTGTATTTCGCCTATCATACTGCTGCCGTCCCCGTCGTTATTGTTGCGGTCGCCGATGTCCTCGTTGCTTGCCGTCAGACTTAGCACGTCGCTGCTGATGTCTTTGAGGCTGCCGTTGACCTCGCTGGACACACAACTTAATATGTTGTTGTCGTCGTTGTCGTCGTTGAGGCTGCCGTTGGCCTCGCTGGCTATACGGCTTAATACTTCGTTGTCGTCGTCGTTAGTTGTTGGCGGTTCGCATATCGCCTCCACGATCCTCTGGTTGGCCGGGGGTTCGGTTTCAACCTGCGCGTTATATATGCGCATCCTGAGATTGACGTGCCGAGTGTACTCCACGAACACTCGGCCCTGAGTCTCCTCGTCTTCCTGGCGTATCGAAAACTCTCCCTGCTGTTTTGGTGGTTGTCATATTGAACATTTTTATTAATATAAATATTAATGTTTATATAAAGAATGATTTTATATATTATACCATTATTTGATGTTTATTAAAACTTTCATATAAGTACAAAGGAAAATTTTCATATAAGTATAAAAATATTAAATTATCGCCTCACATGACAGAAAATATATGACAAATTCAATATGGACAATTTATCATACTTTCGATGATATTGCCTAGTTAGTTTATTAAAGAAACTAACTTGGTATTACTGGTAAAAATTCAATACATTATAAAGCTTGTATTCTTCATACATTTTTCGTCATGCGAGTCAGAAAACAACTTTAGGTAACGTATGAAAACTTTCGGTCAGCCATACAAAACTAAGCCAAACTAAATTACACTATGCCAAACTAACTGAAAATAAGCAAATTTAATCTTTTAACTCAAATATTAATACATGAAGTGTTGATATTTGATAACTATTGGTAACTGGCTGTTAGTTAAATTAGAAATTGTTGATCATATTGTCACGGATATTAGCATCACTAAGCTATACCATCACTAAGGCGATGCTCAGGCCATGCTAAGCGGTATTTACGTCAATAATCAAATCATGTATACACATATATAAGTCAGCCGAGAGATGTCACACACAGATGCAATTACTTATACGCCTATGTGTGTGCGAGAGACTGTAAACTACAAACTCACATACATCTGAGAGACGCTGAAAAGTAGACAATTGTAAACAAGTAGAAACTATATGAGAACTATAAACACACGAAATAGTTGGTAAGTTCTGGGAATAGAAGAGCCTAGATGTATTCAGCGTAAACTATAAAAGTGGCGCAAGCGAGTAAGAAGAATTCAGTTTGATTTGAGTTGTCAAGCAGTTACGACTAAGGCGATTAGGGCAGAACAACGTCTGCCGGGTTTTCTAGTTCTATATATAATTTAATATGTATTATAATTATATATGTTTTAAAATATGTGTATGTTTGTTCAAAGTATATTTAATTCAAAATGTATGTTCATATATGTATAAGTGATTTCATTTCATTCCATATATATATAACTTATTATAATTCAGTTTATAATTTTAATATGCAATTGTATTATTTACAATGAAAAATCAAAATTTGTGGAGGCCCCGAAAGCCTGTAATTTTGGGGTCTTCACATCCCCCTTACTTCCGGCTCGTGATTGTTACCTCGCCGCCACTGTTGATCCGTTGTCATCATGTGGAAGCTGTAAATTTTGTCCAAGATTATCTAATCGTAACCCGAACGTGTTGGTATTTTATTCTTTAAATTTCCAAAGGTTTTCAATTTCGCAAAATTCCGTATGTTTATGTGTATAAATGTACGTGTGAGTTTGCTAATTTCTTACTTATTGTTGTGGTCTCCAAATAATTATTCCTCCTTAAGTTACGTTGACCTTTATTGTTGTAATACTGTAGCTATAATACCTTGCGATTCTTATGTTAGTTTCTGTCGGTATCCCCGTGTCTTTGCGCCTTATTGTATTGCTTGTGTTTGTTGTTGTTTTACCACTGTATCTTTTCATTTCGTGCATGCTTGCGTTGTTTGTTGTTGTACCATGTAACGACAGCTTTTGAGGATTTCTCTGACGACACGCAAGCGGGTATATGAACAGATGTGTAAGCAACCGCTAACCAAATCTCCTTCTCCGCTTTACGATATTAACAAAGCGGATGTTTGATTGTGTGAGTGGGTTGAACTGTTGCTTGCACATATGTGTATATACGTGCCGCCCAAGCGGCGAACGCGGATTGGTTCAACCAAAGCAGGAATGCGATTCGTGACTTACGGTGTCCTAAATGCCGCAAGGCTTAGTGGGTATAAAAGGGGGTCCCGCTGATCAACAGCATTCAAAATCGAAAAGTCGCGTTCTTAACTAGAAAAGTGAAGTGAACAGTTCAAAGTGCGTTTTGTTCACCTTAAAGTGTGGGTGCGCGAGTGACAAAGTTTTTTTCTAAAGTGCGGTTTCACGCCAAAATACAACGCGAGCGAATAAAATAAAAGTGAACCTGGATACCAAGGAATCCTCCCTAGGTGCACCGCCGAGCAAGGAGTGCCGCCACAGCTGGGCGTGGAAAAATCCCCTCAAGAAAGCAGCAAAGTCGTAGGTAAGCCAAAGTGTGAGATTTGAAATTCCTTTTTTTGAGAAACCTTTGTGTTTTTTTTAGCCGCGATTTTTTTTACACCTTTTTTATTTTATTAGAACATTTTTTTTGAACCTTGGTTTAAATAATTTTGTTTGAAATTGACATTTTTTTTTTGTAAATTTTGTGAAACAGGAGAGTCGTTAGTGAACCATTTTTTTTTGAGAATTTCTTTATAAAAAAAAAAAAATTTATTGAGTTGAAAATAGTTTCGAATCGTTAGATCGACTCAACCTAAAGTCCACTTCGCGAAAATAGAGTTTTTCATAAATGTTTCTTTGGCGCTTTTACACAAAAATCATTCCTCCATTATCGAGCTAAACATTTTTGACCCAAAATTCCCTTTTAAATTTTGAACGTTGTCGTTGTGAACAATATTTTTCATTGTATTCTCGTCGAAATATTTGTTGTGAATTTTTTATTTTAATGGATTTTGATTGGATCGAATTTGGTGTGAATTTAAAATTCATAAATATTAAAATATGCATAAGTGCACTTACATGTACATATATATATACATGTATATGTACACGAGCACATATGCATAAAAAAGGTTGATTAGAAGAAGAAGAGGAAGAAAATATCGGAGATAATTGAAATAGTCTTTGTTAAGTCATTTTAAATTTGGAAGAAGAAAAACGAAATAGCTAACTTTAATTTTAAATACAAAAATAGCAAAAATTCTTAAAAATAAAAATATTTAAAATAATATATACGTTCTCTTGTTACAGCGCACGAAACCAGCCGAAGGCCGCGACTTCTTTTCACATAAAGTTACACAAAATCACTCGTAACAACATACCAAAAGATACAAAGAGTTGGCCGAAGAAAACACGCAAAATAACAACAGACACCAACCACACATACAAAAGGGGTCAATAGTCCAATCAAGGGATTGGTTTCTGGCCAAAAGGGCAGCCAACGAGGCTATATTGGCCAAAAGCGTCCAAACGGATTTGCGCCAGAATCGACGAACACCAACACACACAAGCACACGAACATAACACAGTCAGCAGACTCCCAGTATAGCTACATTCGAGCTCAAACATATAATCAAACACGCAACACCATACATTTTTCACAAAACCAAAAAGAGGTAACATAACACACTTGTATATCCACAACACAACAAATTCTGGCAACGGGTCGCATCAGCCCATTAGCAACATATTTACATTTTTTTGGCCACGCAACATCCATCGTCGCTAACTTGTTGCTAAACACTTAGTGGCGCAACCACCCACGTAGCTAACAACATAGTACACGGCATCATCGGCCACACTCATCCACCTTTATTCACTACATTGAAACCCAGCACGCCACTAATCACATCTGAGAGCGAGAGAAGTTAAGCGCGACTCACCCGGAGCACGCTCGCCAACTTGAATATTTTTATTTACTCACCATAGTTTCAATTTATTCTTATTGTATTAGGCCGTACAACTATTACTTTTTGAGAAAAAAAAGGATATTTGAAGTTTGAATTTATATGAATTTAATTACTTTTTAATTTAATAAATTTTTTTTCTTATTAGTTCTATAACTTAAGGCGTATACGTTTTTCTTTTATTCTTGATTTTTCTTACCTTAATTCCACATTTAGCATATTACCACTTTTTGTCGACAGGCACACAAATTTTTGGGTTTTCACACCCAACCCTACACAAGCATACCTATTTGTATATGCATGAGCCACTCACGACAATTTATTCTCAAATAATATTTTTTATGTTAATACAAAATTTTCGGTTAAACATTTTTTTGTCGAAATCTTTTTCTTTGAATTCGTAATTTTTAGATAATATCCACTCGGCACTTTCAATATCGTATTTTCGCGGTAAAAAGAAAAAAAAAGAAAAGAAAATTTTTTTTGTAAATATTTTTGTCATTTTTACTATTCAATCAAAAAGTAGTCCCAATTTGACTTAATTTTGCTTTGCGCGACTTTTATTATTTCGAGTTTTTTAGCAGGTGCATAAAAGTGTGCACATGCTGTGAACCGATACGTGAAACTAAAAACAAAAGACATTTGTGCATAGGATTAGCCGTGACCACGGTCAATCGGCCAAAGACCTGTAACAGAACAAAAAAATTCCATTGTTCTGCATATGTTGTTTGTTTTTTTCTTTTTCTACTTTCAGCTCCGCACAACGACTTGGTACCAACTCGGGGTTCTGAGCGAGGTGAGTTTATCATAAAAGCAAAAAAAAATTGTATGCACACACATCTTAACCCACGTACATTTATAAAATTACCATCTCAGAGTAAAATATCACCCACCCACACCTATAGTGAATTTTAACATTTTTTGAGAGTGAACGCACACATGTACGTGCATTTGTACATATGTTTATACGTGTGCTTGTGTATAAATGATTAGATAGACATTAGGCCGTTGTTGAATTTTTAATATTTCTTTGTAATAATAATTATAAAAGTTTTTTTGTAAATTTTCCTTTCAAATAAAAATTAAAAGTTTGAGATTTTGATTAGGGAATATGTAATGAAACGGGAGTTATAATTGTTGATTAGCTGTAAAGAGTCATCTATAAATTATTTTAATAAATATTGTTTATTAATTTGAAGTTGGAATTCATTGGAATCAGCGTCTTTATATTGTGGTATATGGGCTGAGGAGTATTATTTTTCATACATAGGTAATTTCAGCTACAACATGTCTGGCTATATGCAGTTTCTTTGTTGGTGTAGGTGTTGCCTTTGCGGCAACTGATGGTAAGTTGGGGTAGTTGGGGGAAAAGATGGAAGATACGTAGATACCTAAAGACGGGCATTAGTCAGGTTCAAGGGGACTCTACTCGGGAAGCGGAGCCATAGTATAGTCCAAAGGCTGTTCACATCTCGTGAACAGGAGGGGTGGGAAGGCTCCACCTGACTCGGACAGGTTTTCTCCCACTTTCTTATATTTATTTTTCTTTAGTTTGTTTAGATACTTTCCCTCAGGCATGAACTCAATTTTGCTATGCAACTGTTGGGAAATGAGAAGTGGCAAGAACCGCGCCAACCCGCCACTCCTCCTCTCCCGCAACAGGCAGTTATGTAACAATGGCGCCCAACGTTATAGCCCACTAGTAATTTCCAATTTTTCCCATATTTCGTTTCTTTTACTTTCCAATTTTTCTTTTCGTTCACCTTAAGTTGCTTTTCAGTATACTAGTTTCAGCTTTTCACTACCTTATCTATTTTCTTAATTTTCCTTCTCGCGGACAGATTCAGGGTCACGAGGGCAACATCGCTTGTTGTCAGCAACGAGAGATATGTGCCCAAGTGACAAACCAGTGGAGGGAGTGTTGGCAGTGATTTCTGAGTTCCTTTTAAGAACTCCAACGTTTTTGAAAAGTGGTATCAGAAGTCATCGGCAGTACTTTAAGACGATAATTTTTTGTTTTGTTTTTGTTTTGTTGCAAGCTACATCAGCTGCCATGCGTATGATCCAGCAGCGTACAAATGTGAGGTTTTTTGTACGTTTGCAGGTTGTAGATATTTTGACAGGGTAAAGGGGAATTGTGGCAACCACGTCTTGTGCTAGTTCTTAAGACACTGTAGTGCCACATTTCACAATTAAGAGAGGATTAGCTGACTCTGACTTTGGAAAGAATACTTCATTACTTTACTCAACTACCAACAGAGCCCATCAGGCGAGGACAACACCAAATGCACCAACAGTACCACAATATATTTCAGAAAGTTTAAAATTTCATTTGGAAACTTAATTTAAAATACTTAATCATACTGAGATTTTTAAATTTTTCTTATAGTTTTTTTTATCATTTATACTTTGGAATTTTTTGTAAACAGACAGGTTTATTGTTTGCTGGGTTGGAGCTGTTTTGGTCGATATGTATAAAGAAAAACCAAGAGTTTTTACTTTTCTCTTCTATGCATTTCGACGCATCCGCGTCATCATCAGGAAGTCTATTTATTTTCAAACAAACCACATGAAAATACAAAAGTAATCATTATTTTCAATAAACATTACAAATTCAACATTAAAACAATAACTCACAATAATTTAATTAGTTGTACAAACACAATAATATCACAGGACAATCGACACATTCATTTTTCTTATTTTCTATTTTTGTTTTTATCATTTTTTATTATTGCTGTATAAGCTGTATTTGTATTGTCAATGTCTTCTTTAAAATTCATGACATTCGTCATATGTTGTTGGATGCGGAGACTTTCCAGTGTCATCCTCCTTTTGCATCTTCTCTCAACATCTAAAATTTTTGCGTTCCCAAAATCAGCTGTATGGTCATTGTCAGTCAGGTGTTGAGAAAGCGCGGTATTTGTTTTTCTGTTTTTTGCGTCCATTTCATGTTCGTGTATTCTCGTTCTCAATGGTCTTTTCGTTGTGCCAATGTAACATTTATTGCAGGCATTGTTGTTGTTACCGTTGCATTGAATTTTATACACTACATTGCATTGTTGTCCCTTGTCTATTTTGTCTTTTGTTTTTATAAAGAAACGATTAAGTGTATTGTGTGGTTTGTGAGCAAATGTTATGTTGTCTTTTTTCATAATTCTCCTGAGCGATTGATTACTTGTTAGTCCGCGTATATAGGTAACTCCAATATAAGTTTTGTTTGTGTTTGCTTCTGTTTGTCCATTTGATGAATTAGGGTGGTCCATTTATTGTGTCGTATTAGTTATAAGCTTTTCTATTAGAGTATTCGGGTAGCTATTTTTGAAGAGAATATTTTTTATTTTCTTCTTGTTTTCTTCTATGAAATCACCGTCACTTAGAAGATGTATTTTCCTTATTAGACTTGTTGCTGTGTTAATTTTCTGCTTCCATGGATGATTGGAGTGATAATTGATAATTCTTCCTGATGCCATCGACTTTGCATACCAGTTGAACGTTAAGTTTTGGTTTTTTCGGTGTATTTCTACGTCTAGGAAGGCAATTTTGTTGTTCTGCTCTAATTCTTTAGTAAATTGTATCCTGGTATGCTGTGCATTAAATACTGTTAGTATGTCTTCCACGTCTTTAGCTTTAACAATTGCGAATATGTCATCTACATATTTGGTTATGCATTTGACATATATGTCTTTGCTTTTTAATTCAGCGAGGCTGTCGTCCAATATTTTGTCCAGAACGATACTTGCAATGGTTGGAGATAGCGGGTTGCCCATTGGCATTCCGTAGATTTGTTGGTATATGGTGTTGTTATATGAAAAATAATTGTTGTCACGTAAGCAGAAATCTAGTATCGTCTGGAATTGTTTTTTGTCTATTTGTGTATGTGTCTCCAATTTTTCCCATTTTCGCATAATAGTGCGTATTGCTAAATGTATGGGTATATTCGTAAAAAGAGATACGACGTCGAATGAAATGAGAATTTCGTCGTCTTGAATTGTGAAATTATTGATTTTTTCTTTAAGTTGAAGTGAACTTTTTATATTAAGATCATCGGATATAATATTTTCTAAAATGCTTCCAACAAATTTTGATAATTTGTAACATGGTACATTAATAGATGAGCAAATCGGTCTAAGTGGTGCGTGTGGTTTGTGAATTTTCGGAAGTCCGTAAAATCTTGGAGCATTAGCAGCCGCGGATGTCAGCTGAAATTTTTGTTTTGCATCGAGTCTCCTTTGTTTGTAAAGATTATTTATAATTGTGTTATTCTTCTTCATCAGTTTTTGTGTGGGATCATTCCTAATTGTTTTGTATGTGCTTTTGTCGTTTAGCAACTCTTTCATTTTTAGTTCGTATTCATTTTTGTACATCATAACTGTCTTGTTGCCTTTGTCTACATTTGTTATTATGATCTCGTTTCTGTGTTGGTTAAGGAATCTTTTGGTGTCTGTCGATGTTTTCAGTATAAACTTGTCCTTAGTGCAGTTTCTAATTTTTTGCTGAAAAGTATTGATTTTTGCCGCAATGTCACTCCTTACAATATCTTTTTCCCTCTCGTCCTCAAAACTTTGTACGCATTGTTCCAAATCGGCGATTATTTCAATGGGTGAAAATGTTTTTCTTGACACTGGTTTATTATTATTTTTTTTTTAACACTTGTTTGAAGTTTTATTATTTTTTTATAAATTTTGTTTTTTTACAATTTAATATTATTGCTTTTTAAGTTATTTTGAAACACAAACGTATTCCAGGAAACAGCTTTCTGAATTCTTATATACTTCCCTGGTTTTATTGCTACTCTTTGAGGGTTGGTCTACAACAATTGTCTTTTATAGTTTCTCTAGCGTTTTGAAGAAGTCATTGAAAATTTTAATATTATTATATTGGCAATTTTTTGTTATATGTACTTATATTTTTAAGAATTTTTCTTGAATTCGTTTTTTTCTTTTTGTTTGCATTTTTGCTGTCATTCTGCGCAACAGTTTTGTTAAACCCAAAACAATTATTGAAATACAGTTTTTCTGTTTTCAGTTTTTCTGATTAATATCAGACAATCGTTTTATATATTTATATAGGTACACCGTCAAAGGTTTTTATCGAGGCTATTTATTTTGCATTTGTTGGCCTCTTTGAATTTTAACCTTTTAAATACATATACATACATATACTTTAAGAATTGTCCATTTTTGAATTTTGCACATATATTTTTTTTTACCCTTTATACACATAAGTATCTTTTTATACACTATACTATACTATATATATACACACATATGTATATTTCTTCCATACCATTTTTACCATTTGAATTGCGACTGTTTATTTAAAATTTTCTTTAACTCCGATTTAAGAAATAAATCCATAGTTGAAATAACCGTTGAAATAGAAATTTTTTTTTTATGCTGTACAAAAGCGTTTCGGTTTTATTTTTTTTAGTGTCCTTTGTCCAACTTTGGAGTTTGTCGTTTTTTTTCATTTGTTTCGGTAGTCAGGTTGCGGACTCCCTGTTGATACCAGTCCCTTAGTTTATGGACAAGTCCAAGGACCAGGGGGCGATTGCAAAGAGGGTTTTAGGACTGTTAGGAAGCAACAGGCGAATTACACGTAGCGTAGCAAGGGCTTTGGATAACGAGGTGGTAGGGCCCTTATTCAATCAAATCGACACAGGAATCGAATTACCAGTCGATTTCGTGCCAATAGACCTCTGGAATCTTTGCACTGCTAGGGTATTTGGGCAAGCAGAGGTTTCGGTTACTGATAGGGTTGTCATAAACACGTCGGATCGCTCGCTAAATTTTTCGCAGAAATTGGAAAGATTGTTAGAAATGTCGGACACAGAGGAGGGAGCTGTTGGAGGTGAAGGAATACAAGACCTCAGGGCAGGTGCAGCGGGGTCTGGCGGAGACAGGCGCACGCAGGCATCGGTAGAAGAGCGCATCCACCAGCTAGGACGTGTGATGGAGGTGATGATGCAGCAGAACGCTGAGATGAATCATCACATTGGCGAAGTGCGAAAGGTAAGGGAAGATATATCCACTCTTAGCAATCGTGTCGCTCATGTGGAGACATCTATGCGCGCTCCTGCTGCATCAGCTCTTCCACACCAGGACAAGATCGGGATGCCACCACGAACCAGCACAGAACAGCGAACCACACAGATACAGGCAACGGCCACTCCAGCTATTCTGGATGAAAGAAAGTAGATTTATACAAATGGCACCTTAAGTACGACGGATCAGCAAAGGGGATGACGGTGGAAAGTTTTGTTTCAGGTTGGAACGAATGCGCGTACAATACCAGTTGTCCTATCAGCAGTTGTTTTCCGATTTCCACTGCCTAATTTCAGGGCCCGTTCTCAAGTGGTATTGGCAGGTGATGGAGGATCACGCCGATGACGAGTCGTTTGACTATTTAGGGTTGAAGAGGGAAATTTTATTTCAATTTAAGTAGGCAGAGTCAGACTACGAGGTAATACGCGAGATCGTGGAGAGGAAGCAGCAGCCCCAAGAGAACTTCGACGAATACTATGCTGACGTCCACGACCTTACGTTCCGACTGAGGCAAAGAATCCCTGAGAACGAGCTGGTCAAAATTATTAACGTTTTGACGCTCTCGACAAAGACAGAGACATTGGCGGAGTTGAAGGCCGAATGCAAGAGGGCGGAAAAGTTAATTAAGGAAAACAGGTCTAGGGCGAAGCCAGTCAGCGAGTTAGGGACAAACAACGTAGATTGGTCAGAAGGTCAGGAGAGTGAGTTTAGCATAGAGGCGTTCAACAATGACAATAGGAATTTAGGAGTTAGTAAAAATATGTCTCGTGCCCCTGTCACACAAAACTATCCTAAACCCAACATCCCAACCAATTTTCCCAGTCCTGTCACAAGTTCGGCTTCCAATGTCCATAGTCAAGTCCTGTCCAAAACCAGTTGTTTTGTCCCTCCCCGTTTCACCTTATGTTGTGTTATGCTTGTGGCATGCCGGTGGATTTCTATTTGAAGAATCCGGCAGAAGCAGCAAAAGACACAAAGTGCAAGTCGAATTTCCACTTTATGAAATGCTTTGCGTGTGGAGGTGATTCGTCCTTTTGTGTCTTTAAACCAGAGGCGGGAAACCGGGCGTTGGCAGAGATGTCCCGGAGCTCTGCCTCAAACCAAGATCGCCCGGGGAATTAATTGGAGATAGGCAGATAGAAATTTTAAAAAGAGATAGGGAGAACGAGGTAAAGGAAAAAGTAGAGGAAAAGAAGAAAGTTGAGCCAGTTAGAGATAGTTTACATGTTAGGAAGTTGAGGTATGAGGAAGCAAGGAGAAGAATATTCTGCGAAGAGATCAAGGCTAAAAAGAAGAAGGAAAATTTCGAAAAAATACAGAAGATGCGGGAAAATTACAAGATTTTCAGGACGATAAAAAAAAAGATTATTTCGACCATAGTTACTGTGCAGGGTGATAATAGGTTGTTCGCCAAAACGGAGATCGGTGAACGCGAGCTGCTCGCGCTCTTAGATTCCGGGGCCGAGGCTAGCTGTTTGGGGAAAAACGCCCATAAATTACTCGAATGGAAGGAAAGCCTGATTCTGCCGATTCAGGGTCAACATGTGAAGACAGCCAATGGGGGTGAAACCGCGGTTGTTGGTGTAGTGACTCTTCCAGTACTCTGGGACAGTACCACTCGGGAGCTGGAATTTCTGATAGTGCCTGGGCTGCAACAAGAGGTCTATCTAGGGATCGATTTCTGGAAAGCCTTCCAGCTTAATGTAGTCAGTAGGGGGCCCCAAATCCAATCAAAGGTTTCGGTCGTATCAGAGCTTACTCCTGCTGATGGTGACTTATCATTCGATGCAGTGCAACATGATTTGAGTCCCGAAGAAACTGTTGCTTTGGATCGTGTAAAAGCACAGTTTCCTTCCTTCGCAATATTTGGGTTGGGTAAGACCGATGTAGAGGAGCACGTCATCGAGGTGACGGATGAGCACCTTCCTGTAAGCAGCGCCACTACCCTATTTCCCCCGCAATTCAAAAATTAATATTCACAGAACTGGAGAGGATGTTGGAGATGGGCGTTATTGAAGAGAGCAACAGTTGCTGGAATTCCCCCGTCTCACTCGTCATCAAAGGAACTAAAAATCGCCTATGTTTGGACGCCCGCAAATTAAATGATCGAACCATCAAAGACGCCTACCCACTCCCACATATAGGCGGTATTCTAAGTCGGCTTCAGAATACCAGGTACATATCTGCCATTGATTTAAAAGACGCGTTTTGGCAAATACCTTTAAGGCGAAAGTCTAGGGAGAAAACTGCTTTCACTGTACCTGGTAGACCTTTGTACCTTTCACAGTAATGCCTTTTGGACTGTGCAACGGGGCACAACGAATGTGTCGTTTAATGGACAAGGTCATCTCCGCTTATCTTCGTGAATCTGTGTTTGTTTACCTAGATGATTTACTGGTTTGTTCCGCGAATTTTTCGTCCCGTTTAGGTATGTTGTCCCGTGTTGCAAAATGTCTTCGTGATGCGAAATTGCCGATAAACGTTGAAAAGAGTAAGTTTCGTTTTAAAGAAGTAAGATATCTGGGTTATGTCGTAGGCGACCAATGTATCCGTGCGGATCTAAATAAGGTGGCAGCGATGCGAGACTTCCCCGAACCCCGAACACCGAAGCAACTTAGACGGTTCCTAGGGATGACAGGCTGGTACCGAAGATTCATACAAGATTACGGGACAATTGCAGCACCGCTGCACGACTGCCTCACTAAAGGCAAAATAAAATCTTTTAAAATGACAGACGAAGCGATGCAAGCATTTGATTGCTTAAAGCAAAAATTAATATCTGCACCGGTGTTAATACATCCGGATTTTGAAAAGCACTTTTACGTGCAATGTGACGCATCCACGGACGGAGTCGGAGGGGTACTCTTCCAACTAGATGAGGACGGAAACGAACGACCGATTGCCTATGTATCTGCGAAACTAAATAAGGGACAAAGAAATTACAGTATCACGGAACTAGAGTGTTATGAATCGGTCCTGAGTATAAAGAGGTTCCGGCCCTATATCGAGGGATTGCCCTTTACGGTAATAACTGACCATGCAAGCTTGAAGTGGTTGATGGGTCAGAAGGACTTGTCTGGCCGGCTGGCAAGGTGGAGTTTAAAATTACAAGGCTTCAATTTCGACATCTAGCACCGTAAGGGCACCCAAAATGTAGTACCGGTTGCTTTATCCAGGGTCGACATGAGTGAAATTTTAGTAAACGACAGAATACTGGACATCGACGTAAATTCACCTTACTTTAAAACGACTGAGTACCACGAACTCATAGACACGGTTACATCGAACAAATACAAATTACCGGAACTGTGCGTATCTGATGGATACGTTTATAGACGGACGCAATTTGACAAGGGCGAAGGGCTTCAAGGAGACCATGCCTGGAAACTCTGGGTACCGACTGAACTTCGTCCTGGGTTGGTGGAGGCATCGCACTGCTCGCCTTCTGCAGGTCATTGAGGTATACAATAGAACCTTGTGTGCATCCTTGAAAGATACTACTGGCCAGGACTTGTGGCAGATGTACAAAATTATATTAAAATTTGCGATACCCGTAAAGGCAACAAAACCCAAAATGCTTTCCACAAACCGTTGATGGGAAAACAACATGTTACTGAACGCCCTCTGAAACGTTTATTTATAAATTTTATGGTTTCATACCCACGTACATGTGATGGTAATGTTTATGTGTTTATGTGTTTGTGTGTCTAGATCACTTTTCGAAATTTGTGTTTTTGAAACCCATGCGTAGGGCAACCTCAGCTGAAGTTGTAAAATTCTTAAAACAGGATGTTTTTCATGTGTTTGGTGTACCGGAGTATGTACACTCCGACAACGGCACACAGTTCGTTTCAGAAATGTTTACATCATTTTTAGCAAGATACGGTATGACTCATGTAAGAACGGCGTTCTACTCGCCACAAGGCAACGCGGCAGAAAGGGTCAGCCGATCAATATTGCAAATAGTTAGGTCATATGTAGGCGAAAACCAGAAAAATTTGGACAAACACATTAGTGATGCAGCCTTTGCATTACCAAGCGTCATCCATTCGGCGATTAACACATCACCGTATTATGCGTTGTTTGGTATGCCCATGGTGCAACATGGTGCATCGTAAGAATTGTATCGAAAATTAGGCGCAGTCAAGGATGTGGACTGCGAGCAAGAGTTAACATCAGATAAGCTTCAGGCGATTAAAAATAATATTATGAAAGAGCTGAGGTTAGCCCACGAACGCAGCAAGAAGGTATATAACACTAGAAGTAGGGATGTGACCTTTAAGATTGGAAAAGTGGTATACCGCCAAAATTTTAAACAGAGTTCACAAATCGACAACTATAATCCCAAACTTGCCCCAAAACAAGTAAAATGCATAGTACCTAAAGTAATAGGTAACTCGACGTATGAACTCGGTGATGTTAGTGGAAACAAAATCGGGGTATACCATGCTAAAGATATATTTTTGGCATGATGTTAGTTAATGTTCAATGTTGAATATTATTTATTACTCACCTTTGTACCTGAAAAACTTGACCTGTAGAAAATTGACATCCATTTTGATTTTTTTGTGATTATTTATTCAATTATTTTAGGTTTTATTGACCTGTTAACGTAAGTATACCGTTTTGACTTGACTTTTATTTGATTATACATTCCCAACTTGACATATTAATCCATTTAGACATTTGCAACTTGACTAATTTTCTTCAATCTGTGATATAGTTTTAGTTCAAACTGTGATATAGGATTAAGATGCCCAACTGTGATACTCTAGTTTTTCTTGAGAATCCAGTGATGTTAGGTTTAGAATTTTGGTAATTTATTTAATATTTTTGTGGTGTAGTAAATATATGTTGTTGTATTATATGTTTGAGGATTTCTCTGACGACACGCAAGCGGGTATATGAACACATGTGTTAGCAACCGCTAACCAAATCTCCTTCTCCGCTTTACGATATTAACAAAGCGGACGTTTGATTGTGTGAGTGGGTTGAACTGTTGCTTGCACATATGTGTATATACGTGCCGCCCAAGGGGCGAACGCGGATTGGTTCAACCAAAGCAGGAAGGTGATTCGTGACTTACGGTGTTCTAAATGCCGCAAGGCTTAGTGGGTATAAAAGGGGGTCCCGCTGATCAACAGCATTCAAAATCGAAAAGTCGCGGTCTTAACTAGAAAAGTGAAGTGAAAAGTTCTATATTCAAAGTGCGTTTTGTTCACCTTAAAGTGTGGGTGCGCGAGTGACAAAGTTTTTTTCTTAAGTGCGGTTTCACGCCAAAAGTCAACGCGAGCGAATAAAATAAAAGTGAACCTGGATACCAAGGAATCCTCCCTAGGTGCACCGCCGAGCAAGGAGTGCCGCCACCACTGGGCGTCGAAAAATCCCCCCAAGAAAGCAGCAAAGTCACAGGTAAGCCAAAGTGTGAGATTTGAAATTCCTTTTTTTGAGAAACCTTTGTGTTTTTTTTAGCCGCGATTTTTTTACACCTTTTTCCTTTTATTAGAACATGTTTTTGAACCTTGGTTTAAATAATTTTGTTTGAAATTGAAATTTTTTTTTGTAAATTTTTTGAAACAGGAGAGTCGTTAGTGAACCATTTTTTTTTTTAATTTCTTTATAAAAAAAAAATTTATTGAGTTAGAAATAGTTTCGAATCGTTAGATCGGCTCAACCTAAAGTCCACTTCGCGAAAGTAGAGTTTTTCATATATTTTTCTTTGGAGCTTTTACACAAAAATTATTCCTCCATTATCAAGCTAAACATTTTTGACCCAAAATTCCCTTATAAATTTTGAACGTTATCGTTGTGAACAATATTTTTCATTGTATTCTCGTCGAAATATTTGTTGTGAATTTTTATTTTATTGGATTTTGATCCTATCGAATTTGGTGTGAATTTAAAATTCGTAAATATTAAAATATGCATAAGTGCAATTACATGTACATATGTATATACATATATATGTACACGAGCACATATGCAAACAAAAAGGTAGATTAAAAGAAGAAGAGGAAGAAAATATCGGAGGTAATTGAAATATTCTTTGTTAAGTCATTTTAAATTTGGAAGAAGAAAAACGAAATAGCTAACTTTATTTTAAATACAAAAAAAATAAAAATTAAGCAAAAATTGTTAAAAATAAAAATATTTTAAATAATATATACGTTCTCTTGTTACAGCGCACGAAGCCAGCCGATGGCCGCGACTTCTTTTCACATAAATTTACACAAAATCACACGTAAAAACATACCAAAAGATACACAGAGTTGGCCGAAGAAAACACGCAAAATAACAACAGACACCAACCACACATACAAAAGGGGTCAATAGTCCAATCAAAAAACCAAAAGGGCAGCCAACGAGGCTATATTGGCCAAAAGCGTGCAAACGGATTAGCGCCAGAATCGACGAACACCAACAGACACAAGCACACGCACATAACACAGTCAGCAGACTCCCAGTATAGCTACATTCGAGCTCAAACATATAATCAAAATCGCAACACCATAAATTTTCACAAAACCAACAAGAGGTAACATAACACACTTGTATATCCACAACACAACAAATTCTGGCAACGGGTCGCATCAGCCCATTAGCAACACATTTACATTTTTTTTGGCCACGCAACATCCATCGTCGCGAACTTGTTGCTAAACACTTAGTGGCGCAACCACCCACGTAGCTAACAACATAGTACCCAGCATCATCGGCCACATTTATCCACCTTTATTCACTACATTGAAACCCAAAAAGTCACATATTTGAAATTTGAATTTATATGAATTTAATTACTTTTTAATTTAATAAATTTTTTTCTTATTAGTTCTATAACTTAAGGCATATACGTTTTTCTTTTATTCTTTATTTTTCTTACCTTAATTCCACATTTAGCATATTACCACTTTTTGTCGACAGGCACACAAATTTTTGGGTTTTCACACCCAGCCCTACACAAGCATACCTATTTGTATAATGCATGAGCCACTCACGAAAATTTATTCTCAAAAAATATATTTTATGGTAATACAAAATTTTCGGTTAAAAATTTTTTTACCAAAATCTTTTTCTTTGAATTCGTAATTTTTAGATAATATCCACTCGGCACTTTCACTATCGTATTTTCGCGGTAAAAAGAAAAAAAAATTTTTTTTTGTAAATATTTTTGTCATTTTTACTATTCAAAAAGTAGTCCCAATTTGACTTAATTTTGCTTTACGTGATTTTTATTATTTCGAGTTTTTTTAGCAGGTGCATAAAAGTGTGCACATGCTTTGAACCGATACGTGAAACTAAAAACAAAAGACATTTGTGCATAGGATTAGCCGTGACCACGGTCAATCGGCCAAAGACCTGTAACAGAACAAAAAAATTCCATTGTTCTGCATATGTTGTTTATTTTTTTCTTTTTCTACTTTCAGCTCCGCACAACGATTTGGTACCACCTCGGGGTTCTGAGCGAGGTGAGTTTATCATAAAAGAAAAAAAATTGTATGCACACACATCTTAACCCACGTACATTTATAAAATTACCATCTCAGAGTAAAATATCACCCACCCACACCTATAGTGAATTTTAGCATTTTTTTAGAGTGATCGCACACACGTGCGTGCATTTTTATATATGTTTATACGTGTGCTTGTGCGTAAATGATTAGATAGACGTTAGGCCGTTGTTGAATTTTTAATATTTCTTTGTAATAATAATTATAAAAGCTTCTTTGTAAATTTTCCTTTCAAATAAAAATTAAAAGTTTGAGATTTGAATTAGGGAAGAAGTAATGAAACGGGAGTTATAATTGTTAATTAGCTGTAAAGAGTCATCTATAAATTATTTTAGTAAATATTGTTTATTAATTTGAAGTTGGAATTCATTGGAATCAGCGTCTTTATATTGTGGTATATGGGCTGAGGAGTATTATTTTTCATACATAGGTAATTTCAGCTACAACATGTCTGGCTAAAGGTAGTTTCTTTGTTGGTGTAGGTGTTGCCCTTGCGGCAACTGATGGTAAGTTGGGGTAGTTGGGGGAAAAGATGGAAGATACGTAGATACTTAAAGACGGACTTTAGTCAGGTTCAAGGGGACTCTACTCGGGAAGCGGAGCCATAGTAGAGTCCAAAGGCTGTTCACATCTCGTGAACAGGAGGGGTGGGAAGGCTCCACCTGACTCGGACAGGTTTTCTCCCACTTTCTTATATTTATTTTTCTTTAGTTTGTTTAGATACTTTCCCTCAGGCATGAACTCAATTTTGCTATGCAACTGTTGGGAAATGAGAAGTGGCAAGATCCGCGCCAACCCGCCACTCCTCCTCTCCCGCAACAGGCAGTTATGTAACAATGGCGCCCAACGTTATAGCCCACTAGTAATTTCCAATTTTTCCCATATTTCGTTTCTTTTACTTTCCAATTTTTCTTTTCGTTCACCTTAAGTTGCTTTTCAGTATACTAGTTTCAGCTTTTCACTACCTTATCTATTTTCTTAATTTTCCTTCTCGCAGACAGATTCAGGGTCACGAGGGCAACATCGCTTATTGTCAGCAACGAGAGATATGTGCCCAAGTGACAAACCAGTGGAGGGAGTGTTGGCAGTGATTTCTGAGTTCCTTTTAAGAACTCCAACGTTTTTGAAAAGTGGTATCAGAAGTCATCGGCAGTACTTTAAGACGATAATTTTTTGTTTTGTTTTTGTTTTGTTGCAAGCTACATCAGCTGCCATGCGTATGATCCAGCAGCGTACAAATGTGAGGTTTTTGTACGTTTGCAGGTTGTAGATATTTTGACAGGGTAAAGGGGAATTGTGGCAACCACGTCTTGTGCTAGTTCTTAAGACACTGTAGTGCCACATTTCACAATTAAGAGAGGATTAGCTGACTCTGACTTTGGAAAGAATACTTCATTACTTTACTCAACTACCAACAGAGCCCATCAGGCGAGGACAACACCAAATGCACCAACAGTACCACAATATATTTCAGAAAGTTTAAAATTTCATTTGGAAACTTAATTTAAAATACTTAATCATACTGAGATTTTTAAATTTTTCTTATAGTTTTTTTTATCATTTATACTTTGGAATTTTTTGTAAACAGACAGGTTTATTGTTTGCTGGGTTGGAGCTGTTTTGGTCGATATGTATAAAGAAAAACCAAGAGTTTTTACTTTTCTCTTCTATGCATTTCGACGCATCCGCGTCATCATCAGGAAGTCTATTTATTTTCAAACAAACCACATGAAAATACAAAAGTAATCATTATTTTCAATAAACATTACAAATTCAACATTAAAACAATAACTCACAATAATTTAATTAGTTGTACAAACACAATAATATCACAGGACAATCGACACATTCATTTTTCTTATTTTCTATTTTTGTTTTTATCATTTTTTATTATTGCTGTATAAGCTGTATTTGTATTGTCAATGTCTTCTTTAAAATTCATGACATTCGTCATATGTTGTTGGATGCGGAGACTTTCCAGTGTCATCCTCCTTTTGCATCTTCTCTCAACATCTAAAATTTTTGCGTTCCCAAAATCAGCTGTATGGTCATTGTCAGTCAGGTGTTGAGAAAGCGCGGTATTTGTTTTTCTGTTTTTTGCGTCCATTTCATGTTCGTGTATTCTCGTTCTCAATGGTCTTTTCGTTGTGCCAATGTAACATTTATTGCAGGCATTGTTGTTGTTACCGTTGCATTGAATTTTATACACTACATTGCATTGTTGTCCCTTGTCTATTTTGTCTTTTGTTTTTATAAAGAAACGATTAAGTGTATTGTGTGGTTTGTGAGCAAATGTTATGTTGTCTTTTTTCATAATTCTCCTGAGCGATTGATTACTTGTTAGTCCGCGTATATAGGTAACTCCAATATAAGTTTTGTTTGTGTTTGCTTCTGTTTGTCCATTTGATGAATTAGGGTGGTCCATTTATTGTGTCGTATTAGTTATAAGCTTTTCTATTAGAGTATTCGGGTAGCTATTTTTGAAGAGAATATTTTTTATTTTCTTCTTGTTTTCTTCTATGAAATCACCGTCACTTAGAAGATGTATTTTCCTTATTAGACTTGTTGCTGTGTTAATTTTCTGCTTCCATGGATGATTGGAGTGATAATTGATAATTCTTCCTGATGCCATCGACTTTGCATACCAGTTGAACGTTAAGTTTTGGTTTTTTCGGTGTATTTCTACGTCTAGGAAGGCAATTTTGTTGTTCTGCTCTAATTCTTTAGTAAATTGTATCCTGGTATGCTGTGCATTAAATACTGTTAGTATGTCTTCCACGTCTTTAGCTTTAACAATTGCGAATATGTCATCTACATATTTGGTTATGCATTTGACATATATGTCTTTGCTTTTTAATTCAGCGAGGCTGTCGTCCAATATTTTGTCCAGAACGATACTTGCAATGGTTGGAGATAGCGGGTTGCCCATTGGCATTCCGTAGATTTGTTGGTATATGGTGTTGTTATATGAAAAATAATTGTTGTCACGTAAGCAGAAATCTAGTATCGTCTGGAATTGTTTTTTGTCTATTTGTGTATGTGTCTCCAATTTTTCCCATTTTCGCATAATAGTGCGTATTGCTAAATGTATGGGTATATTCGTAAAAAGAGATACGACGTCGAATGAAATGAGAATTTCGTCGTCTTGAATTGTGAAATTATTGATTTTTTCTTTAAGTTGAAGTGAACTTTTTATATTAAGATCATCGGATATAATATTTTCTAAAATGCTTCCAACAAATTTTGATAATTTGTAACATGGTACATTAATAGATGAGCAAATCGGTCTAAGTGGTGCGTGTGGTTTGTGAATTTTCGGAAGTCCGTAAAATCTTGGAGCATTAGCAGCCGCGGATGTCAGCTGAAATTTTTGTTTTGCATCGAGTCTCCTTTGTTTGTAAAGATTATTTATAATTGTGTTATTCTTCTTCATCAGTTTTTGTGTGGGATCATTCCTAATTGTTTTGTATGTGTTTTTGTCGTTTAGCAACTCTTTCATTTTTAGTTCGTATTCATTTTTGTACATCATAACTGTCTTGTTGCCTTTGTCTACATTTGTTATTATGATCTCGTTTCTGTGTTGGTTAAGGAATCTTTTGGTGTCTGTCGATGTTTTCAGTATAAACTTGTCCTTAGTGCAGTTTCTAATTTTTTGCTGAAAAGTATTGATTTTTGCCGCAATGTCACTCCTTACAATATCTTTTTCCCTCTCGTCCTCAAAACTTTGTACGCATTGTTCCAAATCGGCGATTATTTCAATGGGTGAAAATGTTTTTCTTGACACTGGTTTATTATTATTTTTTTTTTAACACTTGTTTGAAGTTTTATTATTTTTTTATAAATTTTGTTTTTTTACAATTTAATATTATTGCTTTTTAAGTTATTTTGAAACACAAACGTATTCCAGGAAACAGCTTTCTGAATTCTTATATACTTCCCTGGTTTTATTGCTACTCTTTGAGGGTTGGTCTACAACAATTGTCTTTTATAATTTCTCTAGCGTTTTGAAGAAGTCATTGAAAATTTTAATATTATTATATTGGCAATTTTTTGTTATATGTACTTATATTTTTAAGAATTTTTCTTGAATTCGTTTTTTTCTTTTTGTTTGCATTTTTGCTGTCATTCTGCGCAACAGTTTTGTTAAACCCAAAACAATTATTGAAATACAGTTTTTCTGTTTTCAGTTTTTCTGATTAATATCAGACAATCGTTTTATATATTTATATAGGTACACCGTCAAAGGTTTTTATCGAGGCTATTTATTTTGCATTTGTTGGCCTCTTTGAATTTTAACCTTTTAAATACATATACATACATATACTTTAAGAATTGTCCATTTTTGAATTTTGCACATATATTTTTTTTTACCCTTTATACACATAAGTATCTTTTTATACACTATACTATACTATATATATACACACATATGTATATTTCTTCCATACCATTTTTACCATTTGAATTGCGACTGTTTATTTCAAAATTTCTTTAACTCCGATTTAAGAAATAAATCCATAGTTGAAATAACCGTTGAAATAGACATTTTTTTTTTATGCTGTACAAAAGCGTTTCGGTTTTATTTTTTTTAGTGTCCTTTGTCCAACTTTGGAGTTTGTCGTTTTTTTTCATTTGTTTCGGTAGTCAGGTTGCGGACTCCCTGTTGATACCAGTCCCTTAGTTTATGGACAAGTCCAAGGACCAGGGGGCGATTGCAAAGAGGGTTTTAGGACTGTTAGGAAGCAACAGGCGAATTATACGTAGCGTAGCAAGGGCTTTGGATAACGAGGTGGTAGGGCCCTTATTCAATCAAATCGACACAGGAATCGAATTACCAGTCGATTTCGTGCCAATAGACCTCTGGAATCTTTGCACTGCTAGGGTATTTGGGCAAGCAGAGGTTTCGGTTACTGATAGGGTTGTCATAAACACGTCGGATCGCTCGCTAAATTTTTCGCAGATATTGGAAAGATTGTTAGAAATGTCGGACACAGAGGACGGAGCTGTTGGAGGTGAAGGAATACAAGACCTCAGGGCAGGTGCAGCGGGGTCTGGCGGAGACAGGCGCACGCAGGCATCGGTAGAAGAGCGCATCGACCAGCTAGGACGTGTGATGGAGGTGATGATGCAGCAGAACGCTGAGATGAATCATCACATTGGCGAAGTGCGAAAGGTAAGGGAAGATATATCCACTCTTAGCAATCGTGTCGCTCATGTGGAGACATCTAGGCGCGCTCCTGCTGCATCAGCTCTTCCACACCAGGACAAGATCGGGATGCCACCACGAACCAGCACAGAACAGCGAACCACACAGATACAGGCAACGGCCACTCCAGCTATTCTGGATGAAAGAAAGTAGATTTAGACAAATGGCACCTTAAGTACGACGGATCAGCAAAGGGGATGACGGTGGAAAGTTTTGTTTCAGGTTGGAACGAATGCGCGTACAATACCAGTTGTCCTATCAGCAGTTGTTTTCCGATTTCCACTGCCTAATTTCAGGGCCCGTTCTCAAGTGGTATTGGCAGGTGATGGAGGATCACGCCGATGACGAGTCGTTTGACTATTTAGGGTTGAAGAGGGAAATTTTATTTCAATTTAAGTAGGCAGAGTCAGACTACGAGGTAATACGCGAGATCGTGGAGAGGAAGCAGCAGCCCCAAGAGAACTTCGACGAATACTATGCTGACGTCCACGACCTTACGTTCCGACTGAGGCAAAGAATCCCTGAGAACGAGCTGGTCAAAATTATTAACGTTTTGACGCTCTCGACAAAGACAGAGACATTGGCGGAGTTGAAGGCCGAATGCAAGAGGGCGGAAAAGTTAATTAAGGAAAACAGGTCTAGGGCGAAGCCAGTCAGCGAGTTAGGGACAAACAACGTAGATTGGTCAGAAGGTCAGGAGAGTGAGTTTAGCATAGAGGCGTTCAACAATGACAATAGGAATTTAGGAGTTAGTAAAAATATGTCTCGTGCCCCTGTCACACAAAACTATCCTAAACCCAACATCCCAACCAATTTTCCCAGTCCTGTCACAAGTTCGGCTTCCAATGTCCATAGTCAAGTCCTGTCCAAAACCAGTTGTTTTGTCCCTCCCCGTTTCACCTTATGTTGTGTTATGCTTGTGGCATGCCGGTGGATTTCTATTTGAAGAATCCGGCAGAAGCAGCAAAAGACACAAAGTGCAAGTCGAATTTCCACTTTATGAAATGCTTTGCGTGTGGAGGTGATTCGTCCCTTTGTGTCTTTAAACCAGAGGCGGGAAACCGGGCGTTGGCAGAGATGTCCCGGAGCTCTGCCTCAAACCAAGATCGCCCGGGGAATTAATTGGAGATAGGCAGATAGAAATTTTAAAAAGAGATAGGGAGAACGAGGTAAAGGAAAAAGTAGAGGAAAAGAAGAAAGTTGAGCCAGTTAGAGATAGTTTACATGTTAGGAAGTTGAGGTATGAGGAAGCAAGGAGAAGAATATTCTGCGAAGAGATCAAGGCTAAAAAGAAGAAGGAAAATTTCGAAAAAATACAGAAGATGCGGGAAAATTACAAGATTTTCAGGACGATAAAAAAAAAGATTATTTCGACCATAGTTACTGTGCAGGGTGATAATAGGTTGTTCGCCAAAACGGAGATCGGTGGACGCGAGCTGCTCGCGCTCTTAGATTCCGGGGCCGAGGCTAGCTGTTTGGGGAAAAACGCCCATAAATTACTCGAAGGGAAGGAAAGCCTGATTCTGCCGATTCAGGGTCAACATGTGAAGACAGCCAATGGGGGTGAAACCGCGGTTGTTGGTGTAGTGACTCTTCCAGTACTCTGGGACAGTACCACTCGGGAGCTGGAATTTCTGATAGTGCCTGGGCTGCAACAAGAAGTCTATCTAGGGATCGATTTCTGGAAAGCCTTCCAGCTTAATGTAGTCAGTAGGGGGCCCCAAATCCAATCAAAGGCTTCGGTCGTATCAGAGCTTACTCCTGCTGATGGTGACTTATCATTCGATGCAGTGCAACATGATTTGAGTCCCGAAGAAACTGTTGCTTTGGATCGTGTAAAAGCACAGTTTCCTTCCTTCGCAATATTTGGGTTGGGTAAGACCGATGTAGAGGAGCACGTCATCGAGGTGACGGATGAGCACCTTCCTGTGAAGCAGCGCCACTACCCTATTTCCCCCGCAATTCAAAAATTAATATTCACAGAACTGGAGAGGATGTTGGAGATGGGCGTTATTGAAGAGAGCAACAGTTGCTGGAATTCCCCCGTCTCACTCGTCATAAAAAGAACTAAAAATCGCCTATGTTTGGACGCCCGCAAATTAAATGATCGCACCATCAAAGACGCCTACCCACTCCCACATATAGGCGGTATTCTAAGTCGGCTTCAGAATACCAGGTACATATCTGCCATTGATTTAAAAGACGCGTTTTGGCAGATACCTTTAGAGCGAAAGTCCAGGGAGAAAACAGCTTTCACTGTACCTGGTAGATCTTTGTACCATTTCACAGTAATGCCTTTTGGACTGTGCAACGGGGCACAACGAATGTGTCGTTTAATGGACAAGGTCATCCCCGCTTATCTTCGTGAATCTGTGTTTGTTTACCTAGATGATTTACTGGTTTGTTCCGAGAATTTTTCATCCCATTTAGATATGTTGTCCCGTGTTGCAGAATGTGTTCGTGATGCGAAATTGACGATAAACGTTGAAAAGAGTAAGTTTCGTTTTAAAGAAGTAATATATCTGGATCGTAGGCGACGCATGTATCGGTACGGATCTAAATAAGGTGGCAGCGATGCGAGACTTCCCCAAACCCCGAACACCGAAGCAACTTAGACGGTTCCTAGGGATGACAGGCTGGTACCGCAGATTCATACAAGATTACTCGACAATTGCAGCACCGCTGCACGACTGCCTCACTAAAGGCAAAATAAAATCTTTTAAAATGACAGACGAAGCGATGCAAGCATTTGATTGCTTAAAGCAAAAATTAATATCTGCGCCGGTGTTAATACATCCGGATTTTGAGAAGCACTTTTACGTGCAATGTGACGCATCCACGGACGGAGTCGGAGGGGTACTCTTCCAACTAGACGAGGACGGAAACGAACGACCGATTTCCTACGTATCTGCTAAACTAAATAAGGCACAAAGAAATTACAGTATCACGGAACTAGAGTGTTATGCAGCGGTCCTGAGTATAAAGAGGTTCCGGCCCTATATCGAGGGATTGCCCTTTACGGTAATAACTGACCATGCCAGCTTGAAGTGGTTGATGGGTCAGAAGGACTTGTCTGGCCGGCTGGCAAGGTGGAGTTTAAAATTACAAGGCTTCAATTTCGACATCCAGCACCGTAAGGGCACCCAAAATGTAGTGCCGGATGCTTTATCCAGGGTCGACATGAGTGAAATTTTAGTGAACGACAGAATACTGGACATCGACGTAAATTCACCTTACTTTAAAACGGCTGAGTACCACGAACTCATAGACACGGTTACATCGAACAAATATAAATTACCGGAACTGTGCGTATCTGATGGATACGTTTATAGACGGACGCAATTTGACAAGGGGAAAGGGCTTCAAGGAGACCATGCCTGGAAACTCTGGGTACCGACTGAACTTCGTTCTGGGTTGGTGGAGGCATCGCACTGCTCGCCTTCTGCAGTTTATGGAGGTATACACAAGAAACTTGTGCGCATCCGTGAAAGATACTACTGGCCAGGACTTGTGACAGATGTACAAAATTATATTAAAAGTTGCGATACCTGTAAAGGCAACAAAACCCAAAATGCTTTCCACAAACCGTTGATGGGAAAACAACATGTTACTGAACGCCCTCTGCAACGTTTATTTATAGATTTTATGGGTCCATACAAACATACATGTGATGGTAATGTTTATGTGTTTGTGTGTCTAGATCACTTTTCGAAATTTGTGTTTTTGAAACCCATGCGTAGGGCAACCTCAGCTGAAGTTGTAAAATTTTTAAAACAGGATGTTTTTCATGTGTTTGGTGTACCGGAGTATGTACACACCGACAATGGCAAACAGTTCGTTTCAGAAATGTTTACATCATTTTTAGCAAGATACGGTACGACTCATGTAAGAACGGCGTTCTACTCGCCACAAGACAACGCGGCAGAAAGGGTCAGCCGATCAATATTGCAAATAGTTAGGTCATATGTAGGCCAAAACCAGAAAAATTGGGACAAACACATTAGTGCTGCGGCCTTTGCATTACGAAGCGTCATCCATTCGGCTATTAACACATCACCGTATTATGCGTTGTTTGGCATGCCCATGGTGCAACATGATGCATCGTACGAAGTGTATCGAAAATTAGGCGCAGTCATGGATGTGGACTGCGAGCTAGAGTTAACATCAGATAAGCTTCAGGCGATTAGAAATAATATTATGAAAGAGCTGAGGTAAGCCCACGAACGCAGCAAGAAGGTATATAACACTAGTAGTAGGGATGTGACGTTTAAGATTGGAAAAGTGGTATCCCGCAGAAATTTTAAACAGAGTTCACAAATCGACAACTATAATCCCAAACTTGCCCCAAAACAAGTAAAATGCATAGTACCTAAAGTAATAGGTAACTCGACGTATGAACTCGGTGATGTTAGTGGAAACAGAATTGGGGTATACCATGCTAAAGATATATTTGTGGCATGATGTTAGTTAATGTTCAATGTTGCATGTTATTTATTACTCACCTTTGTACCTGAAAAACTTGACCTGTAGAAAATTGACATCCATTTTGATTTTTTTGTAATTATTTATTCAATTATTTTAGGTTTTATTGACCTGTTAACGTAAGTATACCGTTTTGACTTGACTTTTATTTGATTATACATTCCCAACTTGACATATTAATCCATTTAGACATTTGCAACTTGACTAATTTTCTTCAATCTGTGATATAGTTTTAGTTTAAACTGTGATATAGGATTAAGATGCCCAGCTGTGATACTCTAGGTTAGTTTTTGCTTGAGAACCCAGTGATGTTAGGTTTAGAATTTTGGTAATTTATTTAATATTTTTGTGGTGTAGTAAATATATGTTGTTGTATTATATGTTTGAGGATTTCTCTGACGACACGCAAGCGGGTATATGAACACATGTGTAACTAACCGCTAACCAAATCTCCTTCTCCGCTTTACGATATTAAAAAAGTTGATGTTTGATTGTGTGAGTGGGTTGGACTGTTTCTTGCACATATGTGTATATACGTGCCGCCCAAGGGGCGAACGCGGATTGGTTCAACCAAATCAGGAAGGCGATTCGTGACTTACGGTGTCCTAAATGCCGCAAGGCTTAGTGGGTATAAAAGGGGGTCCCGCTGATCAACAGCATTCAAAATCGAAAAGTCGCGGTCTTAACTAGAAAAGTGAAGTGAAAAGTTCTATATTCAAAGTGTGTTTTGTTCACCTTAAAGTGTGGGTGCGCGAGTGACAAAGTTTTTTTCTTAAGTGCGGTTTCACGCCAAAAGTCAACGCGAGCGAGGTTTTTGAACCTTGGTTTAAATAATTTTGTTTGAAATTGACATTTTTTTTTGGTAAATTTTGTGAAACAGGAGAGTCGTTAGTGAACGATTTTTTTTTTGAGAATTTCTTTATAAAAAAAAAAATTAATTGAGTTAGAAATAGTTTTGAATCGTTAGATCGGCTCAACATAAGTCCACTTCGCGAAAGTAGAGTTTTTCCTAAATGTTTCTTTGGCGGTTTTACACAAAGATCATTCCTTCATTATCAAGCTAAATATTTTTGACCCAAAATTCCCTTTTAAATTTTGAACGTTGTCGTTGTGAACAATATTTTTCATTGTATTCTCGTCGAAATATTTGTTGTGAATTTTTATTTTATTGGATTTTGATTCGATCGAATTTGGTGTGAATTTAAAATTCATAAATAATTAAATATGCATAAGTGCACTTACATGTACATATGTATATAAATATATATGTACACGAGAACATATGCAAACAAAAAGGTAGATTAAAAGAAGAAGAGAAAGAAAATATCGGAGGTAATTGAAATAGTCTTTGTTAAGTCATTTTAAATTTGGAAGAAGGAAAACGAAATAGCTAACTTTAATTTTAAATACAAAAACAAAAATTTTAAGCAAAAATTCTTAAAAATAAAAATATTTTAAATAATATATACGTTCTCTTGTTACAGCGCACGAAGCCAGCCGAAGGCCGCGACTTCTTTTCACATAAAGTTACACAAAATCACACGTAAAAACATACTAAAAGCTACAAAGAGTTGGCCGAAGAAAACATGCAAAATAACAACAGACACCAACCACACATACAAAATGGGTCAATAGTCCAATCAAGGGATTGGTTTCTGGCCAAAAGGGCAGCCAACGAGCCTATATTGGCCAAAAGCGTGCAAACGGATTAGCGCCAGAATCGACGAACACCAACAGACACAAGCACACGCACATAACACAGTCATCAGACTCCCAGTATAGCTACATTCGAGCTAAAAGATATAATCAAACACGCAACACCATACAATTTTCACAAAACCAACAAGAGGTAACATAACACACTTGTATATCCACAACACAACAAATTCTGGCAACGAGTCGCATCAGCCCATTAGCAACATATTTACATTTTTTTGGCCACGCAACATCCATCGTCGCTAACTTGTTGCTAAACATTTAGTGGCGCAACCACCCACGTAGCTAACAACATAGTACACGGCATCATCGGCCACATTCATCCACCTTTATTCACTACACTGAACCCCAACACGCCACTAATCACATCTGAGATCGAGAGAAGTTAAGCGCGACTCACCCGGAGCGCCCTCGCCAACTTGAATATTTTTATTTACTCACCACAGTTTCAATTTATACTTATTATATTAGGCCGTACAACTAAGTTTTTTTGAGAAAAAAAAGGATATTTGAAGTTTGAATTTATATGAATTTAATTACTTTTTAATTTAGTTAATTTTTTTTCTTATTCGTTCTATAACTTAAGGCGTATACGTTTTTCTTTTATTCTTGATTTTTCTTACCTTAATTCCATATTTAGCATATTACCACTTTTTGTCGACAGGCACACAAATTTTTGGGTTTCCACACCCAGCCCTACACAAGCATACCTATTTGTATATGCATGAGCCACTCACGAAAATTTATTCTCAAACAATATTTTTTATGGTAATACAAAATTTTCGGTAAAAAATTTTTTTGTCAAAATCTTTTTCTTTGAATTCCTAATTTTTAAATAATATCCACTCGGCACTTTCACTATCGTATTTTCGCGGTAAAAAGAAAAAAAAAAATTGTTTGTAAATATTTTTGTCAGTTTTACTATTCAAAAAGTAGTCCCAATTTGACTTAATTTTGCTTTACGCGATTTTTATTATTTTGAGTTTTTTTAGCAGGTGCATAAAAGTGTGCACATGCTTTGAACAGATACGTGAAACTAAAAACAAAAGACATTTGTGCATAGGATTAGCCGTGACCACGGTCAATCGGCCAAAGACCTGTAACAGAACAAAAAAATTCCATTGTTCTGCATATGTTGTTTGTTTTTTTCTTTTTCTACTTTCAGCTCCGCACAACGATTTGGTACCACCCCGCGGTTCTGAGCGAGGTGAGTTTATCATAAAAGAAAAAAAATTTTATGCACACACATCTTAACCCACGTACATTTATAAAATTACCATCTCAGAGTAAAATATCACCCACCCACACCTATAGTGAATTTTAGCAGTTTTTGAGAGTGAACGCACACACGTAAGTGCATTTGTACATATGTTTATACGTGTGCTTGTGTATAAATGATTAGATAGACATTAGGCCGTTGTTGAATTTTTAATTTTCTTTGTAATAATAATTATAAAAGTTTTTTTGTAAATTTTCCTTTCAAATAAAAATTAAAAGTTTGAGATTTGGATTAGGGAATATGTAATGAAACGGGAGTTATAATTGTTGATTAGCTATAAGGAGTCATCTATAAATTATTTTAATAAATATTGTTTATTAATTTGAAGTTGGAATTCATTGGAATCAGCGTCTTTATATTGTGGTATATGGGCTGAAGAGTATTATTTTTCATACATAGGTAATTTCAGCTACAACATGTCTGGCTAAAGGTAGTTTCTTTGTTGGTGTAGGTGTTGCTCTTGCGGCAACTGATGGTAAGTTCGGGTAGTTGGGGGAAAAGATGGAAGATACGTAGATACCTAAAGACGGACTTTAGTCAGGTTCAAGGGGACTCTACTCGGGAAGCGGAGCCATAGTAGAGTCCAAAGGCTGTTCACATCTCGTGAACAGGAGGGTGGGAAGGCTCCACCTGGCTCGGACAGGTTTTCTCCCGCTTTCCTATATTTATTTTTCTTTAGTTTGTTTAGATACTTTCCCTCAGGCATAAACTCAATTTTTGCTATGCAACGGTTGGGAAAAGAGAAGTGGCAAGAACCGCGCCTCAAGGCCGACGAGCCTCAGCCGGGCTATTACCATGCCAACCCGCCACTCCTCCTCTCCCGCACCATGCAGTTATGTAACAATGGCGCCCAACGTTATAGCCCACTAGTAATTTCCAATTTTTCCCATATTTCGTTTCTTTTACTTTCCAATTTTTCTTTTCGTTCACCTTAAGTTGTTTTTCAGTATACTGGTCTCAGCTTTTCACTACCTTATCTATTTTCTTAATTTTCCTTCTCGCGGACAGATTCAGGGTCACGAGGGCAACATCGCTTGTTGTCAGCAACGAGAGATATGTACCCAAGTGACAAACCAGTGGAGGGAGTGTTGACGGTGATTTCTGAGTTCCTTTTAAGAACTCCAACGTTTTTGAAAAGTGGTATCAGAAGTCATCGGCAGAACTCTAAGACGATAATTTTTTGTTTTGTTTTTGTTTTGTTGCAAGCTACATCAGCTGCCATGCGTATGATCCAGCACCGTACGAATGAGGGTAGATATTTTGACAGGGTAAAGGGGGAATTGTGGCAACCACGTCTTGTGCTAGTTCTTAAGACGCTGTAGTGCCACATTTCACAATTAAGAGGGGATTAGCTGACTCTGACTTTGGACAGAATACTTCATTACTTTACTCAACTACGCACAGAGCCCATCAGGCGAGGACAACACCAAATGCACCAACAGTACCACAATATATTTCAGAAAGTTTAAAATATCATTTGGAAACTTAATTTAAAATACTTAATCATACTGAGATTTTTACATTTTCTTATAGTTTTTTTTATCATTTATACTTTGGAATTTTTTTTTGTAAACAGACAGGTTTATTATTATTTTTTTAACACTTGTTTGAAGTTTTATTACTTTTTTTATAAATTTTTTTTTTACAATTTAATATTATTGCTTTTTAAGTTAATTTGAAACACAAACGAATTCCAGGAACCAGTTTTCTGGTTTCTTATATATTTCCCTGTTGTTATTGCTACTCTTTGAGGGTTGGTCTACAACAATTGTCTTTTATAGTTTCTCTAGCATTTTGAAGAAGTCATTGAAAATTTTAATATTATTATATTGGCAATTTTTTTTTATATGTAGGTACTTATATTTTTAAGAATTTTTCTTGAATTCGTTTTTTTTCTTTTTGTTTGCATTCTTGCTGTCATTCTGCGCAACAGTTTTGTTAAACCCAAAACAATTATTGAAATACAGTTTTTCTGTGTTTAGTTTTTTTGATTAATATCAGACAAGCGTTTTATAAATTTATATCGGTACACCGTCAAAGGTTTCTATCGAGGCTATTTATTTTGCATTTGTTGGCCTCTTTGAATTTTACCCTTTTAAATACATATACATACAAATACTTTAAGAATTGTCCATTTTTGAATTTTGCACATATATTTTTTTTACCCTTTATACACATAAGTATCTTTTTATACACTTTTTATATATATATATACACATACGTATATTTCTTTCATACCATTTTTACCATTTGAATTGCGACTGTTTATTTCAAATTTTCTTTAACTCCGATTTAAGAAATAAATCTATAGTTGAAATAACCGTTGAATTTAAAAAATTTTTTTTATGCTGTACAAAAGCGTTTCGGTTTTATTTTTTTTAGTGTCCTTTGTCCAACTTTGGAGTTTGTCGTTTTTTTCATTACGTTTCGGTAGTCAGGTTGCGGACTCCCTGTTGATACCAGTCCCTTAGTTTATGGACAAGTCCAAGGACCAGGGGGCGATTCCTAAGAGGGTTTTAGGACTGTTGGGAAGCAACAGGTGAATTACACGTAGCGTAGCAAGAGGTTTGGAGAACGAGGTGGTAGGGCCCTTATTCAATCAAATCGACACAGGCATCGAATTACCAGCCGATTTCGTCCCAATAGACCTCTGGAATCTTTGCACTGCTAGGGTATTTGGGCAAGCAGAGGTTTCGGTTACTGATAGGGTTGTCATAAACACGTCGGATCGCTCGCTGAATTTTTCGCAGAAATTGGAAAGATTGTTAGAAATGTCGGACACAGAGGAGGGAGCTGTTGGAGGTGAAGGAATACAAGACCACAAGGCAGGTGCAGCGGGGTCTGGCAGAGACAGGCGCACGCAGGCATCGGTAGAAGAGCGCATCGGCCAGCTAGGACGTATGATGGAGGTGATGATGCAGCAGAACGCTGAGATGAATCATCACATTGGCGAAGTGCGAAAGGTAAGGGAAGATATATCCACTCTTAGCAATCGTGTCGCTCATGTGGAGACATCTATGCACGCTCCTGCTGCATCAGCTCCTCCACCGAACACGTCCACGCCAGGACAAGATCGGGATGTCACCACGAACCAGCACAGAACAGCGAACCACACAGATACAGGCAACGGCCACTCCAGCTATTCTGGACGAAAGAAAGTAGATTTAGACAAATGGCACCTTAAGTTCGACGGGTGAGCAAAGGGGACGACGGTGGAAAGTTTTGTTTCAGGTTGGAACGAATGCGCGTACAATACCAGTTGTCCTATCAGCAGTTGTTTTCCGATTTCCACTGCCTAGTTTCAGGGCCCGCTCTCAAGTGGTATTGGTAGGTGCTTGAGGATCACGCCGATGACGAGTCGTTTGACTATTTTGGGTTGAAGAGGGAAATTTTATTTCAATTTAAGTCGGCAGAGTCAGACTACGAGGTAATACGCGAGATCATGGAGCGGGAGCAGCAGCCCCAACAGAACTTCGACGAATACTATGCTGACGTCCACGACCTAACGTTCCTACTGAGGTAAAGAATCCCGGAGAACGATCTGGTAAAAATTATTAAGGGCAACCTAAAGTCATATCTGGCCAACCTGACGTTATCGACAAAGAGAAAGACATTGGCGGAGTTGCAGGCCGAATGCAAGATGGCGGAAAAGTTAATTAAGGAAAACAGGTCTAGGGCGAAGCCAGTCAGCGAGTTAGGGACAAACAACGTAGATTGGTCAGAAGGTCAGGAGAGTGAGTTTAGCATAGAGGCGTTCAACAAAGACAATAGGAATTTAGGAGTTAGTAAAAATATGTCTCATGCCCCTGTCACACAAAACCATTATAAACCCAACATCCCAACCAATTTTCCCAGTCCTGTCGCAAGTTCGGCGTCCAATGTCCATAGTCAAAATGTTAGTCCTGTCCAAAACCAATTGTTTTGTCCCTCCCCGTTTCACCTTATGTTGTGTTATGCTTGTGGCATGCCGGTGGATTTCTATTTGAAGAACCCGGCAGAAGCAGCAAAAGACACAAAGTGCAAGTCGAATTTGCACTTTATGAAATGCTTTGCGTGTGGAGGTGATTCGTCCTTTTGTGTCGTTAAACCAGAGGCGGGAAACCGGGCGTTGGTAGAGATGTCCGGGAGCTCTGCCTCAAACCAGGATCGCCCGGGGAATTAATTGGAGATAGGCAGATAGAAATTTTAAAAAGAGATAGGGAGAACGAGGTAAAGGAAAAAGTAGAGCAAAAGAAGAAAGTTGAGCCAGTTAGAGATAGTTTACATGTGAGGAAGTTGAGGTATGAGGAAGCAAGGAGAAGAATATTCTGCGAAGAGATCAAGGCTAAAAAGAAGAAGAAAAATTTCGAAAAAATACGGAAGATGCGGGAAAAACACAAGATTTTCAGGAGGATAAAAAAAAAGATTATTTCGACCATAGTTACTTTGCAGGGTGATAATAGGTTGTTCGCCAAAACGGAGATCGGTGGACGCAAGGTGCTCGCGCTCTTAGATTCCGGGGCCGTGGCTAGCTGTTTGGGGAAAAACGCCCATAAATTACGCGAAGGGAAGGAAAGCCTGATTCTGCCAATTCAGGGTCAACATGTGAAGACAGCCAATGGGGGTGGAACCGCGGTTGTTGGTGTAGTGACTCTTCCAGTACTCTGGGACAGTACCACTCGGGAGCTGGAATTTCTGATAGTGCCTGGGCTGCAAAAAGAGGTCTATCTAGGGATCGATTTCTGGAAAGCCTTCCAGCTTAATGTAGTCAGTAGGGGGCTCCAAATCCAATCAAAGGTTTCGGTCGTATCAGAGCTTACTCCTGCTGATGGTGACTTATTATTCGATGCGGTGCAACATGATTTGAGTCCCGAAGAAACTGTAGCTTTGGATCGTGTAAAAGCACAGTTTCCTTCCTTCGCAATTTTTGGGTTGGGTAAGACCGATGTAGAGGAGCACGTCATCGAGGTGACGGATGAGCATCTTCCTGCGAAGCAGCGCCACTACCCTATTTCTCCGGCAATTCAAAAATTAATATTCGCAGAACTGGACAGGATGTTGGAGATGAGCGTTATTGAAGAGAGCAACAGTTGATGGAATTCCCCCGTCTCACTCTTCATGAAAAGAGCTAAAAACGCCTATGTTTGGATGCCCGCAAATTAAATGATCGCACCATCAAAGACGCCTACCCACTCCCACATATAGACGGTATTCTAAGTCGGCTTGAGAATACCACGTACATATCTGCCATTGAATTAAAAGACGCGTTTTGGCAGATACCTTTAGAGCGAAAGTCCAGGGAGAAAACTGCTTTCACTGTACCTGGTAGACCTTTGTACCATTTCACAGTAATGCCTTTTGGACTGTGCAACGCGGCACCACGAATGTGTCGTTTGATGGACAAGGTCATCCCCGCTTATCTTCGTGAATCTGTGTTTGTTTACCTAGATTATTTACTGGTTTGTTCCGAGAATTTTTCGTCCCATTTATTAACCTTTTATAACAAAACAAAAAAATTCAAGTAAATTGGAATGTTTAGGAGACTTCTATAAAATAGTAAATCAACTTCAGACAGTCCACCTATCCTCTAAAGAAAGCCCATAGAACATTTTTAAAAATCACCATAACTACTAAATTGCAAAGAAACTCCTCAGATCTTCCTCGCTATTGGTGTGACGAAAATACCCGACACACTAGGGACCTACCCAAAGAACTAGAAGGTTTAAAGAAATTGTGGAAGATAATAGGTACGGAAAGGGAACCCACAATTGAGGACATTATAAATCCCACTACCAAAGAAGAAGAAATAATGCGTATGATGAGGAAAGTGTTCCCCAACAATGCCAAATGCTAAGTAGCATCAAAAAAAAAAAAACGCATTTTCAACCTAAAAATTAGGAAAAAGATTGAAGCCCAATGTGGCGTAGACAAAAAATAGTAACAATAAACAATACAGAAATAATGTAAACAATACAAAAATAATATCAACAAAATCACTCTTAGATCTTTATAATGTCAAATAAATCTGTGCAAAAATGGCATAAAAACTAACAAAAAAAAAAAAAAAATTGTACAATTTTTCCAACAACTTTTATGTCAACTAAATAAGGAAAAATAATAAAAATAAAAAGGAATGCTTAAGATAAAGAATACAATCAAAAATTTTATTAAAAATTCAATTTAGTTCAACTCTCATAAAAGTAGAGGAAAATCTCAAAATGTCTTGGTGGACAAAAATAGCCCAAGGCATTATGGTAGCCATAGCTGGCTACGAAGTAGAAAAAGAAAGCTCTGAAATAAGATATAATAAAATAATCAAGTATGAGCCATCAACTAGGGTAGATACAGAAAGTAATCCGAACATCCCAGATGTTTGGTTAGCAATTATAGGTTGTGTATTCATGCTATTGATCATCACAATAGCTATGATGCTCAACAACTATATAAAGCACAAATTTAGGCAGGTAAAACCCGCCACAACTCGCATCTAACCCATTACCAGTACCAAACCAAAGCTGAGGAAGAGCGCTAAATTCAAATAAATCTCAAATAGTAAACCTAAAAATGTCACAATCGACAGTAAAAGCAACACTGCCTAAAGTGAACAGCAAATCAAAAAAAAAAAAAATTTTCGCATAACTCCTTTTATGGCTCCTGACAAAAATGGTCATGAAACAATAGGAAATTTTAGGACAGTGGAAATAGGCAAAAACTAAGAAACTTTTAAAACCAGCCCATAACAACAAAAAAAAAAATTATGAAGAATAGTCACAAAGAGAACCTATAAAAATATAAGTGAAGCGCTATACAAATTTGCAATAAGACATGTCGCGCTCGTTTTCATCTTAGGATAGAAAAATGGTAGCGTAGGAAATACAAGAAACCTGATTGTGGATGATAAAATTGACTTAGGACAATTACTTATCAGGCTGTACAAACGTTGTACAAATGCCGCCAATCTAGGACTTGGTATTTATGTATAAGAAAATCACAATTGTCCTAAGGGACAAATTGGTGGAAAATGATTATTTACTCGAGTAGGCAAATTTAAAATAATAAAAGTAGGTACCCAAATTCTCTAAGATCAAACAATTGCACAAACCCAAAAAGGTTGTGAAAGTGACAAATCCCGGTATAAAAAGAAATTCTTCATAAAAGTCATGACGATTCTGTCTTGGTGGCCGCCGCAGAAATCGCATGACAAATAAGATCAAAGAAGTAGCTGGAAAATATGAAATTATGGAAAAAAAAAGAACATTTATAAATACGAAGATTTTTTTTGCACCCACTGTACCTTCCACTTATCCATTAATGGAGCCACTACCAATACATAACTGTCCGCTCTTCCATCAGCAACCCCTCTATTTTTTTTATGCAGTTATTACAGATTTACCTTATTATGAATGAAAAATGTCAAGCGAAAAAAAAAAATCTTTTCCTTGAATAATATGCGGAATTAGTTAAAATAATATACATTCATTTATTGCCTAGGTCTAATAAGGCCATATTTTTACATATTAGGAAAATAGTTTACTTTAACCCCAATAGATTAGAAACTATTAATAGCAAAATTTCTTTTTCTCTAACCCTAGGTAGATAAATAATAAAAATTATTCAATAACTTATTTACATAGAAAAAATTCGATAGGAAAATATTTTGCATAAGTTCATAAATAATAGTAGGAACTATAAAAATAATTTAGAAAATAATGATAGGAACAATAAAGATAAGGATATAGCAGTCCATACATTCATAACTTAAAGTAAAGAATCATTCCAATTTACTCAATTTGTAAAAACATGCCGATTTTTAAGTGAGTCGACGCTCTTAAAGACCGACTATGCAAAAACAAATTAAAAAATTCTCTATATGTAAATACTCAAAAATTTTTTTTTGAAAAAAGACCTATACAAAAAAAAATATATATGTAAAATGTAAACATTTTTGAAAAAAAGAGGATATGCACTAAAATATAACAATAAAAATAGCAAGGTCAGCAAATCGAAAACCAATCAAACAACCTCTTTCACTACAATATCAAGTAACAATAAAATATCAAAATCATTGAAAATATGACAAAGAGTCTTATACAATTGTTCACAAAACAATTATATAACACTCTTTTTTCTAAGGCGGTTGGTGTAGCATTATACGTCATACCCACTGTAATGTAGCATTATGCTTCATACCCACTGTAACACACTTGCAAGAATACTCATCATAAACTCCAAATATATTTTAGTAATAATCATATTACAATATTGTCCAACATAAATTATTGAACTAACCCAGACGGTTAACCAACATCATGGAATGCCGAATATGAGACCCATATCCATTCACAGCTAATAAATTTTGAGTACACATACAAATATACAACCCATTGTGGGAAAATACCAAAACACTCAAATTGATCTGCTGACGTTGCTAAACAACATGTACAAACCTACTTGTATGGAGCCATGCATACAAAACTACATGTATACAAAGACTGTATACAAACGTACATGTATGCATACTCCATTTCCTATGTACTTACTTTTAGTTATTAGTATTAAGATATTTATGAATGTATAGGTTAAGTCAATTACTATAAAAGACAAGAATTTATTTAATAAAGCGAAGATTTAATGTCGCACCATCAAACGCGCAACGTCTTTTAATTCCTAATACTTCACTGGTCCACCTTTATGATGATATCGCGAAAAATCGTCCACCTATAGAACTAAGGCCCAATCCCTTTTATAATACCCATTAACACCTTTCATTTGATACCCATATCGTACAAACACATTCTAGAGTCACTCCTGGTCCACCTTTATGGCGATATCTCGAAAAGGCGTCCACCTATAGAACTAAGGGTCACTCCCTTTTAAAACCCTCATTAGTACCTTTAATTTTATACCCATATCGTACAAACACGTTATAGAGTCACCCCTGGTGTAGTGTAAACAGCCAACAATTTCAATGCCAAAACGTGTAAACCACTTAATGTGCCACCCTGTAACAAAATGAGTCTAAACTTTAATCAACAGAAAGCAGCTCATTTACTAATTGTTGCTGATAGCGCAATTCCCACGATTTAATACAGATGTGTGTGCACCGCGCGGCTAAACCAAATTTGCATTTAAGCAAATTTGCTGATACTGCATTTCCACCAGACGTCACAAATCAACACAAATATGAAGGTACATATTTCTGTCAATTTGTATGTAGATATGTCAGTATGTAAAGTTTAAAGTAAATATGTATGTAAGAATATGTTTAGAATAAGTAAATATGTTTGTAAGGATATGTTTATAATAATTTAGTATAAATAAGCTGACAATATTTGAATAAAGGCAATTCGTACTTTAAACCCAAAACGCACATTTTATATGGCGATCCTGCCTTTGATTCTGCTGGCTGATTATTCAGCCTAAGTTCATAACTGGCAGAGATAATACTGGCTTATTACATCCTAAGCCTTATAAAAAAGCGAATTTATCAAACACAATAGTTTTTCTAAATTTACTCATGAATAAAAGTAAAGGGAACAGTGCGAGCAGCAGTAGACGGAAAGGAAGAAAGTGAAAGGCAAGGCGGAGAACAACCAGCGGCACCAGCAATATCAACATAATAAAGTTTGAATTGGTATACAAAAGGAGTCACAGCAGAGTTGGTGCTAAACACAAATCTACGTCCTTAGCCAGCCAGAAATGTCCAATGGTGATGAGGTGCTAAATAATTGGGAAGAAATTATTGGAGTAGGTCAGAGCATAAAAATGGTGGAATAAACAACATGACTGGCAGCGTAATACACGCATAGGAGAAGTGGAATAACATTTTTGATCCTATCAAAAAAAAAAAATTATAATAATATAATAATTTTGGTAATTATAAATAAATTTAAGGAAAAAGCTTAGGAAACATTTTATTTCTAGTTAAACTACTAAACATTTCTTTCTAAAAAAACCTTAAAAAAAAAATTAATAAAGAAAAAATAGAATAGAACTAAGGCAGATTAAATAAAAATGAAAAAAAGGCTTAAAACACAAAATACAAAGATGAAAAAAAACATTGCATAAAAATTATTTTAAATAATATTTTGTAAAATTAATTAAATAAAAGCAAAATAAATTATACCTAAATATTAAAAATTTTAACATAAAAGAACAAATTTAGGGTAAAATGGAAGGCTTTACGATAAGAAATAAGTACAAGAAATTTTAAATTAGAAAGCTGGTTTAAAAATTAGTAAACAGTTAAAATCCTTTTTCAAAAATTCTAAAAAGGACTATTAATAAAATAGTAATCTTTTCAAAGGAACAGGAAATTTCTTGCTTTCACAATGTCTTGGTGGAAAAAATTGGCAAACGATATTACGATAGCCATAGCTGGTTATGAGATAGGAAAAGAAAACCCAGGAAATTCGGAAAACAAGGTATCAGAGAACCGACTAATTAAATATGAGCCCCCAGTTGAAGGAGAAACCAACAACATTCAAAACATCCCCGACGTTTGGTTAGTCATTTTATTTTTCGCATTCATACTATTGATCATTGCAATAGCTATGATGCTCAAAAATTATATCAAGATTTAATTTAGACAGCTAAAAAGCATCCAAGAGCGTGTTTAAAAACAAAAACCTTATTACCTTACTATTAAAAACTCATTTCCAAACAATAACCCTCAAAATGCTCCAATTAACAGTATATTTTATTGAGACAGCTTTATCAGCACTGTATAAGTTCGATAGCAAACCAAAAATTTGAATCATCTTTTTGGATGCTCATGACATCTTTGCAAAAGTTTTGTTGGACAATTTTTTAAAAATGCATGTACTTAATATTCTTCTAAATAATTACATACCCATTATTAAAAAAAACGAATTTGATATAAATATCACAATTAATGCTTCAAAGAATACATAGCTAGAAATAAAAATGTCAGTGGAAGCATGCAAAACTCTAAAAGAAAAAAAAACCAGCCAATAACACTATTACCAACAGTAATGAAGAAATTAAGAGTCACAAAGAGAACCTTATTATAAATAAAGCGCTTAATAAATAAATAAATTTGCAATTAGACATGTCGCGCTCGTTTTCATCCAAAAGGATAGAAAATTTGTAGCATAATAAATACAAGCAACCAGATTGTTGAGGAAGTTATTGACTTAGGACAATATTCGACCAGGCTGAAAAATGCCGGCAATCTAGGACTTGTAAAATAAAAACACAGTTGTCCTTAGGGACAAATTTATTGTTAATGAATAGTAATACTCGAGTATGCAAATTTAAATAATATAAAATAGGTACCCAATTTATCAAAGATCTAATATTTGTGTTAACCCCAGAAGTTATGCATGTGACAAATGTCGACAAAAATTAAAGAAATTCTTCATAAATATCATGACGATCCCATCTGGGAAGGCCACCCAGAAACCGCATGACACATAAGATATAATAAAAATATTGCTGGAAAATATGAAAAACTAGCTATACCGGGGTTCGTTGTAACGCCCGAGATCGAATGAATGTTGCGTTATCTTTTCTGTTTTATTTGTTGGTAATTTAGTTTATTGTTCTGTAAATTGAATTCAATTTTGTGCGCATATTTGGTGAAATTTTCGTTTAAAATATTTTATTATTGTATCTTATTGTAATGCTTGTGGGTACACAATATTTTTGGTTTTTTCGTTCGGTGCAAATATAAACAAATTTTTTGGCGTTCCAACTCTAGAGCAAGCAACAAATAGCCTGGCCATGGGAAAAGCACAGACTCTCTAAATTAAATCCTGCAAAAGTAAGCCATTGTCCTTGTGATTTTTTGATTGTAATTGCAAAAGCAAGGCGTACAGGAAACTGTAAGAGCTTAAAATTGAATGGCAAAACTGTAGGAATCATTGGGAACCGTGGAATGAGCACATCTTCAGCTTCGCTTTTACCGATGATGGATGTTGCTTCGATTACATTCGGCATAAATTTCTTAACGCAAAATCTGGTTCCTTTGCACAGTTTTGGTGTGTCTAAATGATTGGTGAGCCAATTTTCAAAGTTAATATCTGCGCAGGCATTTCAGGTGGTTCTAAAGAGTTTAGAAATTCAATTGGATAATTCACAATTTTATCTTAATCTGTAAATGTGTCGATCGATTTATATTTTGCCACTTCACAAGGAATTTGGTTTTGAATGCGATCACATTTTTTAACATGATGATTTTGGGAGCTAGGATTGCTCGTTCGCATAGCCAAAAAAAACTTAAATTTAAAATTCTTTATTCTGAAATATGAAAAACCTTCGTCTTGATCGAAGGAACCTATAGCCGAAATTTGGTTATGATTGAAGTGTGGGAAATACGTTTCCATAGGGACACACACACAGAATTTGATTTTTATAGAAGATGTAGATGGAGTGAAGCTATCAAATTTTTTAACGGCGGCAGATTACTAAACGTCCAAAAGGAATAACAGCCCAACTCAAAAATGCAGTCAAACTTTAGTTGTTAAAATAACCTAAAATTGTACGGCAGCCATAGTTCTGGAAAATCCCATTTGTAGGGAAGGTGCCACGCCCTTTTTTTCCCAATCCCACATTTTACTGGAGATGTTAGGACTTAACGTCATATAGCTCCTTACCAATTTTCATTATCCTACCATTACTATATCCAGAGATATGCAGTAAGATATATTCCATTTGTATGAGAGGTGCCACGCCCCCTTTTTCCCAATTCCACATTTTCTTGGTGATGTTAGGGATTGAGCTCATATAACACCTTACTGAATTTCATTGTTCTGGCATATATACCCTCAGAGTTATGCAGTACCAAATATTCCATTTGTATGGGAGGTGACACGCCCCTTTTATATATCGAAATTATTATACTCAGTTGAGCACAGCTCATAGAGATTATTAAGTTTGATTGTATAACGGTTGGTTGTACAGGTATAAAGGAATCGAGATAGATATAGACTTCCATATATCAAAATCATCTGTCCGTCCGTCCGCCCGTTAACACGATAACTTCAGTAAATTTTGAGGTATCTTGATGAAATTTGGTATGTAGGTTCCTGAGCACTCATATCAGATCGCTATTTAAAATGAACGATATCGGACTATAACCACGCCCACTTTTTCGATATCGAAAATTTCGAAAAACCGAAAAAGTGCAATAATTCATAACCAAAGACAGATAAAGCGACGAAATTTGGTAGGTGAGTTGAATTTATGGCGTAGAGATGAAAATTAGTAAAATTTTAGACAATGGGCGTGGCACCGCCCACTTTTAAAAGAAGGTAATTTAAAATTTTGCAAGCTGTAATTTGGCAGCCGTTGAAGATATCATGATGAAATATGGCAGGAACGTTACTCCTATTACTATATGTACGCTTAATAAAAATTAGCGAAATCGCAGAAGGACCACGCCCACTTAAAAAAAAATTTTTTTAAGTAAAATTTTAACAAAAAATTTAATATTTTTACAGTATATAAGTAAATTATGTCAACATTCAACTCCAGTAATGATATGGTGCCACAAAATACAAAAATAAAAGAAAATTTCAAAATGGGCGTTGCTCCGCCCTTTTTCATTTAATTTGTCTAGGATACTTTTAATGCCATAAGTCGAACAAAAATTTACCAATCCTTTTGAAAATTGGTAGGGGCTTTTATGACGTTAATTGTTTTCCGTGAAAATGGGCGAAATCGGTTAAAGCCACGCCCAGTTTTTATACACGGTCGTCCGTCTGTCCTTCCGCATTGCCGTTAACTACGATAACTACAGCAAAACTCGACATATCTTTACTGAACTTAGTTCACGTACTTATCTGAACGCACTTTATCTTGGTATAAGAAATTAACGAAATCCGACTATGACCCGCCCACTTTTGTGATATCCAAAATTACGAATAATGAAAAAATGCCATAATTCTATACCAAATACGAAAAAAGGGATGAAACATGGTAATTTGATTGGTTTATTGACGGGAAATATAACTTTGGAAAAAACTTTGTAAAATGGTTGTGACCCCTACCATATTAAGTAGAAGAAAATGAAAAGTTCTGCAGGGCCAAATAAAAAAACCCTTGAAATCTTTGTAGGTATTACATATATAAATAAATTAGCGGTCTCCAACAGATGATGTTCTGGGTCACCCTGGTCCACATTTTGGTCGATATCTGGAAAACGCCTTCACATATACAACTACCACCACTCCCTTTTAAAACTCTCATTAATACCTTTAATCTGATACCAATATCGTACAAACACATTCTAGAGCCACCCCTGGTCCACCTTTATGGCGATATCTCGAAAAGGCGACCACCTATACAGCTACCACCACTCCCTTTTAAAACCCTCATTACTACCTTTAATTTGATACCCATATTGTACAAACGTATTCTAGAGTCACCCCTGGTCCACCTTTATGGCGATATCTCGAAAAGGCGACCACCTATACAACTAAGGCCCACTCCCTTTTAATAATACTCATTAGCACCTTTAATTTGATACCAGTATCGTACAAACAAAGTCTAGAGTCACCACTGGTCCACCTTTATTGCGATACCTCGAAAAGGCGTCCACCTATAGAACTAAGGCCCACTCCCTTTTAAAATACTCATTAACACCTTTCGTTTGATACCCATATTATACAAACGTATTCTAGAGTTACCCCTGGTCCACCTTTATGGCGATATTTCGAAAAGGCGACCACCTATACAACTACCACCACTCCCTTTTAAAACCCTCATTAATACCTTTAATTTGATACCTATATCGTACAAGCACATTCTAGAGTCACCCCTGGTCCACCTTTATGGTGATATTTCGAAAAGGCGTCCACCTATAGAACTAAGGCCCACTCCCTTTTAAAATACTCATTAACACCTTTCGTTTGATACCCATATTGTACAAACGCATTCTAGAGTCATCCCTGGTCCACCTTTATGGCGATATCTCGAAAAAGCGACCACCTATACAACTACCACCACTCCCTTTTAAAACCCTCATTAATACCTTTAATTTGATACCCACATCGTACAAACAAATTCTAAGGTTACCCCTGGTCCACCTTTATGGAGATATCTCGAAACGGCGTCCACCTATGGAACTAAGGATTACTCCCTTTTAAAATGCTCATTAACACCTTTCATTTGATACCCATATCGTACAAACAAATTCTAGAGTCAACCCTGATCCCCCTTTATGGCGATATCCCTAAATGGCGTCCACCTATAGAACTATGGCCCACTCCCTCATAAAATACTCTTTAATGCCTTTCATTTGATACACATGTCATACAAACACATTCCAGGGTTTCCCTTGGTTCATTTTCCTACATGGTTATTTTCCCTTATGTTGTCACCATAGCTCTCAACTGAGTATGTTATGCTCGGTTACACCCGAACTTAACCTTCCTTATTTGTTTTTAGCCTAAGACCTATGTGTTGATCGAAGGAACCTATGGCCAAAATTTGGTGATGATTGAAGTGTGGGAAATACGTTTCCATAGCGAATACACACACACATAAAATTTGATTTCTATATATATAGATGGTATAAGAAAAGATATGAAAAATTGTTGCATCCGCTGTACCCATTGGTTTAACCACTTATCACTATATAACTACCTCTTGCTCTAGCAGCAACTGAATCTACCCAATCTACTGTATATAATACGCTCAGAGAACCCGTTTAAGAACAATGTCAATTTTCAACACTGTAACCATTATATTATTCTATACGTTTTAATTTTAACTTAAAATGGACTACCAATACAAAAGCTTTGTTTAACCGTTTTCATCTAGGAAAACCCCGCCTTTTAGAGAGGCCATAATTTTAGATAATAGGATTTTTGGATCTAGTTAAATAGATAGTAGATATATAGGGCCCTGTAGAATAGAAAATATCAATAAGAAAAATAATTGTATAATACCCTATAAGGTGGAAAATATCGATAAAAAAAATAATTTTACTCTAATACCCAATAAGGTAGAAAGCATAGATAGAAATAATAATAAATACACTTTAATCCCGTCTAGAATAGGAAATAATGATAAGCAAAAATTTTCCAATAACATAGAAAATACCGATATCATAAACAATAAAAAAAAATAATACACAAAAATAGACTTAAATAATTAGAATAAGTAAATTTTCAAATTGTAAACATAAAATACAAAATATAGAATTAATTTATTTACGATTTTAATAATCGGGGATTGCCCATATTGCTTTTATAAATGTATGAAAACATTTATTTGAAGCAATTTTATAATTTATTTAATAATTTGGGAAACATTTAAACAACGTGACATCAGGAAGGACAAGGCGACAGCTGTTTCGATTATACCTTGTAAATCTCTTCAAAGCCTTTTCTCCCGGGAGTGGGAGTCGAACTCGCACTCCTACGATAGTTGAAATGGTTATAAACGCATTCAGCTACGTCATGCCTTAGTTGTTGTAAAGTTTTTCCCAATTGCCTTCTTTTTGCATAGTCTAATCTTTTACACATTGCATACTTCGTATGCAACTATGTGCCAAAGCTGTGCTTGGTATGGCGGTTTTCAAAGAAACTTTGGTTTTGTTCCTGTTTTTGTTCTATTTATAGAACTACAACGAATTAACCAATTTTGTCTGTTTGTATGATTTTAATAATCGGGGATTGCCCATATTATATTATTTTCCCAAATTATTAAATAAATTTATTTACATTTAGCTAAATAAAAATAGAATGCTCATGCCAAATGCATAAGCATTTTGAAAAAAAGGGAGATGTAGTGTAAACAGCCAACAATTGCAATGCCAAAACGTGTAAATCACTTAATGTGCCACCCTGTAACAAAATGAGTCTAAACTTTAATCAACACAAAGCGGCGCATTTACTAATTGTTGCTGATAACGCAATTCCCACGATTTAATGCAGATGTGTGTGCACCGCGCGACTAAGCCAAATTTTCATTTAGGCAAATTTGCTGACACTGCATTTCCCGCAAACGTGACAAATCAACACAAATATGAAGGTACATATTTGTGTCGATTTGTATGTAGATATGTAAGTATGTAAGGTTTAAAGTAAATATGTGTGTAAGAATATGTTTAGAATAAGTAAATATGTAAAGTTTAAAGTAAATATGTATGTAAGAATATGTTTATAATAATTTAGTATAAATAAGCTGACAATATTTGAATAAAGGCAATTCGTACTTAAACCTCAAAACGCACATTTTATACTGGTCCTCTTTTATGGCGATATCTCGAAAATGCGTCCATCTATAGAACTAAAGCCCACTCCCTTTTAGATAATCATTAACACCTTTCATTTGATACCCATATGATACAAACGCATTCTATAGTCACCCCTGGTCCACCTTTACGGCGATACCTCGAAAAGGCGTCCACAAAAAGAACTAAGGATCACTCCCTTTTAAAATACTCATTCACACCTTTCATTTGATACCAATATCGTTCAAACACATTCTAGAGTCACCCTTGGTGCACCTTTATTGCGATATCTCGAAAAGGCGTCCACCTATATAATTAAGGCCAACTCCCTTTTAAAATACTTATTAACGCCTTTCTTTTGATGCTCATATCGTACAAACATTTTCTAGAGTCACTGCTGGTCCACCTTTATGGCGATATCTCGAAAAGGCGTCCACCTATAGAACTACGGCCCACTCCCTTTTAAAATACTCATTAGCACCTTTCATTAGATACCCATGTCATACAACCACATTCCAGGGTTACCCTAGCTTCATTTTCCTACATGGCGGTTTTCCCTTATTTTGTCTCCAAAGCTCTCAGCTGAGTATGTAATGTTCGGTTACACCCGGACTTAGCCTTCCTTAGTTGTTTTATTTACTTCATCTTGTGATTCCACCATGGGTATGGAGCTCCTTAAACAAAAATATAAAAAATAAGTAAAATCAAATGAAATTGACATAGAATTATGGTGAAATTACTTGAAATTGAATTTAAAAATAACTTTTTTCACACCACCCGGGAGGTACACCGTTGTCGCACTACCGAAGTTAGTTTTGGGTGCTTGGTTCCCCAGTAGGCCAATATCACCCATATAATCTACATATACATACATATATCGCCCATTTACTTCAGTAGTGTCGTAATTCAAAAAACGTGGACTTTTAGTTAAAAACGAAAAAATGTGCTAAAGGAATTTAGCTTATTTCCTACCACCCCTTAGGTATGCAATTGGTGCTTTACGGACTTAAATTTTGTATAAACACATATTGTAACGAATTTAGAGAAATTCCACTTATTTTACACCTTCTACTAACGTTCGTATCACTAAATTGTTGAATAAATAACTCCAATATTCAATAATGCAAAATGGTCTTTATTAGACTACTTTGAATATACTTCACAATAACACTTATACTTCGCAACTGATAGTGTGCTTAAATCAAACTGATTTTCTGACTACATAGCTTGCGCTCTTTTATACTAGCTGCTGCTCCATTCGCATATTTCTACTACAGTCTAGACGTTTCGCCTGCTAGAACTTAGCTATATACATCTATATTTATAGTTTATGCGTTTCACATAATCATATGCGTGTGTACGTGTAGCAACTCTTCGGATGATGACTACATGCGTTTGGGAGTATCTCTCTGCTGCTTGTATTTATATGTGTACATGATGACGATTGCTTATGTACACACTGCTTAGTATCGGCTTAGTAATGGTAGTATCGCTTAGTGATACTAATATTCGTCACACTGCCCTCCACATAAGTCTGATCGTCCCGATTAGAAAAATCTCTCGATCTAACCGCTGCTTGCCTCTCCAAATGAACCACCTTCTATTCCGTGGTTTTCCAATGGTTTGTATGCGGTAGATGGCTCCACTGATCCTCTTCCCAAGTTTGTATGGGCCTTCCCAACTGCACCAAAATATGGATGGAACCCCTTTCCGCGAGTGAGGGTTGTATAGCAGCAGCAAATCTCCCTCCAAGACAGGTGCATAGACATGAAAAGTAGGCCCAAAGCTGTAAAACAGATGGGCTCCAATAGCGAGGTAGCAACTACCTCGGAAGCTGCGAGTCAGAGTGAAGTTCCAATTACGAAAGTAGGAGATAAGCCAAAGGGAGATAACGCTAAGACTCCGGCTTTCTCGGAGCCGATAAAGGGAGTTTACGCTAAGACTCCGGCTTTCTCGGAGGTTCCAAAGGGAGATAACACTAAGACTCCTGCTTTTCCCGAGAAGATAAGTGATGTGGCAAAGCAGTCACTGACTGTGGCCCTGGTTGATCGTAGCAGTCCTTTCGGACAAATGACTACTGAAAGGTGCAGATCTGTGGAAAGGGAGCTTATTAGCTTAATGCTTAAGATGATGTGGGAACAACCAACAACATCGCGAGCTTGCGGTGGCTGGAGGAAGTGGTTCCAAACCTCCAGAGGCAAGGCACGAATGCGCGGTTTGAGGTGGTGGGTAAAGCGCAAATCCCCACGGTACCAAAAGTTAAGGTATGGATACCATGCGTGATGAAGTCGGAGGATACACTGCGACTTCTGCCGAATAAGAATCCGAACATACCGATACAGGATTGGAAGGCACTTACTGTATCTCGGCCTACCGAGGATGGTGAGTTCTACATCTTCCAAATAAAAAAGCAGGCGGAGGATATTTTGTACACGCAGCTTGGTAAAATGTCGTTTGACACTGGCAAAATCTACATGCGACTCTGGAAAAGAATTGCCGAGGATAAAAACCCTAACACGCTAGAGGTGGGCGAATTCGAAAAGGACCTCAAAAGCCTAAGGGAAAAAAGACAGGTGGAGGACCCCGACATCACCACGAACGTGCTAGAAGAGGACCAACCGCTAAATGGTTCTGTGACTCGCACAGAGGAACACCCGGCACAAAAGTCACGAGAGGCTGAAGGCGGCCTCGAATACTCTAAACCAAAAGGACAAGGAGAGGACGAAGACGTTAAGACGAAAGTGCTGGAGGGGGACAAACAGCCCAATGGTGCTGCGAGTCCTACAGATAAACCTCCAACACAATAAAGTGGCGTCGAGCAAACTCCTCCTAACCCTTGAGGAGGGTTCGTTTGACGTGGCGCTGATCCAGGAGCCGTGGCTCTCATCGGGAGGAAAGGTTTCTGGACTTAGCGCGCGCCTGTTTGGCGTTTACTACGCGCAAACGGAAGGACGGGTGCGAGCTGCAGTAATGGTAAGGAAACAGCTGCATTGATATAAGCTGCCTAATTAGGTACACCGATGAGGATCTCGCAGCGGTGGCCGTTGAGCAAAAGAATAAGCAGGCATTTATCCTGGCGTCCTGCAACATGGCCCATGCTGCGGAGGTTCCACCGATGGAGTGCAAAAGGCTAGTACAGGAGGAAGGGCGGTTGGTCATAGGCGCAGATGCAAATATGCACCACAATGCGTGGGGAGGAGCAGATACGAACGAGAGAGGCGAATCTCTAATTTGTTACACCCTGGAAACCAATTTGCAGATAGCCAACAGGGGAAATATCCCTACATACATTGGTCCAACATCCAGTAATGTACTGGGTATTACATTGAGCTCGGAGCGTGATATATCAAGGTATGATTGGATGGTTCTTGATGTACCGTCCTTCTCCGACCATGCGTATATCAGATTCAGGATCCCCTAAAGAAGGTAGAGAAGGGAGGAACATTTAGAAACCCTAGGTCAACGAACTGGACTAAATTCCAGAAACATGTAGAAAAAAAACTGGTACAACCCAAAGAGGTTGCTAATGTAGAGGAACTGGAGGAGTTGTTCCTAACAAGGACGCTTATGATTGCGTATAACAAAGCTTGACCTCTAAGAACTAAGAAGATTCAGAGGAAAATCGCCGGGCCCAGATGGTATATTCCCGGCCATGCTACAAGTCTCAAGTAGGGCGGTCGTGGAATATCTTTAAATAATATTCGATGGGTGCATAAGACTGAATCATGTACCGCACTCTTGGAGAACTTCTCGTGTAGCTCTTCTACCAAAGGCGGGGAAGATCGGTCACGTGTATCCCAAAGACTACAGCCCATTAGCTTAACATCATTTCTGCTCAAAACCTTTGAGAGGCTGATAGATGTGTACATAAAGTCCAACGTGGATGAAAAGCTGCTCTCCACAACACAGCATGCGTACACCAAAGGCAAGTCGGTAGACACCGCATTGCATAGGGTGGTAATAAGCATAGAGAAATACCTGGAATATAAGGAGTATGCTCTAGGAGTCTTCTTGGACATTGCTGGGACTTTCAATAATGTTACAAAATGGGCGATTATGGATGGTCTTAATTACATTAAAGTACATCCTGCCTTATTCAGATGGATCGGCTGCATGTTAAATTGCAGAAAGATTACATCACAATGGGGATTGTAAGAGGCCACGAAATCAGTGGACAGGGGCACGGAAAAAATTAGAGGGGGTATGCAGACTATCGATGTTTAGCATTACGGGAGCCCTGAAAACAACCCCGACGGCTGCACTGTATGCCATTCTGCACATCCCACCAGTAGACCTGGTAGCAAAGAACAAAGCGTTAACGACCGCAACCAGGCTCGGTGCTTCGGGGCAGCTTGAGTGCCGACCATATGGCCATAGTAGTATAGCGTCATCAATCACAAGACGAACAGACTACATGATCCCTATATGCGCTTCGAGGGAGATCTTAAGGCCACAATAGAGGTGGACGTTTGGGGCAAGGGTGCGCAAATGGCGGACGAGGCGATACATGTGTACACCGATGGTTCCAAAGTAGTGGAAGGAGTAGGGTCTGCGGTATACTGCGCTGATCCGGAAATAAGCAGATCCTACAGGCTGCCGGATTATTGTGTAACAGCACCCTTAACAAATAATAAAAATGTCACCCTGTTTCCAAATTGCTGCAACACCCGTTGTCTACTGTGAACGGACAATAGGTGTTGGACAACTTGGAAACGGAGCAATTCGGCTCGGCAGAAAAAACCGGCCATTATAAAAATTTGCCAGACATAGTGTTCGGACGTGCTTGTCAGAATAAATTAAAACTAAATTAAAATAAACGTGTTTAAATTAAAAGTAAAAAGAAAGTTTTTTTATTTTGTACCGAATGAGTGTCCTGCGGAAAAGACCGCCCCTTTCTTCACCATAACCTACAGGAGAGCATCGATCTGAAGGCGGCGCCCTCCACGGCAAGTACCCAAAGAAAGCAACCTAATGCGGGTAGACACCCGCCTGGTAAGGAGGGTGCACATGGCGACCGTGACGAAGGTATGTGGTGGTGTTAAATTTTTTAAAAGCAGTTCTAATTGGCAGTGAAAATACACGATTTTAAATTGAAATAAAAGAAAATTTTTAATACAATAGAACTAATCCTACGTTAACTGGAGGAGAAATAAACCAAATTAAAGAAAGCGCTAAATAATCAAAATTGTCTAAAAACTACAACTAAATTATACAGAAATCATACAAAAAAAAACTTTAAAAAACAAAATATACTAAACCTACTAATAAATGATACAGAAGTAATACAAAACTAAATATCTACTTGTAGAAAATAAAATGTTTAATACAACAAAACTAATATTACGACTAAATTTAACACAAGTAACACAAAATCTTTAATACAATAAAATAAACTAAAAACTATATATAAATACAACGGAAGTAATTGAAAGAGAAAAAATAGAAAATTCTCGTATAATATGCCATTAAATAACGGGATATAAACCCACGCCACTAGCCAACGGCATATTATCGCCATTTTTTAACCACCACCACCACCAGCATTAACATCGAAGACCAGCAGCGGCAGCGCCGGCGAAGACCGCCAGAAACAACTCCGGCATCAGCAGCATTGGCAACGACAGCGGCAGCGTTTACGGCAGCGGCAGAATTTACAGTTGGAGCAGCAGCAGTCATAAGTATTTAGGTATATGTAGCTTTGCCTTATGTATATAGAGTTTTTCTAACTGTGTATAGATAATTAAGATTTTTTTTTTCACATTTTTGAATAGCAACACATTCTTGAATAGTGTCCGTCTACATTTAACTACCTCAGTTTTTAACAATTTTAAAATTTTTCGAACCATTTTATAAATTCAAACATTTCCAAATCTACATTTAAATTTACATTTTCTTTAAATTTTTCATATTTTCAAAATTTTTATTTAATTTAAAAATTTCTCAATCTATTTTACAAATTCATATATTTTCAAGTTTACATTCTTCAAATTTGCAATTCGTTTCACAAACCTTCTATTTAAAATTAAAAATTTCGGGTTTTCCATTTTTCAGATTTTTATTTACTACTATAAATTTTTTTTATAGATACGCCCATTTTCCAACATAATATTAATTTTCACCATATAAGACTGTTGAACTTGATAAGCAGTTTGTAACGTGTAAATTTTGGATTTTTGATAAATGCGGTGGTTCCGTCAAAAACCAATAAAGATTTTTTTAATACATGCGGTGGTTCCGTTAAAAACCAATTAATTTTTTTGATATATGCGGTGGTTCCGTTAAAAGCCAATTAACTTTTTTGATACATGCGGTGGTTCCGTGAAAAACCAATTAAGATTTTTTTGATATATGCGGTGGTTCCGTGAAAAACCAGATTAGATTTTTTGAATAAAGCGGTGCTACCACATTTTGAGACTTTTGCCAATTCATACTTACATATATGCTTTTAAGCCATTTTAAAATCAATCACTTTTTATAAATTTTTCATACAAGTTTACTGCAGTTTTAATTAATTCTTCCGATACATGGTTAAATACCCCTTTAGTTACTATTCACCTGCAAATCAGTTCTCTTATACAAAATTTCCTTTTTCTTTTTCCTCAACATTTCAGCTTCAAAGGATTCAGACATTCAAATAAGTACTTTATTAATTTCATAGTTTGAACTGAATTATTTGTGCTATTCTAATAACTACATATGAATGTACCTTAGAAGTGGTAAGCAAGTACAAAAAAATTCAGACTCAGAATCCGATTCCGATAATTCAGCCTCAAGCTACGAAAGTTAAGCTTCATCCTCGATTGAAGAAGTCACAAACCAGGAAAATAGATTTTCTTTGTCAACAGATTTTTCAGGCTTCGAAAATTCTTCCATTAAAAATGCTACTTCTAATTTAGATTCAAATCTTAACGATTCAAATAGTGCAAAACTAACTTCAACTTCTTTTACTTTAAAATCAGATCTTACCGATCCAAATAGTACAAACGTGGCCTCACTTTCTGCTAATTCAGCTCCAGATATTAACGAACAAATCATGGCAACACTTGAGGAAAAGAAAATTTTCATTAACACATGTGCTAATTCTATTAGAGAAAACTACCTCTTGCACTTGATTCTTTTATAGACAAAATTACATTACCTACTTGAACAATTCGCTACTGCAGATTTAACTGATACTTTTATAGCGTTCTTAAAATCAAAACTAGAGGGTAAAGGCCGTGAAGCAATACCAAGACAAGTAAATTCAGTTAATGAAATTAAAACAGCTCTACGTAGTAGGATCAAACCGGACAACTCGAAAGTTGTAGCAGGGAGAATTGCAGCGTTGCACGTTAACAATAACAATTATACAGATTTTGCCAAAAAAGTTGAAGATTTAGCTGACTCACTTGAGTGGTCTCTTATTATTGAAGGGATCACTCAAGCGAAAGTTCATGGAATGGCAATAGAACAAACTGTTAACGTGTGTCGTTTAAACGCAAAATCCAATTAAGTCAAAACCATTTTAGCTTCAATGGCATTTACTGATCCGAAAGACGTAGTAGCGAAATCAATTGTGGAACAAAACAACAAAGTAACTGAACGTCAGGTTCTAGCTTTTCGATCACGTGGTAAAAACACATTCAGAAATTCACGTGGTAGTTATCGAGGCTTTTACCCAAACCGCGGCTATACTGGTTATAGAAATAATAATAGTTAATTTTCATACAATAGTAACTATAACGGCAACAATAATCAAAGATATAGGAATTATAACGGAAATAGATACCAGAATAATAACAATAATAATACGCGTTCAAATACAAATCCTAATTCAAACAATAGTAACAATAGAGGTAACAATTCGAGATCAGCCAATGGTAGAGGTAGAAACGCAAACGTTCGCGCTTTAAACGCGAGTGCCCCTCAGGAGCGAACACTGGGGGAGGACGAACTAACCGAGTAAGCGAATTTCCCTCACCAATATGCATCTATTGTTTAAACCTAAATTATTCAGATTTCATAGAATTACAACTTAGCGAGTCAAAAAAATTTTGTTCTTTCTTAGTAGACACTCAAGCAGACATTTCTTTAATAAAAATATCATGTATACACAGTAACATTTCCTTAAATACAAATGATATTATTAACATTATCGGTGTCACTTCTAATTCAGTTTCTACTTTAGGTAAAATTACAGCAAATTTAAATTTTTTTTAACTTTTCTATTAATCATACTTTACATGTAGTAAATGAAGACTTTAATATTCCATCCGATGGCATACTGGGTAAAGATTTTCTGAAAATTAACAAATGCATTATTAATTATGGAAGAAATAGTATTTCCTTTTGGGTAGGTAATGAAAAAGTCGCGATACCAATCCTGCACGGAACAGAAAGCGACAGTTGTATCATTCCTCCAAGATGCCAAATATTCAGACTTTTTGATTTAGGATATTCACCCAAGCCCCTTTTCGTGGACTCGCAGGAAATTGAAAAAGGCGTTTTCACAGCTAGGTGCATTGTTAATTCCAGTAACCCAATAATTAAAGTCATAAATACCACGGATGATATAAATTATGTGAAAAGAAAAAGTATTCGGACAGAAAAACTTTCAAATTATAATGTTTATACAATTAACAAGACAGAAACAGAAGACAAACGTACGAAAAAACTTATTTCAATTTTAAAAAACAAATACCTCAACATGCTCATAGTAAACTAATTGACCTTTGCATATATTATGCCGACATTTTCGCTCTTGACACGGACAAAATGACTTTAAACAACCTTTTCGAGCAAAAATTAAGATTGACAGAGAACGAGCCGGTATATTTTAAAAACTATCGATTGCCATACTCTCAACGCGAAGAAATAAATCGCCAAGTAAATAAATTGTTAGTAATGATTTGATTGAACCCAGTTATTCGAATTACAATAGTCCTTTGATTGTAGTCCCAAAGAAAGATACTAATGGTCAAAAAGCTTATCGTATGTGCTTAGATTTTCGCGCAGTAAACAAAACACTCATTGCTGATATATCTCCACTAGCTAGAGTTGATCATATTTTAGATAATCTCGGTAGAGCAAAGTATTTTTCCACATTAGATCTTTTTTCGGGATTTCATCAAATCCCCTTGCATCCTGACTCACGTGACATTACTTCTTTCAGCACTGACCGAGGTGCTGTGGATTGCATGTGAATGTTATGAATAGGTCGGGACGACCATATTTGCGAACGTATGACATTGCATCTTGCGTATATTCGTGCATGTCGCGCGGACTGCCAACATATGTCGATGGTAAAATTGTTAAACGTCCGATATCATTAACATTGCCATCATTCACTATTGCATCTCGCAAGTGTATGTATTCTTCCGATCGTAATTTGGCTTGATTGAATCGAAGATAATTAAGGAGTTCTGCTTCAACTTTCGCATATATGTCAACAATGTATTGGTGGAAAAGTTTGCCACATCGCATAATAAAGTTGTCTTCTTGTGGGCGAATCATGAATCTATACGAATAATAATTAATCGCACTAACTGTTTTTGTACGTCACGACCTATGATGAATACATTATAAGAAAATTAAAGTCATGTCTTCTTGTTATGAAATAAATACAATACTTATTAAATTGAATTCATTTAATTTTACCGGTTCGTGGATCTATCATTCGTATATTGATATGATAGCCGTCGTCACCTTTCCAGTGCAATAATGGATATTGTAGTGCATCATAGCTGCGGAGAAGCTCTGAAGCACGCCGTAATTCTTCATTTCTTCGATGTAGCACAATATCGCGAGATTGAAACTGGTCTCCACCAATCACATTTGCCACTTCATCAATTGTTGGTGCATTAAATCGTCTCGAATGCTCTCCACAGGGCGTTTTGTCAGCCCTTATAACGATTCTGTGATCATCAGATGGCATACGATCGAAAGCGGTTTTAAACAATCGAATTAATTCATTGTACTGATGTAAGAAGGTTTAAAGTTCAGAAACAATTTGTCGCCTTGCATGCGCAGCAATTGTACAACGCCGATCCAATTCACAATTTTCATCTCCGATAAAATAGATTTGCAAAAATTGATGATCAGCATCAGGATACGGCAATAAGGATCCAGCTCGATGATAAATCTGACCTTGAATCTGTAATATTTTTTTGAAATGTAATTAGATACTGGATACGAATTCTTGAACACATCAAAAAAATTGCTGCTCATACCGCAATTTTCATATGATATTCCGCATGAAGTAATTACCTTAAATGTCGGCATGAAATTGTCTCTTACAATTTTGGTCTTACCAAAAGAAGTCATTTGAAATGCCGCATTGTATTCTTGCATGTGAGACAAAAAATGCTTAGACGTTTGCGACGTTACAAAAATGAATGAATGAAGTGGATCGGGGGGAGATTCAAATGATGGTAATCTCACTTTTCCATTAGCACAACACATGCCAGGCGTTTCACCCTGAAATTTGGCTGCATCACAATGTGGACATCTCACCGTCATTCCACCAATATTGGCATGTTCACTATAATCATTTTCGCTATTGTAAGCGAAAGCAGCGTATTCCATCTCTTGCACAGCACGACGTGAAAGTCGTGTCGTTCGTCTCGATGCTGGATTTAATGGATTTGGATCTGTCGATCTATGACGACGTGCGTTTCGAAATTGTTGTACTTGGTTTTGTTGTGAGCGTTCCTCTACATTCCGCGCTCTCCTTTGATTAAATCTATAGGTAGAATTACGCGTACGTCGACCTATAGTTGATCGTCTTGTTGGTGGCATTTTGATGCATATGATGAAATTATGGAAAAAATCTTTTTTAACTATGTTTTATTGCACTGAACACACTTAAAAGCACTTTTTAAATTAATAATAATTGGAGAAATGTAGAGCGTTTTCTACATCTATGTATATGCCAAATCAATAGGCAAACGAAATTTGGTTTTTATATGGCTTTATTTTGTCGTAACTCTTTGACGATTATAAATTCAATGATCTTAAATGCTAAGAAAAAATTCAATTTAGGCAGCAAAATTTATGTTCAGGAATTTTCCATGGAAAAGTCCTGCTATTTAATGCATTTATTTATAGGCAAAGTAATATTAGTGCAGGTGAGTGCGCATTATGTTGATGCAGTGGGAGTGCAGTGGGAGTGGGAGTGAGTTGGAGTGCAGTGCATTGAGGAATATGCGATAATAGCAAAATGATAAAAAAAAGCGAAAAACAAAAGCGAAGACGGTGACGTTACGTTGTACAACAAAAGAATGAATGCGTGCGATGAGTGGGAGTATGTGTTTGTATGTATGCAAATTATTAACTTAACGAAGATATGTTGGAAAGGAAGGCGTGAACAATAGTTAGCATCAGAAGAAAGTGATTGTTAAACATTTGCAATTGGACAGGTTCATCTGTTTAATATTTGAATGCTGTCAATGAAATTAATTTGCAATAGGTTGGATCGATTTTTTTCGTTAGGTCGTTTTTTTCAAATTTTGAATTTTTTCTAAAAAAAAAATCATAACTCAAGAATGGCTAAACCGATTTGGGATTTCAAAATCAACTAACCATCATCCCTCCTTCCTGTATCTTTTCTAAAAATTGCATGGCAATCTGTCGAGCTGTTCTCGAGTTATGGAGTGACAATCAAAATGTACACTTCTTTTTATTTTTTTTTTCAAATTTTGAATTTTTTCTAAAAAAAAGAAAAGAATGGCTAAACCGATTTGGGATTTCAAAATCAACTAACCATCATCTGTCCTTCCTGTATCTTTCCTAAAAATTTCATGGCAATCTGTCTAGCCGTTCTCGAGTTATGGAGTGACAATCAAATTGTACACTTCTTTTTATTTTTTTTTTCAAATTTTGAATTTTTTCTAAAAAAAATCATAACTCAAGAATGGCTAAACCAATTTGGGATTTCAAAATCAACTAACCATCATTTTTCCTTCAAGTATCTTTCCTAAGATTTCATGGCAATCTTTCTATCCGTTCTCGAGTTATGGAGTGACAATCAAAATGTTCACTTCTTTTTATATATATAGATATCAACAAACTCACTTAGCAAATTTTTAAGAAAGGAAGTTTCTTCAGCATTTAAATTATTTAAATTAATCCGAGCAAAAACGTTGTCATTATTAATGTTAATACCATCAAGGTTACATATATTGTCATATGTAAAAGGATACAAATTTTGAACGAAAAAAAGTTTATTACCAAAAATGTTAAGACTTTTATCTTCCATGTCAACTTTAGCTCTAAATGACCCGAGAAAATTTTGACCTATAATAGCATCATACTTTTCATTACAGAAATTTATTACTTTCCATGAAAGAGTACCAGTTGACTTAAATTCGCTTGGAATTGGAGTAACAATTTTTTCAACAGCTTCAATAAAACCATTCAAAGTTTTAAGCTTTAACAGGAGATGTATTAATTTAGATATATAATTTCCAAGTAAAATATTGGGTTTTATAATACTGGTATCTGAACCTGTGTCAATTAGGCACTTAATTTTTTCTTTACCAATTGAAATAATAACTATGGGTAGTTTAAATTTTGAGGTTGTGTTAAAAAATTTACTTCTTCACCACTAATACATTCTTGTAAGTTGTCTATTTCCATACTTTGATGGTTTTGATTATTATCTACACTCATATGTGAAAAACGTGTTTGGTTTGAATGATTACCATTGCTAAATTGTTTAGTATAATTTTTCTTAGTATGTTGTGACGGATTATTATTATTTTATTGTTTTTGTTTTGTAAACTGTTATTTTGATATGGTTTTGTATGGATTTTCCTATGTTTAAAGTCAATTGCTCTTTTAACCTTTAATAATTTTAATCTACTATATTTAACAATAATACTATTCAGTGAATCACTTTGATCAATATGAATTCGTACTAAACTATCAATTTTCTCTAATAATATGTGAACTAAATCTCTATCTACTTTTCAGGTCTATACAAACTAGGCTTTGCTTCATCAAATAAATATAATTCATTTATTTCAAATTTGGATTTTTCAAAGATTTTAAATAGCTCTTCTAAATCGTTTACTAATACAGACCTGCAATAATTAAAAATGTCCGCATAAGTTTTCTTAGGTTGAAATTGCTTCATAATATTACTTTTATATGCTAATTAAGTATATGTATGTAAAACAAACGTTCGAGTCCGACTGCGCCAAAAAAACTTATTAATTTAAATAAGTTATAATTTCTAATAATTTTAAGTATCCTTCAGGATTTCTTGTAAAAATTCAAATTTTATATATTTTGTATGAGTTGTTTAAATATCAATTATAACATTTTTTTAATATATTTTTTACATTTTTTTTTAACATGAAAATCTTAGGTAGACATATAAAACTAATTATAATTATAAGTTTGATTCTGTTCAAAGTAAATATAACACAGGTATAGACATGTACATATATGTAACTCGCGCGAATGGTCGACTAGCCCAAAGAGACATGTCGTATAACGAGCGGTATCCCATTATTCTCCCCGAAAAGTCTCGGCTTTCGACCCTGTACCTACGTTTTCTTCATGAATTACTTCTACATGCGGAAGCTCGACTCATGTAACAACCTGTAAGGCACGAGTTCTTCATAGCCCGGCTTAAGCCCCTGATAAAAAAATGTATATTCCAATGTAAGGTCTGCACCATCCATAAGCAAGAAACGCACTCCCAAATAATGGCAGCTTTACCCCCGAACGATGCACTTTCGCGCCCCCCTTCACGACTACTGGCGTAGACTCCCCGGCCCGTTTCACATAAAAGCTTCGATTCTACGATCTCCAACCCTAATAAAAGGTTATGTGGCCATTTTCGTTTGCTTCACCACCAAGGCGGTCCATCTGGAATTGTGTTCGCATCTCACCAGTAAGGCCTTTCTCGCTGCCTTTGCCCGATTCGTAGGGCATCGAGGGTACCCGAAAAAAATGATGACCGACAACGGCAAAACATTCACCGGAACCAAGCGAGCTACCGAAGTAGAGTTCGTCACCTTCCTCGCCGAAGTCTCGACCGATATTGTCCAAAACTATGCGCCACAAGGCATCGATTGGAAATGTATACCACCCGGTGCACCCCACATGGGCGGATTATGCTAATCTGCCGTCAAATGCTTTAAAACCCATTTTAAAAATGTCGCCGGAACACACAGCTTTACCTTTGGAGAATTCTCGACTTTATTAATTCGTTTAGAGGTCGTACTCAATTCTCGTCCCATATCCCCGCTTTCTCAGGACCCAGCGGACCTCACCGCCCTCACACCTGGTCATTTCCTTCGAGGCGCGCCCCTGCTATCCATCTCCAGCCCGAACTATGAACACCTCTCTATGATTAACCGTTGGGAACGGTTGAAAGTTTTGCACCACCAATTCAGCAAGCGCTGGAAAAATGACTATCTCAGGGAGCTGCACAAGCGTTATCGATGGAAAACCGCTCAAACTCCTAAAATCGGCGATCTAGTCGTCGTTAAGGATGAGAACTTACCCCCCCACCGGATGGCGTCTTGGTAGAGTGAAGAGCACTCATCTTCGCAGAGACGGACACGTACGAGTGGTCGACGTACGCACTCGAAACGGCGTTCTCACCAGGCCTCTAAAAAAATTGTGCATCCTGCCACCAGCGGAGCTTGACTCAGACCCCCATGATTCCCTATCATCTCCCGAACCAACTACAGTCCACTAAGCTTAACTATCAACACCATCTCAGAAATTAACTGAATCATCGCGTATCTCTAACGGGCAGTCCCTAACTTGGTGTCTCTTCTCAGGCGCACAACTAATACACATTCATATTCTCTTTAACAGATGGATCGTCAGCGCCCTCCGGTTCCCGCACCACGCCGCTCTCTGGATTCGCGAGTAGTAGTGCCCGCAGCCCCGCCACGACGCACAAATACTGCGACGGCCAACTACCGGAAATGCCGGTTGTGTATGCGGCATCACGCCCTGTTGAGGTGCCCTGCCTTCTTGGCGATGCAGCCGCAAGAACGCGCGTTAATTGCTAGGGCACCTCAATATTGCGCCAACTGCTTGGCGCTGCTCCATCGCACCAAGGAGTGCACCTCCACCGAACGTTGTCGGGTCTGCCGGCATCCCCATCATACACTACTACATCGGGAAACCGGAGGTCGACACCAGTCATATGCCGTTCCACCACAGCAGGAGGGTCGTCCACCATCACGCCGCCCGGAGCCGCAACGTCGTACTTCCGCAACTCATCGTCGACGTCGCCAGCCACCAGTCACCAAATGTTGAAGACCGCACCATATGATGCACCGCTACCGGTTTACGCACAGCCAATTATAAAGGGAAAATTGGCAAGCTCCTTATCGAGGAGGCCCAACGCGCTTTACGAGAGCTAAGACATACGTTAGGCGCTTAGTACGCCTAGGCGGGGCAGGATGTTTACGCGGCCTAGACTGTCACAAGTCCCACTTCCCCTTTGTACTTATGTACACCCGTGAATTTACAACTAACCCATATATCGTATAAATTTGCATTTTCACTAGTCGAGCTGTGCTAAATTGTGTTCAGAAATCAGTTTACCTGAAACCACGTAAAATAGTGATAATTTATGCAGTGCTATCATAACGCTCTGCAAGTATACGTGTTTATTGTGAAACTAGGGCTACAGCATTGAAAATTTTATTTGCTGCTGCAATTATAGCAACAAAAGGAAAGGTTGAACGTGAAAGCGCATATATACAGCTTATTCTCATCGGTGCACAGGAAACGCCGCGGGTTAGAGTCTCACGTATTCCACTCGGAACCTCGTTTTGCCAAACCATCAGTGTCGCCAAGTTTGCGTAGAGCGCTGCACCAATCAACCTGCCTATCTGCATCAACTCTCCAAGGCATACAAAATCCCGGGTAAGTCTATAATTAGCTACCTGTTATTCACGCCTAATGTTGGGATCCTGGTCTGTACATTCCCCTTCACCTGCTATTCACGCCTAAAGTTTTTATCCTGGGATGTATATTCCACTTTACCTGCTATTCACTTCTAATGCTTTTATCCTGGGGTGTATATTCCACTTCACCTGCGCGCTCCTTCCTCTGTTAGTTTAAGCTGTATAATTTTTTGTGTTGTCCTTTTGCTGGCCTTGTCTGCAAGTACGACCCTTCGCTCGATTTTTGAGCGTGGAAATCAAAATTTCTTAAAAAGGAAATTTTTTCCTTTTGCCTTATTGGCAGAATTTAATGAATTTACTTTTTGTTTAAATTTTCAGGGTCTCCTCCAGCTAGATTTTTAGCAGTTTTGCCAATTTTAAATCTAGTCTGGCAGGATCGCCATGTAATGATTGAAAGGCGAGTCCTGCTTGGTTATTATCCAGGATCTTCGTCCAGCAAGGTCTTTGGCAGATTTGCTATTTCTTGAACAAGGTGGCAGGATTGCCATGTAATGATTGGTTTAGAAAAAGAAAGTGTTGCTGATATGCTGGTGGTTACAACGGTGTGCAACGGAGGGTGGAGCCGTGTGTAAAAGTCCAAGAAAGTGGGGAAAGCTTCTGACCGCCATTCACCTGGGAATGGCCAGAGCGATTCTTTTGCATGCGGTTCAAGCAGCTCACTACTGCCGGTCGCTTGCGGCCAAGTATCCTCTGGGTAGCCGCTAAACATCCGTTTAGCGATGAGCTAATGTGAGAAGGTGACAACCTGGCTAGGCTACTCTCACATAATCGGTTTAAGCGCTAGCCGGGGGAGATCTCATCGGCAGCGTCTGTACACCTCTAGGTGCGGCTGCTAGCGACGTCTGTCTTGGAGCAAGCGGCTTGCTATATAAACGTGCAAGTAATATTTACACCCCCGCTGAGGCGGTTGTGCGCTGGGCTTGGGACCCGCCACGTAAAACCATGCTCCAATGAAATATAACAACAAGCCTCGGATTAATACACTCTCTATTAATGACGACCATGGCAAACGTTTGAAGGACAATAAATTGCGAGCATGCACCTGGAACGTCCGCTCCCTGAATGGGATTGGTGCAGATGCCCGGCTGGTTGATATCCTCGTCAAAGCAAAATCTGACATCACCGCCATCCAAGAAATGCGTTGGACGAAGCAAGGAAGAAAGAAGATCAAAAATTGCGGCATATATTGGAGTGGCCATACGAATAAGCGCAGTTTCGGCGTTCGATTCGTGGTGGGAGAGAGACTTTGTCGCCAAGTGCTGGCGTTCATGCCTGTGGACGAGCGTCTCGCCGCCATCCGAATAATAGCAACATTTTTCAATATATCCTTCATTTGCGCCCATGCACCTACAGAAGAGAAAGACGATGAGGTCAAAGAAACTTTTTATGAACAATTAGAACGCACATACGAGTGCTGCCACCGTCATGATATAAAAGTCGTGCTTGGCGACTTTAACGCCGGGGTGGGCAAAGAAGGTGCCCTACAGTCGGAAAGTTCAGCCTACACAATGAAACTTCTCCTAACGGACTGAGGCTGATTGACTTTGCCGGTGCTCGAAACATGGTCATATCCAGCACGAAGTTCATGCATAAAAAGATACATTAAGCTACATGGCTGTCTCCTGATCGAAATACTCGCAATAGATCGATCACGTTGTGATAGACGGATGGCATGCCTCCATTGTTTGAGATGTGCGCACGATCCGAGGACCTAACATCGACTCGGACCATTATCTCGTTGCAGCCAAAATACGCACCCGCCTCAACGCAGCTAAAACCAAGGGAAAAAAACACAAGGAAAGCTAGACGTCGAAAAGCTTCAATCACAACAGACTGCCAATGATTTCGCAACTCGACTCTCACACCTTCTCTCTGAGAGCACAACTCATCCTGGAGGAATACAGGAGCGGTGGGAGCATATCTCCAAAGCACTTCGTACTGCCGCCGAGGAAAAAATTGGTTACCGGCGGCCACGAAAAAACAACTGCTACGATGAAGAATGCCGCGTTGCAATCGAAAGAAAAGACGCTGCCTACAGGGCTACGTTAAAAGCGAGCGCGACAAGAGGAGTGTGTGAACGCTATCGTGAGTTGAAAAAGGAATCGAGACGCCTTTTCATGAAGAAAAAAGCAGAAGCAGAAAGGCGTGAGTGCGGGGAGCTTGAGCTGCTAGCCACCAGGAATAACGCCCGAAAATTCTACCAAAAAATACGGCGACAGACGAAAGGTTTTAAGACCGGAGCAAACTCCTGTAGGAATGAAAAGGGCGACCTTGTAACTGATGTCCAGAGAGTGCTTAGATTATGGAGGGAATACTTCTCTGCTCTCCTAACTGAAGGCAGCAATTCACCGCGCAGAGATGAAGAACCCGATCCCGCAATCGATGATGATGGAATATATGTCCCCCGCCCAATTATAACGAAGTTAGAATAGCAATAACCAGATTGAAAAACAACAAGGCCGTGGGCGCTGATGATTGCCCGCGGAGCTGTTCAAGTACGGTGGCGAGGAGTTGGTAAGGCGCATGCAGCAGCTTCTTAGCAAAATATGGGCGGACGGGTGCATGCCCGACGGTTGGAATCTAAGTGTTCTTTGCCCGGTCCACAAAAAGGGGGATACTGCAAAATGCACCAACTATCGTGGAATCAGCCTTCTTAATATCGCATATAAGGTCATTTCAAGTGTATTGTGCGAAAGATTGAAGCCCACCGTGAACCGGCTGGTTGGACATTATCAGTGCGGCTTCAGAACTGGTAAATCCACCATCGACCAGATTTTCACAATGCGCCAAATCTTGGAAAAAACCCAACCCAATCGACACGCAATACCTCTTCGTCGACTTTAAAGCCGCCTTCGACAGCACGAAAAGAAGCTGCCTATATGCCGCTATGTCTGCATTTGTTTTCCCCGCAAAACTTATACGGCTGTGCAAAATGACGTTGAGCAACACCATCAGCTCAGTCAGAATTGGGAAAGACCTCCCCGAGCCGTTCGAAACTAAACGAGGTTTCAGACAGGGTGACCCCCTATCGTGCGATTTCTTTAATTTGATGCTGGACAAAAGTATACTAGCTGCAGAACTTAACCGCACTGGAACAATATACTATAAAACCGTGAAATTACTGGCATATGCTGATGGCATTCATATCAACGGGCTAAACACCCGCGTTGTTAGTTCTGCTTACTCCAAACTGGAAAAAGAAGCGGTAAAGATGGGTTTGATGGTGAATGAGGACAAAAGGAAGTACCTGCTGTCATCCAGCAAAGAGTCAGCGCATACGCGCCCTGGCAACCACGCTACTGTTGGCAGCCATAATTTCGAAATAGTAAAAGACTTCGTTTATTTGGGAACCAGCATCAACACTAGCAACAACATCAGCACTGAAATCCAGCGAAGAATCAATCTTCCCAATAAATGCTACTTTGGACTAGGTAGGCAATTGAAAAGTAAAGTCCTCTCTCGGCGAACGAAAATCATACTCTACAAGTCACTTATCGTACCCGTTCTGCTATATGGGGCAGAGGCAAGGACCATGACGACAGCAGATTAAGCGGCTTTGGGAGTGTTCGAGAGAAAAGTTCTTCGAAATATTTATGGACCTCTACGCGTTGGCGATGGCGAATACCGAAGAAGATTTAATGATTAGCTGTACGAGCTATACGCAGACATCAACATAGTCCAGCGAATTAAAACGCAGCGGCTGCGCTGGCTAGGCCATGTTATGCGAATGAAAGATGATGCTCCGGCCAAGAAAGTGTTTCTATCGGAACCCTCTATGGAAGCAGAGGTAGAGGGCGGCCCCCACTCCGTTGGAAGGACCAGGTGGAAAACGATTTAAACTCCCTTGGTGTGACCAACTGGCGCCGGTTGGCGGAGCGAAGGAGCGACTGGCGCGCCTTGTTGGACGGCCATAACCGTTTAGACGGTTAAGCGCCAATTAAGTAAGTAAGTAAGTAACTGTGAATATTTTGGCAGGCGTATTGACGAGTTGTCATTGACACTTGGTCACTCTATTAGCGGGCTCGTCAATATGCCAGTGTATTGTAGCTAGATACGGGTCTTCCCGTCGGCATTAGTGAATGTTGTTGAACTCCCGCTGTGTGGGGTAAATGTAATATATTTGGGTCAACATTGTAATGTGCATACTATATGGGTGGTCTGCATAGACTTTATTATGGTATTAGAATATGACGAATAATAGTGCAAACATATTGACATAAATTGGTATCATGCATAATACCACATTCACATGCACTTTTGCAGAATGACTTTTTTATTTTCATGTGTTTTGATAAATATTTTCTCACTGACGTAAGACTTTCACGTTCAGCGCCTCCTCCAGGAAAACGTGCGCATAATACCTTACAGAATCTTATTAAATTTAAAATGTGAAGTTTTGTGTGCAAATGAGTTTTCAATCAGTGTACAATTTTCAGTTTTTTACAGTTAGGGCACAATTAGACAATTTGCTAACGATCATTTAAAAAAAATTTTTTACTTTTGCCGTTAGCGATTTTCAATAGGATTGCTTGTATAATCCACCCCTTAAGCTAAGAACACACTGAGCTGCACTACACTGCGCTGCTAAATATTCTTCGCGTGTATTATGAAGCAATTCACCCCTAGCGGCAGCAGCACTGTGCGGCGCGGCCATGTTGATCAAATAGGCAAAAAAGTGAAGCGCAGCGATTTTAATTGTGATTTTCTCATAAAAGTGGCGAATGTACTAGAATCGATGGGTTCTGTATCAGCAACGATAACAATAATATCGAAAAGACCACGATTAAGCCTTTGGTGTCTTTATTAGCTCCTTGCGCAATTGGTTATAATTTTACACCTGTTGCAACAAATTCTGCTCCAATTTCTTTGGACATTTCGGCCCAAACATTATTTTTTCTCGTACTGTTCACGTAATGCTCATTTTTCAAATCATATTGCTCAAGATAATTACTTATTAGAATAACTAGCTGCTCCTCATTTATCTACATTTTGGAAGATAGTCGCTCAAAATTTATTTGCCGCGCGGGGTAATGCAGCCAAGTAATTCACACATAGCGATAGCAGCACTTCACAACACTTCCCTATGCGGATTTTTTGCCTAGTTGATCAAATTTAACGCGCTGTGCTGCTGACACTGAGTGTGAATATTTTGCAATGAAGAATATTTTGCCGTGAAGCGCAGTAGTGCGTAGTGTGGTCTTAAGGCGGGCAATTCACATCTAACGTCAGCAGCAAGGCGCGACCCGGCATAGCGCGTCAAATTTGATCAATTTGATGAATTGCCCCATAAGCATACATCCAAATAACATTTTTCCGTGTAGCACAGTGCTGCAAAGTGCAGCTTAATGTTACTTTAGCTATACTATTTCTACCCTTACAAGTCGAAGAGATATGCCTGGAGTAATATTTGTGATCAAATTAGTGAACGGCTAGGTTTCTAGTCCTCGCTTAGGTTAACTTTAATGTTCCTTCTCGGCCAACTAGACATTTTAAGCCCCTCTTGAAACAATGTAGAACCAATTGTGAATTAAATGAACCCTTCCGCGGCCTGCGTCAGGATTGTAACTCTCACTCAAGCATAATTGATAGTTCGGAATCACTTTCAGCGTTATACAATCTATTCCTTCGTCTCTTAATAATTAGCAGTTCACTTATCCTACTAACATGGTTTTTATTCTTTTCTTTAATATTTATTTATTAAAAAGTAGCCTACGGCTAATTCAATTAATTTCTATACAATTATTATTTCTTATTAAGTTTAAAAGCCAGCTGTAAATAAAATTTAATGTTAGTTATAATTAAAAACTAAAACGAATAGACTTATTAAATATTATTTTATATCACATTAATCATCAGTCATTGGATTGGTATCTAACCAGAGACCTATCTTTTCCCTAAACGATCCAACGGTTCTAACATTTTTAATTTCATCTGGGACGGCATTATACATTGCTAGTCCGTTATTGAATATTGCCCTTACTTGTACGTACAGGCTCCAAGTGAAACTGATTTGTTAGGTACTGCTGTACATCAGAGTTTCTTCTAATTAAAGATTCTAAATATTCAGGTAATAGGCAATTTTCAACTCTATAGATCAAAGTTGGTACATCTTTTTTCACTTAATTTTCTATCGATAAATATTTAAATCTCTCAAAATATTTTGAACACGTTCAGAATAAAAAATAAAAAAATCATACCTTTATTAAAATTTGTTTGCAACTTGGATATTGCTTGTTTACTTGTCATCAATAGTATTGTAGTACAATACTTTATATAAGGAGCCAAAATCATTTTAAATAATGTAATCTTTCCTGCTTTCGAAATATTTTTTCTCAGTCTGCGCAGCAAGTTAACTTTCTTTGCTATTTTGCCATTTATATATTCAACGTTTCTTTGAAACTCAAGTTATTATCTATAATTGCCCCTAGATACTTGTATCTTTGGACCGATTCCAGCTGTGACCCAGCAAGTAAAACTGATCTCATTTCAGCTTCCTCCCTAAATATCGGCTTTCCTAATAGCATACATTTAGTTTTCTGCACATTAAAACACAATTGGTTCATACACAATCATTCGCATATAGTAAGTAATTCTTCGTTAATCTTTCTAAACCCAACTTGCACATCTTTTTCCCTTAAATAAATCAGTGTATCATCCGCAAACATATGTATTTTGCAATGCTGTAATCAGGGCCGTAGAGAGAAAATTTCGGGCCCGGGACTAAACAATTTACGGGCCCCCTATAAAAAATCCACTAATACATTTGATTAATTTGAATTAATGACGTCTCATTCATTATTGATGGATTCAGTCCTGTAAAGAAAAAGTACCAGTACAACTACAATAATCAGTACCTCAGTACTTCGAAAAATGAGTACAAGTATAAGTACCGGAGTACTTGTACTTGAATTGCTGAAGTACAAGTAAAGTACTTGTAAGTACTTTGGAAGTAGTTTGAAAAGTATTTGAACGGTTTTGAAGCGGATCAACCAGCTCCCTTACGATCACCTAACTTTGACAAAATGGTTGAAGAAGAGTTTTACAGGTATTTTAATGATACATTAACAGATTTTAATATGCTTCAGAGTTATCATCTGGATGAAGGACTTATCACTCAAAATTAATACTCCCTCAGCTTCCTCCGACCCAGTAGAGCATTTATTTTCCTTAGCAGGTATTGTTTGTAGTCCTAGAAGGCAATCAATGACGGACTTTTCGTTTGAAAAGCTAGTACTAATGAAGGCAAACACAAAACTACTTTAATATAGTTAGCTGTTGTACAATTTATACTTATTTAATATGTTGTTTTACTTCTTGTTGCTTTCTAATATGAATTTTACTCATATTTTGATTTCCCATTTATGAATCAAACAGACATATTTTATCAGAAAAACTGCTTTCGTTAGTTGCAAGTATTTATTAAGTATAGCTACTTGTACTTTCGGATTCGAAGTACAAGTACTGTAGTACTTATATTTTGTACTTACATTTGAAGTACTTGAGTACTTGTACTTATTTGGTACTAGTACAAGTATGTACTCAGTACTTTACAGGTCTGGATGGATTACATCAAAAAAAATTTTTGCAACATCTACTAATGATTTTTGGACTAAGAGCTGAAAATAAAATTAACACAGAATATTTACTATTTATACTGATTTATTGTAACGTAGAAATAAAATTCTCTTCTAACAGCCGCGTATTGTTTTAAATAATCTTTTCTAGTTTTTTGGTAACATTTTAGTACAATGCTGATAAATATATTGATGATTATAAATTTTAATTATTCAATATAGAAGATTCGGATATCAAAGAGCGGCTTTTCTTGCTTTTTCGGTGCAAAATTTTTTATAATAAGCCTTCAAGCCTTCAATGTGTGGACCGTTGATGATAAACCGTCATGGGGTTTGAAATAGTCGGCTATACGGTCTATGAACTTTATTTTTATACCTTTCATGAAAATGAAATGGTATATTAATTTCGTCACGAAATCCAAAATTGTAAGTCCTTAAAGGAAAATAGATAGACCCACCATTAAGTATACCGAAATAATCAGGATGAAGAGCTGAGTTGATTTAGTCATGTCCGTCTGTCCGTCTGTCTGTTTGTATGCAAACTAGTCCCTCAATTTTTGAGATATCTTGATAAAATTTGGTGAGCGGGTGCATTTGGGTGTCCGATTAGACATTTGTCGGAACCGGCCGGATCGGATCACTATAGCATATATCCTCCATACAACCAATTTTTCAGAAAAAGAGGATTTTTGTCATATCTTACTCAATTTAACAGATTGAAGCTTCAAACTTCACCATATAATTTCGTATATTTCACATATTGTTGCCTGAAAAAATTGATGAGATCGGTCGTATATATAGTATATATCCCCACAACCAATTGTTCAGATAAGAAAATTTTCGTAATTGATGCCCTGCTTTAAGAGCTAGGGCTTCAAATTTCAACGAATGCTTACGTATATAGCATATATTGTTGCCTGAAAAACTCATAAAGATCGGTGGAATATATAGTAAATATATGGCTGTACATATAGTATATATATATAGTATTGTTACGAATATTAGCAAAACTAAGGAGTGTTGTCAGCTCTAAGCGATGCTAAGCAGTGACGTGAATGCACATCAATAATTCAATCATCATATATCTACATAAACAAAACAATAACTGCGTCTACATATATGTACCATGTACGTATACGAGCAGCGGAGAGTCAATGCACTAACACATGCATATATCTGAGATACTCCTATAAGTATGCAATGAGAAAACCTATAAAATTGTGCAATTGTAGTTACAGCTGAGAGGTTTGAGAGGTACTGGACTAGTAGATTCTGGAAGCGTCTAGAAGATGCGAACGAGGAAACCAAAGAGTAGAAAAGGCGACAGATGTGGAGGCGCTGTAATTCAGTTTGATTTGAGTTGTCAAGCAGTTACGACTAAAACGATATCTAGCGAGCAATAGCAGTATTATTTTGAAAGTCAGTTTCATTTAAGCTATCAGTTTGGTTATTAAGCTATTCGTTGCACAGTTTGATTGTTATTGTGAAGTATTTTAATAAAGTCCATTTTCCAGTATTCAATATTGGAGTTATTAATTCAACAGTTTAGCGATACGAACCTAGCAAAAGAGCAAATAAGAGGATTTGCAGCAAATTCGTTACAATTGGTGTCAGAAGAGGAATTATTGAATAAATTCCAGAGTACAACAAAGACATGGCAAAGTTCAGTGAATTGAAGATCCAGCAACAAAGGAAGGAGTTGGAGAGCCGTGGATTGAATACAAGCGGCGTTAAACTTGAACTTCAGGCACGGCTACGAGAGGCAATGGAAGCAGAAGGAATTGATGTGGAAGAGTATGTCCTTCATCTTGATGGCGAGGAGACAACAAAAATTGAAGAGAAAAACGAAACATCGCAGACGGTTACCAGCACTGACTTGAACATGATATTGGCTGCAATATCTGCACAAACATCGACAGTAGCATCAATGTCGTCGCAATTGGCATCCCAACTGGAAGCGCAAGAGGCACCAATAACAGAAATGTCATCGCAAATATCCACCAACATGTCATCACAACTGGAAGAACAGAAAACGTATATATCATCACAGATGGAATCCCAAGAGACACGAATAACATCGACGATTGAGGCACAAGAAACGCGTATTTCAGAAATGTCGACACAGATAACATCTAAGATGGAAACACAATTGGAAGAACAGAAGACATATTTGGCATCTCAACTGGAAGCGTAAGAGGCACGCATATCTGAAATGTCGGCACAAATTTCGGAACAGATAACATCGCAGCTCTTTGTGAAACTGGAAGAGCAGGATGCAAAAACTTTACAACTCGAGCACAAAATTGATGCCGAAATAGTTAAAATGTTGTATGGAGCAGTTACAACTAAACCGCTCAGCTGTTTCAGCAAGCAATCAAAAGGTAAGCACCATCATTTGACGGTTCTGTTCCTTTCCAGGTCTTCAAGCTACAGTTTGAGAAGACCGCAGCAGTGAACAACTGGAATGCGGAAGATAAAGTTGCTGCATTGTTCGTAACTTTAAAAGGACCAGCTGCGGAAATCTTACAGACCATCCCAGAGTACGAGCGGAAGAACTACGAAACATTGATGAGCGCTTTAGAGAGACGTTACGGAAGCGAGCATAGGAAACAGATATTCCAAATTGAGTTGCAAAACCGCTACCAAAAAGCAAATGAGACATTGCAGGAGTTTGCTTCAGATATTGAAAGATTGGCTCATCTTGCAAATGCGGACGCACCCGTGGAATACACTGAAAGGGTAAAAATCCAGAGCTTCATAAACGGCATACGAGATGTGGAAACGAAGCGGGCTACATATGCGAATCCAAAACTAACGTTTGCTGAAACGGTATCGCATGCTTTGACTCAGGAAACAGCCTCACTTTTGAGTAAGCCAGCATACAAAGCTCATCGCGTGGATGTGGAAAGGCCAGAGTGGGTAGATACAATTTTGGAAGCACTGAAGGGATCTCAACAGAAAATGCCGGATTTATTAAATGTTTCAAGTGCGGCAACCCAGGTCACATTGCATGTCATTGCGATCTTGGTCCTAATAGTTCCAACAATGTGGGTAGCCGTAAGCGCGCCGCCGGCGGAAATGAGCAAGGGCGTGTCGGATGTAAAGAACGAAAACTTGTCCCGGCTATTGAATGTCCTGTGATATCTGTGTTGCAAATTGGTAGAAAATCGAGCAGTCTTACCGTCGGAGGGAATGTGGATGATAAAGAACGAGTACTGACTGTCGATAGGGGCGCATCTCATTCCTTGATCCGATCTGACTTGGTCAACAGGAGAGTAAAACCGTTACCTGGAGCAAAGTTGCGTACGGTCACTGGCGAGTATAACCAAGTTCAGGGAGAAGTGATATGTGAAGTATTGATTGGGAAGGTCATGGTTCTACACAAATTTGTTGTGGCGTAGATTGTTGATGAAGTTATATTGGGAGTGGATTTCTTGACATCAAGATCGATATGCAGAGAAGGGTGATGCGTTATGAGAACCAAGATGTGCCACTTAACTTTAGTTTGGAAAAAGGGTTCAGCAGTAATCGGTTACTGGTGAAAAAGACTCGACAGAGACCACGAAAGTCAAAGGCAAAGGTTGATAGATCGAATGGGCCGAATAAATCAAAATCAAAAGTACCTGCGAGAGAAACACTGGCATTGACAAAACCTAAAAAATGCAGGAAAACGAAGCAACGAATTTCCGAGAAAGAATGCGAGGGTAGTTTCAAGCCAGAGCGCACTACTGTGGGGAAACGTGGGAACGATACTGATTATGCAAAGCAAATCCGTCCAGCGCAAGCTCTACGAGGTAGTTCATTTGCCAAACAACAGAGTGTGAAGGAACGAACCAGGGTATTGAGTAGTACGATGAAACCATGAGAACAATAATTCGAAAGGTTTCTTGGCGGGAGATTTAGTACTGTTATACAACCCTCACCGGCGGAAAGGTGTTCCATCCAAATTTCGGTGCAGTTGGGGAGGCCCGTACAAGGTTGTGAAGAAGATCAGTGATACCATCTACCGCATACAAAGCATTGAGAAACCACGGAGTAGAAGAGTGGTAGGTACATTTGGCGATGCTAGCAGCGTTTAGATCGAGAGATTTGTCTGATCGGGACGATCAGACTTAGGTGGAGGGCAGTGTTACGAATATTAGCAAAACTAAGGAGTGCTGCCAGCTCTAAGCGATGCTAAGCAGTGACGTGAATGCACATCAATAATTCAATCATCATATATCTACATAAACGAAACAATAACTGCGTCTACATATATGTACCATGTACGTATACGAGCAGCGGAGAGTCAATGCACTAACACACGCATATATCTGAAATACTCCTATAAGTATGCAATGAGAAAAACTATAAAATTGTGCAATTGTAGTTACAGCTGAGCGGTTTGAGAGCTACTGGACTAGTAGATTCTGGAAGCGTCTAGAAGATGCGAACGAGGAAACCAAAGAGTATAAAAGGCGACAGATGTGGAGGCGCTGTAATTCAGTTTGATTTGAGTTGTCAAGCAGTTACGACTAAGACGATATCTAGCGAGCAATAGCAGTATTATTTTGAAAGTCAGTTTCATTTCAGCTATCAGTTTGGTTATTAAGCTATTCGTTGCACAGTTTGAGTGTTATTGTGAAGTATTTTAATAAAGGCCATTTTCCAGTATTCAATATGGGAGTTATTTATTCAACAGTTTAGCGATACGAGCCTAGCAAAAGAGCAAATAAGAGGATTTGCAGCAAATTCGTTACAGTATATATATATATTTTCGTAATTTTAGCTCCATTTTAACAGCTAGAAGCTTCAAATTTCACCGAATGCTTACATATATAGCATATATTGTTGTCTGAAAAAATCATAGAGATCGGTGGTGTATATAGTATATATCTCATACAACCGATTGTTCAGATAAGAAACTTTTCGCAATTTCTACTCCATTTTAACAGCTATAAGCTTCAAATTTCACCAATTGCTTACTTATATAGTATATATTGTTGTGTCAAAAATCATAGAGATCGGTGATATATATAATATATATGATGGTATATATAGTATATATATATTATATATATATTTTTTTTTGCGATTTCGGCCCTATTTTAACAGCTAGAATCTTCAAATTTCACCAAATTCTTACGTGTATAGCATATATTGGTGTCTGAAAAAAGCATTGAGATCGGTGGTATACATAGTATATATCTCATACAACCGATTGTTCAGATAAGAAACTTTGTGCAATTTCTGCTCCGTTTTAACAGCTTGAAGCTTCAAATTTCACCAAATGCTTACGTATATACCATATATTGTTGTCTGGAAAAATCATAGAGATCGGTGGTATATATATTATATACTTCATATAAACTGTCATGTTTGCCCCTTTTTTACGGCTAGAAGCTTCAAAATTCATCAAGTTTCATCAAATAGTTACGTTTACGTCATATATTTTTGAAATACGTGATTCGTAGTCATATTTTTACATGCAGACCACAAAAAACGTGAAGCTTTGCATCCTCACACAAAGTACCTACCTATTTTTATACCTTTCATGAAAATGAAATGGTATATTAATTTCGTCACGAAACCCAAAATTGTAAGTCCTTAAAGGAAAATAGATAGACCCACCATTAAGTATACCGAAATAATCAGGATGAAGAGCTGAGTTGATTTAGCCATGTCCGTCTGTCCGTCTGTCTGTTTGTATGCAAACTGTCCCTCAATTTTAGAGATATCTTGATAAAATTTGGTGACCGGGTGTATTTGGGTGTCCGATTAGACATTTGTCGGAACCGGCCGGATCGGACCACTATAGCATATATCATCCATACAACCGATTTTTCAGAAAAAAGAGGATTTTTGTCATATCTTACTCAATTTAACAGATTGAAGCTTCAAACTTCACCGTATAATTTCGTATATTGCACATATTGTTGCCTGAAAAAATTGATGAGATCGGTCGTATATATAGTATATATCCCCCACAACCGATTGTTCAGATAAGAAACTTTTCGTAATTACTGCCATATTTTAAGAGCTAGAGACTTCTAATTTCAACGAATGCTTAGGTATATAGCATATATTGTTGTCTGAAAAAATCACAAAGATCGGTGGTATATATAGTATATATATGGTGGTGTATATAGTATATATATATATATATATTCACAATTTTAGCCCCATTTTAACAGATAGAAGCTTCAAATTTCACCGAATGTTTACGTATATAGCATATATTGATGTCTGAAAAAATCATTGAGATCGGTGGTATACATAGTATATATCTCATACAACCGATTGTTCAGATAAGAAACTTTGTGCAATTTCTGCTCCGTTTTAACAGCTTGAAGCTTCAAATTTCACCAAATGCTTACGTATATACCATATATTGTTGTCTGGAAAAATCATAGAGATCGGTGGTATATATATTATATACTTCATATAAACTGTCATGTTTGCCCCTTTTTTACGGCTAGAAGCTTCAAAATTCATCAAGTTTCATCAAATAGTTACGCTTACGTCATATATTTTTGAAATACGTGATTCGTAGTCATAGTTTTTACATGCAGACCACAAAAAACGTGAAGCTTTGCATCCTCACACAAAGTACCTACCTATTTTTATACCTTTCATGAAAATGAAATGGTATATTAATTTCGTCACGAAACCCAAAATTGTAAGTCCTTAAAGGAAAATAGATAGACCCGCCATTAAAAAAAATAAAAAAAATAAATGTAAGGCGCGATAACCTCCGAAAGAGGATCTAAGGCCGAGCTTCTCTTCCAATTTGCGTCGTGCTCCTCTTGATTTTTCCCTACAAATTGGCCGGACGGACCTACATGTTTTATGCCGACTCCGAACGGCATCTGCAAGGCAGATGAGTTTTCACTGAGAGCTTTTCATGGCAGAAATACAATCGGAGCGCTTGCCAGACACTGCCGAGGGGCGACCCCGCTTAGAAAAATTTTCTTCTAATTGAAAAATCTTATTTCTAAAATTTTGATGTTGCTTTGCCCGGGAGTTGAACCCAGGGCATACGGTGTGATAGGCGGAGCACGCTACCATCACACCACGGTGGACCCACCATTAAGTATACCGAAATAATCAGGATGAAGAGCTGAGTTGATTTAGCCATGTCCGTCTGTCCGTCTGTCTGTTTGTATGCAAACTGTCCCTCAATTTTAGAGATATCTTGATAAAATTTGGTGACCGGGTGTATTTGGGTGTCCGATTAGACATTTGTCGGAACCGGCCGGATCGGACCACTATCGCATATATCCTCCATACAACCGATTTTTCAGAAAAAGAGGATTTTTGTCATATCTTACTCAATTTAACAGATTGAAGCTTCAAACTTCACCGTATAATTTCGTATATTGCACATATTGTTGCCTGACAAAAATTGATGAGATCGGTCGTATATATTATATATCCCCCACAACCGATTGTTCAGATAAGAAACTTTTCGTAATTACTGCCCTATTTTAAGAGCTAGAGACTTCTAATTTCAACGAATGCTTAGGTATATAGCATATATTGTTGTCTGAAAAAATCACAAAGATCGGTGGTATATATAGTATATATATGGTGTATATATTGTATATATATATATGTTCACAATTTTAGCCCCATTTTAACAGATAGAAGCTTCAAATTTCACCGAATTTTTACGTATATACCATATATTGTTGCCTGAAAAAATCATAGAGATCGGTTGTATATATTAGTATATATCTCATACAAACGATTGTTCAGATAAGAAACTTTTCGCAATTTCTACCCCATTTTAACAGCTATAAGCTTCAAATTTCACCGATTGCTTACGTATATAGTATATATTGTTGTGTCAAAAATCATAGAGATCGGTGATATATATAATATATATATGATGGTATATATAGTATATATATATTTCTTTTTGCAATTTCGGCCCATTTTAACAGCTAGAAGCTTCAAATTTCACCAAATGCTTACGTGTATAGCATATATTGATGTCTGAAAAAATCATTTAGATCGGTGGTATACATAGTATATATCTCATACAACCGATTGTTCCAGATAAGAAACTTTTCGCAATTTCTACCCCATTTTAACAGCTATAGCTTCAAAATTTCACCGATTGCTTACGTATATAGTATATATTTTTGTGTCAAAAAATCATAGAGATCGGTGATATATATAACATATATATGATGTATATATAGTATTAAATATAGTATATATATATTTCTTTTTGCGATTTCGGCCCCATTTTAACAGCTAGAAGCTGCAAATTTCACCAAATGCTTACGTATATAGCATATATTGTTGTCTGAAAAAATCATAGAGATCGGTGGTATATATATTATATACTTCATATAAACTGTCATTTTTGCCCCTGAACTGAGTTGATTTAGCTATGTCCGTCTGTCCGTCTGTCTGTTTGTATGTAAACTAGTCCCTCAATTTTTGAGATATCTTGATAAAATTTGGTGAGTGGGTGTATTTGGGTGTCCGATTAGACATTTGTCGGAACCGGCCGGATCGGACCACTATAGCATATATCCTCCATACAACCGATTTTTCAGAAAAAGAGGATTTATGTCATATCTTACTCAATTTAACAGATTGAAGCTTCAAAATTCCACCGTATAATTTCGTATATTAAACACATTGTTGCCTGAAAAAATTGATGAGATCGGTCGTATATATAGTATATATTCCCCACAACCGATTGTTCAGATAAGAAACTTTTCGTAATTACTGCCCCATTTTAACAGCTAGAAGCTTCAAATTTCACCGAATGCTTACGTATATAGCATATATTGTTGTCTGATAAAATCATAGAGATCGGTTGTATATATAGTATATATTGTTGTGTCAAAAAATCATAGAGATCGGTGATATATATAATATATATATGATAGTATATATAGTATTATATATAGTATATGTATATTTTTTTTGAGAATTCGGCCCCATTTTAACAGCTAGAAGCTTCAAATTTCACCAAATGCTTACGTATATAGCATATATTGATGTCTGAAAAAATCATTGAGATCGGTGGTGTACATAGTTTATATCACATACAACCGATTGTTCAGATAAGAAACTGTGCGCAATATCTGCCCCGTTTTACAGCTAGAAGCTTCGAATTTCACCAAATGCTTACGTATATAGCATATATTGTTGTCTGAAAAAATCATAGAGATCGGTGGTATATATATTATATACTTCATATAAATTCTCATTTTTGCCCCTGTTTTACGGCTGGAAGCTTCAAAATTCATCAAATTTCATCAAATAGTTACGTTTACGTCATATATTTTTGAAATACGTGATTCGTAGTCATAGTTTTTACATCAGACCACAAAAAACGTGAAGCTTTGCATCTTCACACAAAGTACCTCCCTATTTTTATACCTTTCATGAAAATGAATTGGTATATTAATTTCCTCACGAAACCCAAAATTGTAAGTCCTTAAAGGAAAATAGATAAACCCACCATTAAGTATACCGAAATAATCAGGATGAAGAGCTGAGTTGATTTAGCCATGTCCGTGTGTCCGTCTGCCCGTCTGTCTGTTTGTATGCAAACTAGTCCCTCAATTTTAGAGATATCTTGATAAAATTTGGTGACCGGGTGTATTTAGGTGTCCGATTAGACATTTGTCGGAACCGGCCGGATCGGACCACTATAGCATATATCCTCCATACAACCGCTTTTTCAGAAAAAGAGGATTTTTGTCATATCTTACTCAATTTAACAGATTGAAGCTTCAAACTTCACCATATAATTTCGTATATTGCACATATTGTTGCCTGAAAAAATTGATGAGATCGGTCGTATATATAGTATATATCCCCCACAACCGATTGTTCAGATAAGAAACGTTTCGTAATTACTGCCATATTTTAAGAGCTAGGGGCTTCAAATTTCAAAGAATGCTTACGTATATAGCATATATTGTTGTCTGAAAAAATCACAAAGATCGGTGGTATATATAGTATATATATGTTGGTATATATAGTATATATATATAGTATATATATATATTTTCGCAATTTAGCCCCATTGTAACAGCTAGAAGCTTCAAATTTCACCGAGTGCTTACGTATATAGCATATATTGTTGTCTGAAAAAATCATAGAGATCGGTTCTGTATATAGTATATATCTCATACAACCGATTGTTCAGATAAGAAACTTTTTCGCAATTTCAACCCCATTTTAAGAGCTATAAGCTTCAAATTTCACCGATTGCTTACTTATATAGCATATATTGTTGTGTCAAAAAATCATAGAGATCGGTGATATATATAATATATATATGATGGTATATATAGTATATATATATTATATATATTTTTTTTTTGCGATTTCGGCCCCATTTTAACTGCTAGAAGCTTCAAATTTAACCAAATGCTTACGTGTATAGCATATATTGATGTCTGAAAAAATCATGAGATCGGTATCATACATCGAATATATCTCATACAACCGATTGTTCAGATAAGAAACTTTGCGCAATTTCTGCCCTGTTTTAACAGCTAGAAGCTTCAAATTTCACCAAATGCTTACGTATATAGCATATATTGTTGTCTGAAATAAATATGAAAATTAAAAAAAAAATTGACGTAAAATTAAAAACAACAAGTAAGAAACGGGACTGTCTTCGGCTGTGCCGAAGACTTCATAGCTTTCATGAATGGGGCTGAACAATAATCTTATGCCGTTCGTAATCTCCGAATAATCGGATGTATAAGATAAGAAATATATAGTGAACAGATATACATACCTAAACGATTTTTAAGATAAATATAAAATAAACAAGTAAGGAAGGCTAAGTCCGGGTGTAACCGAACTTTACATACTCAGTTGAGAGCGGTCAAGACAAAGTAAGGGAAAATCACCATGTAGTAAAAAGAACCTAGGATAACCCTGGAATGTGTTTGTATGACATGTGTATCAAATGGAAGGTATTAAAGAGTATTTTAAGAGGGAGTGGGCCATAGTTCTATAGATGGACGCCATTTAGGGATATCGCCATAAAGGTGGACCAGGGCTGACTCTAGAATTAGTTTGTACGATATGGGTATCAAATGAAAGGTGTTAATGAGTATTTTAAAAGGAAGTGGGCATTAGTTCTATAGGTGGACGCCTTTTCGAGATATCGCCATAAAGGTGGACCAGGGGTGACTCTAGAATTTGTTTGTACGATATGGGTATCAAATGAAATATTTTAATGAGTATTTTAAAAGGGAGTGGGCCATATTTCTATAGGTGGACGCCTTTTCGAGATATCGCCATAAAGGTGGACCAGCAGTGACTCCAGAAAATGTTTGTACGATATAAGTATCAAATGAAAGGTGTTAATAAGAATTTTGAAAGGGAGTTGGCCTTAGTTCTATAGGTGGACGCCTTTTCGAAATATCGCCATAAATGTGGACCAGGGGCGACTCTAGAATTTGTTTGTACGATATGGGTATCAAATGAAAGGTGTTGATGAGTATTTTAAAAAGGAGTGGGCCTTAGTTCTATATGTGGACGCCTTTTCGAGATATCGCCATAAACGTGGACCAGGGGTGACTCTAGAATGTGTTTGTACGATATGGGTATCAAATTAAAGGTATTAATGAAGGCGTTTTCGAGATATCGAACAAAATGTGGACCAGGGTGATCCAGAACATCATCTGTCGGGTACCGCTAATTTATTTATATATGTAATACCACGAATAGTAGTTTTTCATTTTCTTCTACTTAATATGGTAGGTGTCACACCCATTTTACAAAGTTTTTTTTCTAAAGTTATATTTTGCGTCAATAGACCAATCCAATTACCACGTTTAATCACTTTTTTAATATTTGGTATATAATTATGGCATTTTTTTTCATTTTTCGTAATATTCGATATCGAAAAGTGGGCGTGGTCATAGTCGGATTTCGGCCATTTTTTACACCAATACAAAGTGAGTTCAGATAAGTACGTGAACTGAGTTTAGTAAAGATATATCGATTTTTGCTCAAGTTATCGTGTTAACGGTCGAGCGGAAGGACAGACGGTCGACTGTGTATAAAAACTGGGCGTGGCTTCAACCGATTTCGCTCTTTTTCATAGAAAACAGTTATCGTCCTAGAATCTAAGCCTCTACCAAATTTCACAAGGATTGGTAAATTTTTGTTCGACTTATGGCATTAAAAGTATCCTTGACAAATTAAATGAAAAAGGACGGAGCCACGCCCATTTTGAAATTTTATTTTATTTTTGTATTTTGTTGCACCATATAATTACTGGAGTTAAATGTTGACATAATTTACTTATATACTGTAAAGATATTAACTTTTCTTTTAAAATTTGTCTTTAATAATTTTTTTTTAAAAAGTGGGCGTGGTCGTTCTCCGATTTTGCTAATTTTTATTAACGTAACGTTCCTACCAAATTTCATCATGATATCTTCAACGACTGCAAAATTACTGCTTGCAAAATTTCTAAATTACCTTCTTTTAAAAGTGGGCGGTGCCATGCCCATTGTCCAAAATTTTACTATTTTTCTATTCTGCGTCATAGGTTCAACTCATATACCAAGCTTCATCGCTTAATCCGTATTTGGTAATGAATTATCACACTTTTTCGATTTTTCGAAATTTTCGATATCGAAAAAGTGGGCGTGGTTATAGTCCGATATCGTTCATTTTAAATAGCGATCTGAGATAATTTCCCAGAAACCTACATACCAAATTTCATCAAGATACCTCAAAATTTACTCAAGTTATCGTGTTAACGGACAGACGGACGGACGGACGGGCATGGCTCAATCGAATTTTTTTTCATACTAATGGTTTTGATATATGGAAGTGTATATCTATCCGATTCCTTTATACCTGTACAACCAACCGTTATCCAATCAAAGTTAATATACTCTGTGAGCTCTGCTCAACTGAAATGAACTGAAAAAAGGGGCAAAAATTACAGTTTATATGAAGTATATAATATATATCTATACCACCGATCTCTATTATTTTTTCAGACAACAATATATGCTATATACGTAAGCATTTGGTGAAATTTGAAGCTTCTAGCTGTTAAAACGGGGCAGAAATTGCGCAAAGTTTCTTATCTGAACAATCGGTTGTATGAGATACATACTATGTATACCACCGATCTCAATGATTTTTTCAGACATCAGTACATGCTATACACGTAAGCATTCGGTGAAATTTGAAGCTTCTAGCTGTTAAAATGGGGCTAAAATTGCGAAAATATATATATATATACTATATTTATATACTATATATACCACCATATATATACTATATATACCACCGATCTTTATGATTTTTTCAGACAACAATATATGCTATATGCGTAAGCATTCGTTGAAATTTGAAGCCTCTAGCTCTTAAAATAGGGCAGTAATTACGAAAAGTTTCTTATCTGAACAATCGGTTGTGGGGGATATATACTATATATATGACCGATCTCATAAATTTTTTCAGGCAACAATATGTACAATATACGAAATTATATGGTGAAGTTTGAGGCTTCAATCTGTTAAATTGAGTAAGATATGACAAAAACCCTCTTTTTCTGAAAAATCGGTTGTATGGAGGATACATGCTATAGTGGTCCGATCCGGCCGGTTCCGACAAATGTCTAATCGCACACCCAAGTACACCCGCTCACCAAATTTTATCAAGATATCTCAAAAATTGAGGGACTAGTTTGCATACAAACAGACAGACGGACAGACGGACATGGCTAAATCAACTCAGCTCTTCATCCTGATTATTTCGGTATATTTAATGGTGGGTCTATCTATTTTCCTTTAAGGAATTACAATTTTGGATTTCGTGACGAAATTAATATACCATTTCATTTTCATGAAAGGTATAAAAATAGGTAGGTACTTTGTGTGAGGATGCAAAGCTTCACGCTTTTTGTGGTCTGCATGTAAAAACTATGACTACGAATCACGTATTTCAAAAACATATGACGTGAACGTAACTATATGATGAAACTTGATGAATTTTGAAGCTTCTAGCCGTAAAAAAGGGGCAAAAATTACAGTTTATATGAAGTATATAATATATATACCACCGATCTCTATGACTTTTTCAGACAACAATATATGCTATATACGTAAGCATTTGGTGAAATTTGAAGCTTCTAGCTGTTAAAACGGGGCAGAAATTGCGCAGGGTTTCTTATCTGAACAATCGGTTGTATGAGATATATACTATGTATACCACCGATCTCAATGATTTTTTCAGGCATCAATATATGCTATACACGTAAGCATTTGGTGAAATTTGAAGCTTCTAGCTGTTAAAATGGGGCCGAAATCGCAAAAAAAATATATATATACTATATATAACATCATATATATATTATATATATCACCGATCTCTATGATTTTTGACACAAAAATATACACTATATACGTAAGCATTTAGTGAAATTTGAAGCTTCTAGCTGTTAAAATGGGGCAGAAATTGCGGAAAGTTTCTTATCTGCACAATCGGTTATATGAGATATATACTATATATACAACCGATCGCTATGATTTTTTCAGACAACAATATATGCTATATACGTAAGCATTCGGTGAAATTTGAAGCTTCTAGCTGTTAAAGTGGGGCCGAAATCGCAAAAAAAAATATATATATACTATATATATACTATATATACCATCATATATATATTATATATATCACCGATCTCTATGATTTTTTGACTCAACAATATATACTACATACGTAAGCATTTAGTGAAATTTGAAGCTTCTAGCTGTTAAAATGGGGCAGAAATTGCGCAAAGTTTCTTATCTGCACAATCGGTTGTATGAGATATATACTATGTATACCACCGAACTCAATGATTTTTTCAGACAACAATATATGCTATACACGTAAGCATTTGGTGAAATTTGAAGCTTCTAGCTGTTAAAATGGGGAAGAAATTGCGCAAAGTTTCTTATCTGCACAATCGGTTGTATGAGATATATACTATATATACCACCGGTCTCTATGATTTTTTAAGACAACAATAAATGCTATACACGTAAGCATTTGGTGAAATTTGAACATATCTAAACGATTTTTAACATAAATATAAAATAAAAAATAGGTAGGTACTTTGTATGAGGATGCAAAGCTTCACGTTTTTTGTGGTCTGCATGTAAAAACTATGACTACGAATCACGTATTTCAAAAATATATGACGGAAACGTAACTATTTGATGAAATTTGATGAATTTTGAAGCTTCTAGCGGTATAAAAGGGGCAAAAATGACAGTTTATATGAAGTATATAATATATATGCCACCGATCTCTATGATTTTTTCAGACAACAATATATGCTATATACGTAAGCATTTGGTGAAATTTGAAGCTTCTAGCTGTTAAAACGGAGCAAAAATTACGCAAAGTTTCTTATCTGAACAATCGGTTGTATGAGATATATACTATGTATACCACCGATCTCAATGATTTTTTCAGACATCAGTATATGCTATACACGTAAGCATTTGGTGAAATTTGAAGCTGCTAGCTGTTAAAATGGGGCCAAAATCGCAAAAAAAAAAAAAATATATATATATACTATATTTATATACTATATATACCATCATATATATATTGTAATGAATGTTAGCAGCACTGAGCGATGCTATCGTCTCTAAGCCGATGCTAAGCAGTGACGTGAATGCACATCAATAATTCAATCATTATGTATCTACATAAACGAAACAATAACTGCGTCTACATATATGTACCATTGTACGTATACGAGCAGCGGAGAGTCAATGCAATAACACATGCATATATCCGAGAAGTTTGAGAGCTACTGTACTAGTAGATTCTGGAAACGCCTAAAAGATGTATAAAATTGTGCAATTTTAGTTATAGCTGAGAAATTTGAGAGCTCATGGGCAATGCTAGTAGATTCTAGAAAAATGCGAACGAGGAAACCAAAGAGTATAAAAGGCGACAGATGTAGAGGCGCTGTAATTCAGTTTGAGTTGAGCAATCAATCAGTTATTGATTAAGCACGCGATTTGGCGGCCAATAGTAGAGTTTCATTTGAGTTATCAATCAGTTTGGTTATTAAGCCAGCGAGTAGCAAAGTATAAGTGTTATTGTGTAGTAATTTAATAAAGGCCATTTTTCCATTATTCAATATTGGAGTTATTTATTCAACAGTTTAGTGATACGAACTCAGCAGAGGATTGCAAATAAGAGGATTTGCAAGTAAATTCGTTACAATTGGTGTCAGAAGAGGAATTGTTGAATAAATTCCAGAAGACAACAAGGACATGGCAAAGTTCAGTGAATTAAAGATCCAGCAACTGAAGAAGGAGTTGGAGGGCCGTGGATTGAATACAAGCGGCGTTAAACTCGAACTTCAGGCACGGCTACGAGAGGCAATGGAAGCAGAAGGAATTGGTGTGGAAGAGTATGTCTTTCACCTTGATGGCGAGGAGACAACAAAAATTGAAGAGAAAAACGAAACATCGCAGATGGTTACCAGCACAGACTTGAACATGATATTGGCTGCAATATCTGCACAAACATCGACAGTAGCATCAATGTCGTCGCAATTGGCATCCCAACTGGAAGCGCAAGAGGCACGTATAACAGAAATGTCATCGCAAGTATCCACCAACATGTCATCTCAACTAGAAGAACAGAAAACGTATATGTCATCTCAACTAGAAGAACAGAAAACAGATATAACATCTAAGATGGAATCCCAAGAGACACGTATAACAACAAAGACTGAAGCACAAGAAACGCGTATTTCGGAAATGTCAGCACAAATTTCAGCACAGATATCATCTCAGATCTCCACACAACTAGAAGAGAAGGAAGCCCGTATATCATCTAAACTGGAAGCGCATATGGAAGAAAAACTAACCCAGTTTCATGAAGGCTTCAGTGGTCGACAGGATAAAATCGAGGCCGAGGTGGATGCTTTGAAGGGACGTATCGAGCAGTTACAACTAAATCGTCCAGCAGTTTCAGCGAGTAATCCAAAGGTAAAAACACCATCCTTTGACGGTTCTGTTCCTTTCCAGGTCTTTAAGCTACAGTTTGAGAAGACCGCAGCAGTGAACAACTGGAATGTGGAAGATAAAGTTGCCGCACTCTTCGTAGCATTGAAAGGACCAGCTGCCGAAATCTTACAGACTCTTCCAGAGTACGAACGGAACAGTTATGACGCACTGATGGCTGCTGTAGAACGGCGATACGGAAGCGAACACAGGAAAGAGATATTTCAAATAGAATTGCAAAACCGCTACCAAAAAGCTAACGAGACTTTGCAGGAGTTTGCTTCGGATATTGAAAGATTGGCTCATCTTGCAAATGCGGATGCACCCGTGGAATACACGGAAAGAGTGAAGATTCAGAGCTTTATAAATGGCATACGGGACGTCGAAACGAAGCGAGCCACATACGCGAACCCAAAGCAAACATTTTCTGAAACGGTATCCCATTCATTGACTCAGGAAACGGCGTCATTATTGAGTAAACCAGCATACAAAGCTCATCGTGTGGAAGTAGAAAGGCCAGAGTGGGTAGATACAATTTTGGAAGCTCTGAAGGGATCACAACAGAAAAATGCCGGAGATATGAAATGTTTCAAGTGCGGTAACCCAGGTCACATTGCACGTCATTGCAGTAGCAATTCCAATAGTTCCAACAATGTGGGTGGCCGCAAACGCAGAGCTGAAGGAGACGAGCAAATCTGAAAATCCACTCAATCGTTAAACTAAAGCGAGTCAGTCGCAAGGGGCGACAGCTGGCTCCCTCAATTGAATGCCCCATAATCTCTATCTCGCAAATTGGAAGAAGGTCAAGCAATCTTACTGTCGGAGGACATGTGGATGGAAAGGAACGTTTACTGACTGTAGATACGGGTGTATCCCATTCCATCATTCGATCAGATTTAGTCAACAAGAAGATAAGACCATTGCTTGGAGCAAGATTACGTACAGCCACGGGAGAGGACACCCAGATAATTGGAGAAGTAGAATGTGAAGTAGCAATTGGGAACGTCACGGTACTTCACAATTTTATAGTGGCAGGTATTGTTGATGAAATCATAATTGGAGTGGACTTCTTAATCAACCAAGGCATCAAGATCGATATGCAAAGCAAGACGATGCGATATAAGAACATGGATGTGCCACTTAATTTCGGCTACGAGAGAGGATACAGCAGTAAACGAGTGCTGGTGGAAGAGGGTCAACAAATACCACCAAAATCAGAAGCAGCCATCTGGGCAAAGGTTGATGGAGATTGTGGGACAAACAAATTGTGGGTTACCGAAGCAGCAAATAAATCAGCACTGAACATACTTGTAGGAAAAACCCTGGCTATGACAAAACAAGATGGACGTATTCCGGTAAGAGTACTCAATGAGTTCAAGTCACCATTCAATTTGACCAAAGGAGCTATTTTGGGAAGATGCCAAGAGGCCGAAGTAGTTATTAACTGTGAACAGCTCCAGGAACACGTTTCATCTAGTAATACTGATCTTTCAAATGATATCACGGCATGGACGTATGGGCTCGAGAAAGCCTATCAGAGTAAGGCAAAACAACTGCTCATAAACATATTTGACCAGGATGGTTCCAAACCAGGCCGCACTAATGTTGTGAAACATCAAATTGACACTGGAGATGCGAGGCCGATCCGTCAAGCTCCACGTAGTGTTCCACTGGCGAAGCGGGAAGTTGTAAGTCAAATCATACAAGAAATGAATGACAGCGTCGTCATCGAACCATCAGCTAGTCCATGGAGCTCGCCGGTAGTACTTGTAAAGAAGAAGGATGGAAAAATGAGGTTTTGCGTGGACTACCGAAAGTTGAATGACGTTACGAAAAAGGATAGCTACCCGTTGCCAAGAATTGACGACACTCTGGACTCGCTATCTGGTACGAAATGGTTTTCTACACTGGACTTGAAAAGCGGCTACTGGCAAGTTGAGGTGAAGGAGGAAGATAAAGAGAAAACAGCCTTCAGTGTCGGTGATGGTCTTTGGCAATTTACAGTGATGCATTTTGGACTTTGTAGTGCACCAGCTACTTTTGAGAGGCTCATGGACCAGTACCTGGACTACATTGGAAAACGTGCTTGGTGTACCTGGACGACATCATCGTATTTGGCAAGAGTTTTGATGAACATCTTAAAAACTTGGAGGAAGTTTTCCAGAGAATAGATGGCGCTGGTCTGAAGTTAAGTCCCAAAAAGTGTACGCTGTTTAAAAAGGAAGTAAATTATTTGGGCCACAAGGTAACGACAGAAGGTGTCTGTACAGCGAATGAAAAAATAGAGGCAGTAAAGGATTGGCCAAGACCACAGAATCTGCATGAATTGAGAAGTTTCCTTGGGCTGTGCACATGTTGTTGTTGTTGTTGTAGCGATTAGGTTACTCCCCGAAGGCTTTGGGGAGTGTTATCGATGTGATGGTCCTTTGTCGGATACAGATCCGATACGCTCCGGTAACACAGCACCATTAAGGTGCTGGCCCGACCATCTCGGGAACGATGGGCTGTGCACATATTACCGGCGATTTGTACGAAATTTTTCCAGCTTAGCCCATAGTCTCCACGAGCTAACAAGGAAAAATAAAGCTTTTGAATGGAAGAAGGAGCAAGAAGTAGCTTTCCAAACATTGAAAGAGCGGTTGTGCACTGCCCCAATGTTGGCATACCCGATTCCAGGAGCAACGTTTATTCTAGATACAGATGCGAGGGGATATGCTATAGGAGGCGTTTTATCACAACTGGTCGATGGACAAGAGAAGGTAGTTGCATATTACAGCCGTTCAATTGGAAAACCAGAGAGGAACTATTGCGTTACACGGAGAGAGCTGTTGGCATTGGTAGAGTGCATTAAACATTTTCACAAATACCTCTACGGCCAGCGATTCCGTGCCAGGACAGATAACGCAGCGTTGAAATGGCTTCTGCAGTTCCGTAATCCGGAAGGACAATTGGCACGTTGGATCGAGCGACTACAAAGCTATGACTTTTCCATTGAGCATCGAAAATGTAGTACCCATGGATATGCTGATGCGATGTCACGAATACCATGTAGTCTGGAATGCAAGCACTGCTCAAAGGCCGAGGCTAAAGAAGACATTATAGATATCCGGCTAATGACTATAACGTGTACGGATGAATGGGACAAGGAACAACTAAGAAAGTGTCAGCTAGAAGATACAGATCTGTCACATGTTATGCAAGGGCTCGAACGAAACGAAAGACCAAGCAGAGAGGAGATGTCAGCAGAGAGTCCCATTGCGAAATCATATTAGGCACAGTGGAACAGTTTAGAATTGATATCCGGTTGCTTGCATCGAGTATGGGAGAGTGTGGATGGTCAATGCAAGAAGAAACTGATAGTTGTTCCCAGGAAGGAGATTCCTGACGTGCTCAGCGAGCTGCACAATGGTCCAAGTGGAGGTCATCTTGGAATCATGAAGACACTCGAGAAAATTAAGCAGAGATTCTATTGGGTTGGTTGCCGTCAGTCGGTCACCGAGTGGATTGCCAACTGCGAGGTATGCAACAGAGCGAAAGGGCCCAAAACCCGAAGTCATGGCCAGATGAAGCAGTATATTTCAGGGGCACCATTTTAAAGGATCGCCATGGATGTCGCAGGTCCATTTCCTACTAGCAACCGCGGAAACAAATAAGTACTGGTGGTTATGGATTATTTCAGTAAATGGCCAGAGGTATACCCAATCCCAAACCAAGAAGCAGAAACAGTAGCAGAAGTGGTTAAAAACGAATGGGTTGCAAGGTACGGTGTACCAATGGAGTTACATTCTGACCAAGGCAGGAATTTTGAATCAGCTGTGTTCCAAGAAATGTGCAGAATTTGGGCATTCGAAAAACACGGACAACTGCATTGCATCCTCAGTCCGATGGTATGGTGGAACGCTTCAATAGAACATTGGAGGAGCATTTAAGGAAAGTAGTAGACAAGTACCATAAGGACTGGGATACACACATATCATTATTCTTGATGGCCTACCGATCGGCAGTACATGACACAACGGGCCAAACTCCCGCAAAGGTAATTTTTGGCAATGACCTTCGACTGCCAGCTGATTTGAAGTATGGGATAGATGCCGATGCGGAGAGGAATGTCAAGAAATCCACTGGTGTCTTGGAAGAAGAGCTGAGAGAGATACACGATCTGGTAAGGTAACGAGCAAAGATTATGAGTAACAAGATGAAAGCAAGGTACGATAAAGCAATTAATTCGGAAGGGTTTCAGGAAGGAGATTTGTTGCTGCTATACAACCCACAACGAAAAAAAGGTTTGTCCCCGAAATTGCAGTGTAACTGGGAAGGCCCATACAAAGTTGTAAAGCAGATCAACGATGTAGTGTACCGCATACAAACCATTGGCAAACCACCTACCAAAATGAAAGTGGTTCATTTGGAGAGGCTAGCCGCGTTTAGATCGAGAGATTTGTCTGATCGGGACGATCAGACTTAGGTGGAGGGCAGTGTAATGAATGTTAGCAGCACTGACCGATGCTATCGTCTCTAAGCCGATGCTAAGCAGTGACGTGAATGCACATCAATAATTCAATCATTATGTATCTACATAAACGAAACAATAACTGCGTCTACATATATGTACCATGTACGTATACGATCAGCGGAGAGTCAACGCACTAACACATGCATATATCTGAGAAGTTTGAGAGCTACTGGACTAGTAGATTCTGGAAGCGCCTAAAAGATGTATAAAATTGTGCAATTTTAGTTATAGCTGAGAAGTTTGAGAGCTCATGGACAATGCTAGTAGATTCTAGAAAAATGCGAACGAGGAAACCAAAGAGTATAAAAGGCGACAGATGTGGAGGCGCTGTAATTCAGTTTGATTTGAGTTGTCAAGCAGTTACGACTAAAACGAAATCTAGCGAGCAATAGCAGTATTATTTTGAAAGTCAGTTTCATTTCAGCTATCAGTTTGGTTATTAAGCTATTCGTTGCACAGTTTGAGTGTTATTGTGAAGTATTTTAATAAAGGCCATTTTCCAGTATTCAATATGGGAGTTATTTATTCAACAGTTTAGCGATACGAGCCTAGCAAAAGAGCAAATAAGAGGATTTGCAGCAAATTCGTTACAGTATATATATATATTTTCGTAATTTTAGCTCCATTTTAACAGCTAGAAGCTTCAAATTTCACCGAATGCTTACATATATAGCATATATTGTTGTCTGAAAAAATCATAGAGATCGGTGGTGTATATAGTATATATCTCATACAACCGATTGTTCAGATAAGAAACTTTTCGCAATTTCTACTCCATTTTAACAGCTATAAGCTTCAAATTTCACCAATTGCTTACTTATATAGTATATATTGTTGTGTCAAAAATCATAGAGATCGGTGATATATATAATATATATGATGGTATATATAGTATATATATATTATATATATATTTTTTTTTTGCGATTTCGGCCCTATTTTAACAGCTAGAATCTTCAAATTTCACCAAATTCTTACGTGTATAGCATATATTGGTGTCTGAAAAAAGCATTGAGATCGGGGGTATACATAGTATATATCTCATACAACCGATTGTTCAGATAAGAAACTTTGTGCAATTTCTGCTCCGCTTTAACAGCTTGAAGCTTCAAATTTCACCAAATGCTTACGTATATACCATATATTGTTGTCTGGAAAAATCATAGAGATCGGTGGTATATATATTATATACTTCATATAAACTGTCATGTTTGCCCCTTTTTTACGGCTAGAAGCTTCAAAATTCATCAAGTTTCATCAAATAGTTACGTTTACGTCATACATTTTTCAAATACGTGATTCGTAGTCATATTTTTACATGCAGACCACAAAAAACGTGAAGCTTTGCATCCTCACACAAAGTACCTACCTATTTTTATACCTTTCATGAAAATGAAATGGTATATTAATTTCGTCACGAAACCCAAAATTGTAAGTCCTTAAAGGAAAATAGATAGACCCACCATTAAGTATACCGAAATAATCAGGATGAAGAGCTGAGTTGATTTAGCCATGTCCGTCTGTCCGTCTGTCTGTTTGTATACAAACTGTCCCTCAATTTTAGAGATATCTTGATAAAATTTGGTGACCGGGTGTATTTGGGTGTCCGATTAGACATTTGTCGGAACCGGCCGGATCGGACCACTATAGCATATATCATCCATACAACCGATTTTTCAGAAAAAGAGGATTTTTGTCATATCTTACTCAATTTAACAGATTGAAGCTTCAAACTTCACCGTATAATTTCGTATATTGCACATATTGTTGCCTGAAAAAATTGATGAGATCGGTCGTATATATAGTATATATCCCCCACAACCGATTGTTCAGATAAGAAACTTTTCGTAATTACTGCCATATTTTAAGAGCTAGAGACTTCTAATTTCAACGAATGCTTAGGTATATAGCATATATTGTTGTCTGAAAAAATCACAAAGATCGGTGGTATATATAGTATATATATGGTGGTGTATATAGTATATATATATATATATTCACAATTTTAGCCCCATTTTAACAGATAGAAGCTTCAAATTTCACCGAATGTTTACGTATATAGCATATATTGATGTCTGAAAAAATCATTGAGATCGGTGGTATACATAGTATATATCTCATACAACCGATTGTTCAGATAAGAAACTTTGTGCAATTTCTGCTCCGTTTTAACAGCTTGAAGCTTCAAATTTCACCAAATGCTTACGTATATACCATATATTGTTGTCTGGAAAAATCATAGAGATCGGTGGTATATATATTATATACTTCATATAAACTGTCATGTTTGCCCCTTTTTTACGGCTAGAAGCTTCAAAATTCATCAAGTTTCATCAAATAGTTACGCTTACGTCATATATTTTTGAAATACGTGATTCGTAGTCATAGTTTTTACATGCAGACCACAAAAAACGTGAAGCTTTGCATCCTCACACAAAGTACCTACCTATTTTTATACCTTTCATGAAAATGAAATGGTATATTAATTTCGTCACGAAACCCAAAATTGTAAGTCCTTAAAGGAAAATAGATAGACCCACCATTAAAAAAAATAAAAAAAATAAATGTAAGGCGCGATAACCTCCGAAGAGATCTAAGGCCGAGCTTCTCTTCCAATTTGCGTCGTGCTCCTCTTGATTTTTCCCTACAAATTGGCCGGACGGGACCTACATGTTTTATGCCGACTCCGAACGGCATCTGCAAGGCAGATGAGTTTTCACTGAGAGCTTTTCATGGCAGAAATACAATCGGAGCGCTTGCCAGACACTGCCGAGGGGCGACCCCGCCTAGAAAAATTTTCTTCTAATTGAAAAATTTTATTTCTAAAATTTTGATGTTGCTTTGCCCGGGAGTTGAACCCAGGGCATACGGTGTGATAGGCGGAGCACGCTACCATCACACCACGGTGGCCGCGGCCATTGTAAAAACTGAAGAAATTGGAAACATTCTCACTGAACTCAACAGCTACAGCAGAAGCATTAAATTTACAATAGAGGTTGAGAAAGATGGCCAACTACCGTACTTGGACACGTTAATCAATAGAAGAAACAACAAATTATATATTGACTGGTACAGAAAACCCACAGCTTCGGGAAGACTAATTAACTATTATTCAAAACCCGAAAAAAGTACAATAATAAATACCGCCAAAAGCTTCATAAGACGGGTACTTACAATAAGCGACAGAATGTACCACAAGAAGAATATCACGATCATCAAAAAAACTCTAGAGGATAATGAGTTTCCAAGTAGCTTGGCCAATAAACTGGTCCGAAATTTCTATACCAGAGCACGTAATGAACGTAAACCCGAAGAAGCAAATAACAAAATATACAAAGCGATAACCTATGTCCCAAGAATAGCAGAGAGTATCACGAGATCGGATTTATATGACAAAGAAAAGGTCAAAATAGCGTTCAACAGTAATACAATGGACAGAATTCCAAAGGATGAGAAATCCAACCTAATATACAGAATCCCATGCAACGGTGACGGGTCTCACTTATGCGAGAAGGTATATGTGGGGACAACAAAATTAAAATTAAAGACAAGGATTTCCGGCCATAAGTCCAATATTAAACTTAGGAACAACGCTTCGGAAAATAAAACGGCCTTAACGGCCCACTGTAAGGATACGGGCCACTATCCCGATTTCCAGAATGTTACTATATTGGACATAGAGAAAAAATATAATACGCGCTTCACCATGGAAATGCTCCACATTATGAACACGCCTAATGATAAGAGAATTAATTTTAAAAGTGACACAGACCAATGCGCATATGCATATCGCAATTTATTGCTTAAGCAACAACACAAAATGCAAGTCTCACGGCGCACATGAAAGAAAGCAGCGTACAGAAATTATTCCGCTAGCAGCATACTTGTGATCAACAAATCATAATGTTGGATGACGACATATTCGTTGTTCTATTGTTTGTATCCCTATATATTTGTTTGTGCATATTTTAGTATGTATGTATGTATTGTATATTCTTTATTTTCTTATAAATACGTACAATTTTCCAAGTAGTACAATATAAAAAGTAACAAATTCAAATAAGAAAATAGTTAATGACATTAAATGCTAATTATAAAAGCAGTGGAAATGTCATTTCCTTTAAATATAATTATAAATGCTTGTGGGGCGCATAATAATCACAAGATATAATTGCTACAATCTCTAGTTAAAGTAACGACCAGAGAATAACTATTTTAAATAAAAAAAAAATACTATATTAAATAAAAAGAAATACTATAAATAACAAAGTACTTACATATAAAGCTAAAAACTTCATAAATATTACATAGCGGAATTTATACGATGGGTCGCAACAGAATTTCTACACCCTCATGATTGAAACCAAGTAGCCACCGTTTCACTTCCCTCATAAACTTAGAAAGTTTTCTAATGAGTTGCATTACAGCAGGTAATTTATTATACAGTTTACATGACACGATTGTGTAAAAGTTACGGAAAAGTGTGGTCCGAAAACGAGGAATTTTTACACTTGATAACGGTCTACTTCTTAGGCTGTAAGGGTTATATATCGGGCTTTGTGAATACCCACTCCTTATAAAAAAATTTTCAAAACTTTGTAATAGTACAAGTGTCGAAAGGGAAGTATGTTTAATTTTTTGAAAAGGTCCATAGAGTGGGATAAACGGTCTGCGTTACACATTTTTCGGATAAAGTACTTCTGTAGGATTAAAAGCGCATTTAGCTTACTAGCATACGCTCCACCCCAGCAACTGATTCCATATTGTAATTTTGAGTGGACTAACCCATGATATATTAATGCTAACATTCGATTTGAACACAGCCTTTTTAGGTAAAAGAATGAACGAACCGCTGACAACATGTACGATTTCAAAGCAAAAATATGTGATGACCAACTTAGGCTTTGGTCGAATATAACTCCTAAATATTTAAAATTAGGGACCAAATAAATTTTAAAGCAATTACTGTCACAACTTATTGTCTCGTCAAAGGTGTTGACAGAGTTTTGATGATTACAGTTACTTGAACACATACGAAACCGCATACAGTTCGAGCCGTGAAAGAAAATATCGTTTCTAGGTAACTCCTTTCCGCATTTATTAAAATACATCAACTTTGTCTTGTTGCTTACCACGAGTTTGTGGCTAGCAAACCAAGACCTCAGCATAAAAACATCGTGATTGATATCAGCAAAAAGATTAAATTCATTTGTAGATCCATATGCAATGGCAAGGTCATCTGCAAATGCCGTTACTTTACCAACAAATGGCAACGAGAATAGTGAGTTAATGTATATTAGAAACAAGATAGGTCCAAGAACCGAGCCTTGTGGCACCCCTAAGGTAATAGGTCTGGGTTCACTTTGAATATTTACAACTTTAACTTTCTGAATAAACAGACTAGCGCAACACATTTTTTCGTCAATCGCCCTATGTATAAAGGAAGAAAAGTCTAAAAGAGCATCTTCAGTTGAGAGATCTGACATAAAACCAAATTGCTTGGGACTAAAAAATTTTATTTTGTTGAGATAAGTTAACACCCTAGCCTTAACTGCCTTTTCAAAGATTTTGGAGATTGAGGATAGCAAGGCTATAGGCCTGTAATTATTCTTGTCTTTTTTATCTCCCTTTTTGAACAGCGGTATCACGGTAGCACATCTTAAATCTTCTGGAAAAACTCCGGCGGTTATACTCAAATTAAATATATGCTTTAAAATATCAACGATATTAAAAGCTATGCTTTTTAAGGTCCTATTTGAAATGTTGTCACTGCCACTTGAATCAGACTTGCTCAAAGTTTGAATTATTTTAAGAATTTCTGAACCTGTAATTGGATCAAAGAAAAAACTATTACTGGGAGTTCTGAATTCTGTGATGTTTCGATTTTTACGGCACATGCAGATATTTGGATTCCTCATTGTATTAGAAACTGCTCCTACATTTACAAAAAAATTATTAAGTTCATTAGCTACTACCAGAGTCTCCGATGTATCCACGCCATCCAGATTTAACACAATCGAGTCGGACCTTTTCTTATAGTTTCGGTTCACTATTCTATTTACAGCTGCCCATTCTTTTTCGTGTTACCTTGCGCTGATAGAAAGAGATTTTGATAATATTTTTCCCGAGTTGAACTTATTTCTTTATTAAGATTATATGTCAACCGGCGGACACGGTTTCTCAGCTTAGTATTGGCCGGATTTCTTTTGCATTTTTTGCGTAACCTATTCTTCAGTCGGATCTTATGTAACAAAGTACGAGTTATCCATGGCTTGAGAGTTAAAGATGATGGTCTTGGCAAGAAACAAATACTCGAATTGTTAAAGTGAACCGTGAGTTTATTCATAAATAAATTATATGCCTTGGCAACGTCTGTTTCACCATAAACCGTTTCCCAGTTTTCCTCGCGAAGATATTCATTGAGAACGTTAAAATTTATTTTTCTGGTACCTGATGGGGTATATAAATTGGTAATACGCCTACTTACATTTATGTTTTGAAGTTGAATACCAGTCATGCAATGAGTCTACACTTACTGTACTTTAAAATTGTATACATTTTTGATGTGTATTTTACTTTTGTTTTCCGAACATATGATCAGTCGATAAAGAATAACCACAAGTGTAAGTTGTGTCTCGTTTATATGTATACCTAGTTGCATAACGTAAATTTTAATGACCATGTATCTGAAATGAATTTCCCCTTTTTATACATTTGTGTTTACTTACAGTCCTGAAGATGGCTTCAGACTGAAGCCGAAATATTGACAAATTAAAAGAACCAATGAAATTTTAAACATTGTGTTTTATTTAACCACGGCCTTTAAGCTCATTATTATTAACATAACGTAAACGCATAAGGCTATAAAAATTACCAAAAATATATACTATATATATACTATATATACCATCATATATATATTATATATATCACCTATCTCTATGATTTTTTGACACAACAATATATACTACATACGTAAGCATTTAGTGAAATTTGAAGCTTCTAGCTGTTAAAATGGGGCAGAAATTGCGCAAAGTTTCTTATCTGCACAATCGGTTGTATGAGATATATACTATATATATCACCGATCTCAATGATTTTTTCAGACAACAATATATGCTATACACGTAAGCATTTGGTGAAATTTGAAGCTTCTAGCTGTTAAAATGGGGAAGAAATTGCGCAAAGTTTCTTATCTGCACAATCGGTTGTATGAGATATATACTATATATATCACCGGTCTCTATGATTTTTTCAGACAACAATATATGCTATACACGTAAGCATTTGTTGAAATTTGAACATATCTAAACGATTTTTAAGATAAATATAAAATAAAAAATAGGTAGGTACTTTGTGTGGGGATGCAAAGCTTCACGTTTTTTGTGGTCTGCATGTAAAAGCTATGACTACGAATCACGTATTTCAAAAATATATGACGGAAATGTAACTATTTGATTAAATTTGATGAATTTTGAAGCTTCTAGCCGTAAAAAAGGGGCAAAAATGAGAGTTTATATGAAGTATATAATATATATGCCACCGATCTCTATGATTTTTTCAGACAACAATGTATGCTAAATACGTAAGCATTGGATGAAATTTGAAGCTTCTAGCTGTTAAAACGGGGCAGAAATTGCGCAAAGTTTCTTATCTGAACAATTGGTTGTATGAGATATATACTATGTACCTATACCACCGATCTCAATGATTTTTTCAGACATCAGTATATGCTATACACGTAAGCATTTGGTGAAATTTGAAGCTTCTAGCTGTTAAAATGGGGCCGAAATCGCAAAAAAAATATATATATACTATATATATATACTATATATACCATCATATATATATTATATATATCACCGATCTCTATGATTTTTTGACACAACAATATATACTATATGCGTAAGCAATCGGTGAAATTTGAAGCTTATAGCTGTTAGAATGTGGTAGAAATTGCGAAAAGTTTCTTATCTGAACAATCGGTTGTATGAGATATATACTATATATACAACCGATCGCTATGATTTTTTCAGACAACAATATATGCTACATACGTAAGCATTCGGTGAAATTTCAAGCTTCTAGCTGTTAAAATGGGGCTAAAATTGCGATAATATATATATATACTATATATATATACTATATATACCACCATAGATATACTATATATACCACCGATCTTTATGATTTTTCCAGGCAACAATATATGCTATATGCGTAAGCATTCGTTGAAATTTGAAGCCTCTAGCTCTTAAAATAGGGCAGTAATTACGAAAAGTTTCTTATCTGAACAATCGGTTGTGGGGGATATATACTATATATATGACCGATCTCATCAATTTTTTCAGGCAAAAATATGTACGCTATACGAAATTATATGGTGAAGTTTGAAGCTTCAATCTGTTAAATTGAGTAAGATATTACAAAAATCCTATTTTTCTGAAAAATCGGTTTTATGGAGGATATATCCTATAGTGGTCCGATCCGGCCAGTTCCGATAAATGTCTAATCGGACACCCAAATACACCCGCTCACCAAATTTTATCAAGATATCTCAAAAATTGAGGGACTAGTTTGCATACAAACAGACAGACGGACAGACGGACATGGTTAAATCAACTCAGCTCTTCATCCTGATTATTTCGGTATACTTAATGGTGAGTCTATCTATTTTCCTTTAAGGACTTACAATTTTGGGTTTCGTGACGAAATTAATATACCATTTCATTTTCATGAAATGTATAAAAATAGGTAGGTACTTTGTGTGAGGATGCAAAGCTTCACGTTTTTTGTGGTCTGCATGTAAAAACTATGACTACGAATCACGTATTTCAAAAATATATGACGTAAACGTAACTATTTGATAAAATTTGATGATTTGCAGCTTCTAGCCGTAAAATGGGGCAAAAATTACAATTTATATGAAGTATATAATATATATACCACCGATCTCTATGATTTTTTTAGACAACAATAAATGCTATATACGTAAGCATTTGGTGAAATTTGAAGCTTCTAGCTGTTAAAATGGGGCAGAAATTGCGCAAAGTTTCTTATCTGAACAACAGGTTGTATGAGATATATACTATGTATACCACCGATCTCAATGATTTTTTCAGACATCAATATATGCTATACACGTAAGCATTTGATGAAATTTGAAGCTTCTATCTATTAAAATGGGGCCGAAATCGCAAAAAAAATATAGGTATACTATATATATATACCATCATATATATATTATATATATCACCGATCTCTATGATTTTTTAACACAGAAATATACACTATATACGTAAGCATTTAGTGAAATTTGAAGCTTCTAACTGTTAAAATGTGGCAGAAATTGCGGAAAGTTTCTTATCTGCACAATCGGTTGTATGAGATATATACTATATATACAACCGATCGCTATGATTTTTTTATACAACAATATATGCTATATACGTAAGCATTTGGTGAAATTTGAAGCTTCTAGCTGTTAAAATGGGGCCGAAATCGCAAAAAAAAATATATATATACTATATATGCCATCATATATATTATATATATCACCGATCTCTATGATTTTTTGATACAACAATATATACTACATGCGTAAGCATTTAGTGAAATTTGAAGCTTCTAGCTGTTAAAATGGGGCAGAAATTGCGCAAAGTTTCTTATCTGCACAATCGGTTGTATGAGATATATACTATATATACCACCGATCTCAATGATTTTTTCAGACAACAATATATGCTATACACGTAAGCATTTGGTGAAATTTGAAGCTTATAGCTGTTAAAATGGGGAAGAAATTGCGCAAAGTTTCTTATCTGCACAATCGGTTGTATGAGATATATACTATATATACCACCGGTCTCTATGATTTTTTCAGACAACAATATATGCTATACACGTAAGCATTTGGTGAAATTTGAACATATCTAAACGATTTTTAAGATAAATATAAAATAAAAAATAGGTAGGTACTTTATGTGAGGATGCAAAGCTTCACGTTATTTGTGGTCTGCATGTAAAAACTATGACTACAAATCACGTATTTCAAAAATATATGACGGAAACGCAGGGCATTTTTTAAGTAATACGAACGTGGCCAAATGGCCACGTAGTAGTCCGCCGTGGCCACGTAGTAATCATAATCTGGCCACAACTAAATTTCGAAAATGCGTGAACAACACCTAACTGAAATAATGTCAGAAATTTTCTGAACATACAAGATTTCCCCAAAATGTCAAAAAGTATGTAACTTGCTAATTCTAATGAAGTTTTTTGGTGCTAATCGAAGAAATTTATCAACGAATGAATGATAGTTCATCAAATATACTGTCAATGAGGATTTATATGGAAAAGAACATAGGTACTCACGACTTCCGTGACATATATAAATTCTGCACGTGCTCGAGGATTTTTGTCAGCATATAATAAAAAATTTTTGGGCAAGTATATAATAAGTTGTGTATGAAAAATAACTATTCCTGGGATTACTTGTTTTATTGCAAATGTTTTGGTATGAGTGAGTCGCAACCACGGTTGCCACAGCATTACGATACAATACCCTGCTAGACACCTGCTAGTCAATTGATTAATCAACTGACTGGCATGGCTGCTATTTACATCATGATTTACCATCATTTTCTTAATGGCAATATTCAAAAGCTGACCGGTATGGTCGTCATGTCTAGCAGGGTACAGTAGTTGGCAGCACATGTCATATGTTGAAAAGGCGCATTGATTCAGATATCAAATAAAATACGCGTCTTTTCAAAATCGACGTTACGAAAAAAAAAATTCTTTTGCATTAAATGCATAAAATTGCTACACTAACACTATATGTAGAATAAGAGCTTTAATTTGCTCCAAACCAATCTTCCTGGTTCACGTGTATAAATTTCATAAAATCTCCTATAAAAAGACTCGGAAGACTTTCTCTTTTCGTCCTTCGTTTCAACTGGTTCCCGTTCTACGCGTTTCTCTTACACTACACTAGGTTCTGAGTCAACATATAATGTTTTCAGACTCGCGCATGTATGTCGTTAGAGTAGTGGGTGTTCGAGGAGATATTTTTCTTTTGGCCACCTAGTGAAAAATTCTTAAAAAATGCCCTGCTACATATGGTTGAGGGTTGTAAGACTATGCTAAATAAGGTGCTTGATCTTTTAATTTTTAATTGAAAGATTTTAAAGCAAATGGCATATTATTGGATTATATAATAAATATATAATCCATAATATGAATAGTCAAATTAAAATATATATAATAAAAATATATTTTAAAGAAATCCTCAAAATTAAGAAAAAAATCTTAGTATGCCTTAAAGCGAAAATAAACAAACACACATTATATTAGTCGATCAAACATAGTCGTATGTTCCTGATGATGGTTTTAGAATAAAACCGAAATATCGACGAATATACGTAAAATAAAATAGAAAAACTTTGTGTTTTATTTTTTCAATAGGCCTTGAGCTCATTAAAGACTTCAAAAATATTATATTATATAAATAATAATTTTGCTTATATTGGGGAACGTCTAGCTTAAAATAAATATTTTTATTCTAGAATTGCTCCTTTATTTAATAAAACAAATTATAATAATATTTATATTAATATCAATGTGTGTGAATAAAAATGGAAAATTTTTATCAAGGATGAAAAGCATTTTAAGTCTTAATGGATTTAAAAGAAAAATATTTTGTTTTTATATATATATATAAAAATTTAACATAAAAATGTAAATTAAATAAAGTATTTTACAATAAAGTACAAATAAAGTAATGCAAAACAATATATATAATATATATTATATTGCTTTTTGTTGTTATATGTGCAGTATGATACACAATTTACTACAATAAAAAATTATACAACCACAACTCATATGAGATTAATAAGCATATTAATTAGGGGAGGAAAAGAAACTAACAAGGATTTTCTTAGTAGCGGCGAGCGAAACAGTTCAGCACTAAGTCACTTTGGTAAGCAAATGGGAGATGCAGTGTATGGAATATCTCTTAATATCTAGTATGAGAAATTAGCGATTTAAGTCCTTCTTAAATGAGGCCAGTTACCCATAGAGGGTGCCAGGCCCGTATAACGTTAATGATTATTAGAAAGATATTTCCAAAGAGTCGTGTTGCTTGATAGTGCAGCACTAAGTTGGTGGTAAACTCCATCTAAAACTAAATATAACCATGAGACCGATAGTAAACAAGTACCGTGAGGGAAAGTTGAAAAGGACTCTGAATAGAGAGTTAAATAGTACGTGAAACTGCTTAGAGGTTAAGCCCGATGAACCTGAATATCCATTATGAAAAATTCATCATTATATATAAAATATTAATTTATTTGTAATTGATGTTCGGATCTTCACACTCCAAACCTATCAGTGCACCCTAAAACCGTAACAAATGTACGTCAACTTATTAGCGACGATAACCCTGCAAAAATCGCGAGTACTCGCTATGGACCAACCGAGTGCTCCAAAATTAACCACAATTCATAAAAAAAATATGGTCCTATTAACATTGCGATGTCCTAGGACTGGACCATATACTCCAGCTCCGCATTACATCAGAGTAATCCATGGAGTACCCACAGTCCAATAAACATCGTGTAGTGATTACAATCGTTAAAAACGAGCAATGATCGGCTTACAATATGTTCCTGTAGAAACACGAGTTGGTCCATTCCTGCATTACAGTGGAGAATAATGGTAAGTACTCCAGTGGACCACATGATCCAACGATTTTTGAAGGGAAGTCTAACCAATCCTGAGTGGCTTTACTCGAAAGGGAGCAGGGTGGACGCCCAGGGTGACCCAGAATGCGTAGAATCGCCTCCGTGTGAGTTCGCTTCTTCGTTGGAGTTGACAATAAATTATTCTCTTCGGAGTAATGCGGTCGCTCCAGTCGCCGGCGAGTTTATTAGAATAATGTTGAGAATGAAGTCGGATGTTTCATATAACTGAACTAGGAACGTTTAGCTGGTAGTTCAGTTGCAACAGGGTCCCTCGTCGTGGAAAATTATGGATAATTGAAAGGGTTGGTATTTCCCACGCTTCTTTTTGAAATTTTTGGAAACTTCGTTGGACCTAAGCATATGATCAGGCATACGCTCGTAGTACTTGTGATTAATGAGATGCGTCTTCAATGCAGTTTGTAAGTACCTATGTTTGATGAATTATAGTAGTCACTCATTTGAGAAAAGACATTCTGGCTTATAGATGGCATCGGTAGTTATTCACGGAGAACTGACGTATGCTGAGCAGTCGCACTAGAAACTGTGGCTAATGAGATGTATCCTAAGTGTAAATGGCTTAGTAACCATGATTAATGAAAATGATGTATCTTGCGAGTGATTAAGTACTTGTGAATATGTCTATCTGGGGGTTAGGGACAGCGTCCGGATAGTTATGTTCGCAACGAACGGCAATTTCCCTTTATAGATGCATCCAAGTAGTTTTTCATGGGGAAAAGTCATTTTAGATCTTATGGATGACGTCGTTGTAGTTAGTTCACAGTGAACGTGCGTTTTGCATCATATGCCCTATAAAGGCTGTATCATATCCCTAAATTGTGTTCCAAATTCCTGGTGCTCAGAAAGGGTTGCTCACAATGCCCCTAATACATGTATTTAAATTGTGGGACTGTAGCATGTATCTGATCTATACACACAGAACATGTTGCAAAGGAATTACTTGTGAAAAGAGAAGAACGTACTAAGATCCGGGGTGGAGTTGCCTAACAACCGGATGCCATTAACCATAAAATGGCTGGAGCTTGATACACTCCGACTTTACCAAGGTAAAGACTTGTAATTGAATCGTCCGATTACAAGCAATTTAGTACCAAACGATTTTGCAAAGAAGTGTTGAGAGAAGACAACATGGAGCCGATAGTTTGGGCAATTGATCATGCAGTAGATCCGTATTTGACACCGTGGAGCTAGGTCTACGCAGACAGGTATCTGCGTTATAAGGCACTATCGACTGTCCCTATCTACTTCCCCCTATGGGTTAGGGGTTAGAATATAGCCACGCTGGGTATACCGGTCGTAAAAGGCGACCATAATACCATGGCTAACCAATCCATGAGTAAGGTGATTTTACTCGAAAGGGAGCAGGGTGGACGCTGGTATCACCGTGTGGGACCCCAAGCATGGTCTTTATAAAAACTGCCACCACGAGAGCAGGAAAAGCCAGTTGTCATCTGATGCACTGCATCGTATGATGCTTGTATTCAGGTCTAATCTCCTGTGTTGGGATGGCCCCCTTGTGGGAGCATCGCGGTGGCTGTGGTTTAAAATAAGAGTTCACTTGATACACGCTCTGAGTAGACTTGTTTTCCTTTGGGGCGTGCAAACCCGAGGGGATTCGGTCTCTTGGTTGTCACAGTATACCCAATTTTATTGAAAAACTGACCCTGAGGGGCAGACGAAAGAGTTGGTCACATCACATAATTGTGGCAACGGGAGTGCAAACCGTTGAGAGATGGTGAAACGTATGTCTATCGTCAGCCGAAAACAATCGATAATCGTACGAGTGGGCCGGAGCTCATCTTGCCTTTAGAGATGTTTGAAGCTGCTTTAGACTGTGCTGCTAGGAGGCGTTCGCAGAATGGATGGCCACATCCAAAAAATGTGGCAGATTTGACGTTGTCAGATCACTGCAGTGTGGCCGACTGCTATGCGAAGATGTTGCTGGGGCAGGTACTCGGTACTTACAGGTCTGTGAGTGGAAAAGATTGGACACATCCCTTTAATTGTGGTAGGAGTGTAATTGGGGTATGAAATGGAGCATAATTGTGGCGTAATTGAGTGAAAATTGGAGTAAAGAAAATGGTAGCCAAAATGGAAGCCAAAAATTAAGCACAATATGGCGCACAATGTTCGTCAACGCAGTGCGGCCTTAAGCGATGTCGAAAGACATTTCCGAGGCAGGCACTCGGTACTTACAGGTCTTTGTGCGTAAAAGGTTGGTCACAGCCCTTCATTTTAATTGTAATGGAGTGTAAAATGGAGCATAATTGTTGCAGTAATTGGAGTGGAAATTAGATTGAAGATAATGGTAGCTAAAATGGAGGCGAAAATAAAGCGCAATATGGCTCACACTGCTAGTCATCGTAGTGCGGCCTTTAAGAAATATCTAAGCAAAACCAGCTCCGTCGTCAACAATGTATTGTACATTGTTGTAACACTGCAGGACAGAAAAGGTTGGTGACATTCCTAAATTGCGACAAAACACAATATCTCAATCTGATTAACTTTTTAATCAGATTTCGAGATATCAAATCAATGAAAGAGGGATACTGAGGCAAGCACGGAACTCGCGGTGGAGTTGCCGTGCAACCGGGTGTCATTAACCCGAAATGGATGGGAGGGCGGACAGTCCTCCCCGGCCAAACCAAGGCTGGTCGACTTGAACACCCAGCTCACCGATTGGTACCAACTTGTTGGGCCGAAGATCAACGGACATTAATCTGTGTTTACCACTGTGGGGTAGGGATTCTAAGACATGTTCTTACGTTAAACAATTATCGACTGTCCCAAAAAATCCCCCTGTAGACTAGGGGTTAGAATATGCCCACGGTAGGTATACCGGTCGTAAAAGGCGACCATAATACCATGGCTAACCAATCCATGGGTTAGGTGGTTTTACTCAAAAGGGAGCAGGTTGGACGCTGGTATCGCCTTGTGGGACCCTAGGCATGGTCTTTATAAAAACAGCTACCGCGGGAGCAGGAAAAGCGAGTTGAGACCTGATGCACTGCATCGTACGATACTTGTATTCAGGTCTCATATCCCGTCCTGGGATGGCCCCCTTGTGGGAACATCGCGGTGCCTGTGGTTTCAAATAAGAGTTCACTTTATGACACGTCTGAGTAGACTTGTTTTCCCTTGGGGCGTGCAAACCCAAGAGAATTCGGTCTCTTGCTTGTCACAGTATACCCAATTTCATTGAAGAACTGACCCTGAGGGGCAGACGAAAGTGTTGGTCATATCCCATAATTGTGGCAACCGGAAGCTAAACCGTTGAGAGATAGAGAAACGTATGTCTATCGTCAGCCGAAAACAATCGATAATCGTACGAGTGGGCCGGTGCTCATCTCGTCTTTTGAGATGTTTGAAGCTGCTTTAGACTGCGTTGCGAATAGGAGGCGTTCGCAGAATGTATGGCCACATCCAAAAAATGTGGCAGATTTTACGTTGTCAGATCACTGCAGTGTGGTGAACTGCTATTGCAAAGATATTGCTGAGGCGGGAAAGCCCCCAACACAAGTCTATTGTTGTAAAAGTTTACCACAGCCCTAAATTGTGGAAAAAACGTAGCGCAATTGATGAATAAAGAGGAAGTTTATACAACAAAGCGAGTTATTAGAAGTTGTATACCACAGAACCAAATAATGAAGAATATGTGGGCATGTATAAGTAGCAAATAATGCAGATCAATGTTGCAAATAAAACTGAATAGAACGTTTAGCTTGGTTTCAGTTGCAACATGATCTTAAACGTACAAGTACCTGTGACTAACGAGATGTGTCTTGATGCGCAAGTGGTTTAGTACCATGATTAGTGAAGATGTTTCTTGCGAGTTTATGTGTCGTAAGTACTTGTAAGCATCACTGTATGTTGCGCTACAACAAAGAGTTTTATTCACAAGGAATTATATGACGATCTCACTCTATGGAACATTTAAGTAGCTATTCATGCTTAAGGAAAGACACTTGCGCTGATAGGTTACATCGGTAGTTGGTTCACAGCGAACGTGCGTTTTTGATCATAACAAAATGGTGCATAGCGTTGTAGGGAGGTGCCGCCTTCAAGCAATGTCTGAGCAAAACCAGCTCCGTCGTCAACAATGTATTATTATATATCGTTGTGACACTGCAGGACAGAATAGGTTGGTCACATTCCTAAATTGCGACAAAAACACAAACAAAAGACAAATCTCAATCTGATTGACTCGTTAATCAGATGTCGGGATTTCAAAATCAATGAAAGAGGGATACTGTGGCAAGCACGGAACTCGCGGTGGAGTTGCCTTGCAACCGAGTGCCATTAACCCGAAATGGAATGGGAGGGTGGATAGTCCTCCCCGGCCAAACCAAGGCTGGTCGACTTGAACACCCAGCTCACCGATTGGTACCAACTTGTTGGGCCGAAGATCAACGGACATTGATCTGTGTTTGACACCATGAGGTAAGTCTACGTAGACAGGTACTCACGTTAAACACTTATCGCCTGTCCCTATCTACTCATTCCTACTGGATTATAGTGTTTGTTTACATTCGTGTTTTCGTTAGTGCGGAGTTTTTAATCTTTTTGAGTGGGTTATCTTGGTCGGATTGAGCTAAGTATAGTTGTGGTTTGTGCGGAATTTAATTCCCTTTCGTTTGATATATTAGTGGTTTTTGTGGTGTATAAACTTGAAGAAATATTTGAATTTTTCTAGTTTGTATGTATAGTTTGTGTGTTTGTGCATTTTAATTTTTCATACTCAGTTCTCCAGGCTATCGTAACTATTTTAAAGTTTCTGAAGGTATTTTTGAAATATTTTTCAGCGCCTAGTGATATACTTTTTATAGTTACTTTGAAGAACCTGTTGATTGAGTGTACCCAGTAATAGATTTTGGTGGCTAGATATTGATCCGATTTGGTGAGGTATCTGGTTTTTTGGGTAATTGTTATTCTGAAGTCCTTCTTTGTAGGAAGGCAAGAATTTGTGATCTCTTAAGTGGCAGAGTTCAACTTCAGCACTTTTTAGCTTGCTTGTTCGGTTCGGTATAGTTTTCTCTCGGGTCCTTTGTGGCCTTTCGTGTAGTTTTTACCGTGCGCTTGCGAGCTATACACCCGTGGTTTTGCTTTGGCCGACAAGTTTAGCTGCTGTCGTTCCTGCTCGTTTTTGGGTGAAGTTTTTGTTTTGGGTTACTTTGCGGTCTTCTTAGTAACGGATCCTTTGTATATTACTGGTTTGACTCTTTCTTCTGGATGGGTATTGTGCCTGTAGAGGTGATATGGAAGGTGGTGGGACTAGGAAGCGGTCTTCTAAGGGTTTTCGGGGTCCGGTTCGTGTGGGGAATGTAGCTCCGGTGGACGATTCCACGTCTGGAGAGGATGCTGGTCCTCGGAGGTTCTTTAAGGACAAGGTTGGATCACGTAGTGCTGTCATGGATAGTAAGGTCACAAAGAAGATACAGAAAGCTGCCAGGAGAGAGGCTTTGAAGAAGCAGCAGGTTAAGGAGGATTTGAAGAAGTTGGTAGTTCCTCCGGTGTCGGAGACGGAGGATGAGTGTGAGGATTCGTTATCCGTTGATAGCGATGGAAGTGGTAGGATGTCTTCGGATGTTTTGGGGAATATGGTGGTAGATGTTCCATTTGATGGCGGTGTCGTTCGGGAAGTCGGTAATGGGAATGATGGTAATATTGAGGGTCTGGTTGCTGGGGGTCTGTTGCTGAAAACCATTTTGCTGAGCAGAATGTTGCTGAAAAACATGTAGCTGGAGAACATGTTGCTGGGAAATATGTTGCTGGGCAACTAGTTGCCGGGACTCATGAGTCTGAGCAACAGGTTGCTGGGCAGCTTGTTGCCGGGCAACTTGTTGCCGGGCAGCTTGTTGATGAGACTCGTAACTCTGGGCAGCTCGTTGCTGGGCAACTTGTTGCTTTGTTAAGGGTGTTGGTGGTTCTACCAAAATGGGTAATTTTGCTGGAGGGAATAAAGCAGTTGGCCATGAGTGGGTAACTGCTTTAAAGAAGATTACCAATAAGTTCAATGAGCGTGTTTTTGGTGCTAACGGTGTATGTCTTGATTCTGCGAAGGGGTTGATGGAGGTGTCCTCTGAGTATGAGACCCTCCTGATGACGGCTATTGTCGAGAATGCTCGTCTTCGTGGTCGTATTGAGGCGATGTCGTTGCGGGGTGGCTTGCTTGGTGGTGCATCTCCACATGTCGGTGGATCTGTTTCTATTGATCCGTTGGTGGTGCCGCCTTCGGGTGGGTCTGTACCTGTGGCGACCACACCTGTGGTACGAAAGCCGGTCCAAACATGGGCAGCGATTGTTAAAAGCGGGGATAAAGGTGTTTCTGCTAAAGAGGTTCGAGAAAAAGTATTAAAATAGGTTGCTCCGACTTTGGGTGTGAGAGTGCATCAGGTTAAGGCGGTAAAATCGGGTGCAGTGGTGATTCGGGTTCCCTCTGAGAAAGAGAGGGACATTATCTTGAATAAAAGGAAATTTAACGAGATTGGGTTGGAGGTGACTGAGAATAAGAAGCCGGCAACTAGGATTGTGGTTCTCCTGATGATTTCATGGAGGATCTTCTCCGGATGAACCTTTAGAGGAACAATCCTAGATGCTCAAAGTCGGAGGTCCGTCTAGTGAGTAAACCTTGGATGAGTACTCCGGGTGTTGCAGTTAATGTAGTTTTGGAATATCCGGACGACTTGATCTCCTCCCTCTTGAATGCGCAGTGCAGTTACATTAAGTGGTTCTCATTCTGGGTGCGTTCTTAAACGCGAACTTTTGTCTACTTCAGGTGTTTGAGTTTCGACCACCAGATTAGTGAATGCCGATATGAGGAGAGTGTCTGCCGAAAGTGCGGGAAAGGGGGGCATCAGTTGGCTAGTTGCAAAAATGAAGTTGGTTGTCGCAACTGTAAATTCAGTGGCAAGGATGCGAAACATTTGATGTTATCAGAAGTGTGTCCGACGTATGCTGCCGTTGTTGCCCGTGCTCTTGCCAGACACTAATGGGATTAGTTTTCCAAATAAATTGTCAGGGTGCGTATGCCGTGATGTGCGAATTGAGGGCGCGTATGACTGAGGAGGTGTGTGGAATTGCCTTACTTCAGGAACCTGACTGCATCAATGGTGTGGTTAAGGGTATTCCTGGAGGGTTTTGGGTTCTTTTGTAACCTGAAAGGAAATGTTGCCAATGTTTTTAATCGGCCTGATTATGAATGTCTTTTGTTTGACGTGTCGGAATGGGGGGTATGCGTGAGTATTGAGGGTTCTTTTTGTAGGGCTATTTTTGCGAGCGTGTACTGTAAGTACCATGGACCCTTATATCCGTTACTTGGGTTCGGTGCTATTACCAGCGAGTAGCACGCCGGTCATCATTGGAGTGGATGCCAATGCTGTTTCTCCTGTATGGCACAGTAAGTTGTCTAGGCGTTCGCCCTGTTACGTGAGTCATACACGAGGAGAAGCTTTGGGCGAGTGGGTACTCACTGTAGAAGTTCATATTTTAAATGAACCAAGCGAGTGTTACACATTCGATGGGCCCATGGGTAAGAGTGATATTGATGTAACTTTTGTAAATGATGCAGCAACAAGAACGTTTGAGTTTTTGTGGACTGTTAGGGGAGGTGAAGGGATAAGTGATCATAATTTGATTCAAATTGTGATTGCTCCCCGATCCTCTCCTAATGTGTCTGAAACCGTTAAAGAAAATAAGTGGTGCACTGCTGGGGCAGACTGGAACCTGTACGGTTTATGCGTTGAGCAGGAGTTTTCATTAATTCCTCTTAACGTATTTACAGAGTTGCCAGTGGATGAGCAGATTACCCATTTGAGTGAGTGTGTGTGCAGAGTGAATGATAGTATGTTTCGAAGGGTGAAGAAACAACTATATCATCGTGTTAGATGGTGGACACATGATCTAACACAAAAAACGAGATCTGTCAGACGATTGAGACGTCAGTTTGAACGTGCCAGGCGGATTGATCCCGATGGTGTGTCCCAGCTGAGAAGTCAACTAAGTAGGGAAACGAATGAATATAAACGAATGATTGTTAAAATTAAAGAAGAAGAATGTCGCAACTTCGTGTCTCAAAATTATGACGATCCTTGGGGTCGGGTCTATAGGATCTGCCGCGGTTGTCGACAGACAGAAGTTAATTCCCTCCGTGTTGGTGAAACGTTGGTTTCTACTTAGAGGGAATGTTCGCAGCTACTTTTGGAAGGGTTCCTTCTTAGGGCCGAGGTTCAGATACAGCCTCCTGCACTGGAAGTGCCTGTGCCTCCATTAGAAGTTGAAGAGTTAAAATATGCTTTTGGTCTGGTTAGGTCTAAACGGTCCCCGGGTTTCGATGGGTTAAACGGAGAGATGTGCAAGTGGTTGTGGAAGTTTATCCCGGAATACTTGGAAGCCATTTATGATAAATGCATATGGGAGGGATATTTTCCACGAGAGTGGAAAGTAGCTAGGATTGTCGTTCTCCTGAAGTCGCCTGACAAAATAAGGTCTGATCCTCGGTCTTACCGAGGTATCAGCCTTCTTCCGGTGCTTGGCAAAGTGCTGGAGAAGGTTATGGTTGAGCGGCTTCAGGGGATAATTGGGGGTAATCACTCGGATAGACAGTTTGGGTTTTGGAAAGGACGTAGCGTTGAAGACGCCTGGATGTATGTTCAGGACTGTGTAGAGAGAAGTTCTAGTAAATATTTCTTTGGCATATTTATTGACTTCAAGGGGGCGTTTGACTTTTTGCGCTGGGACAGGGTTATCGAGCGATTAGAGGGGCTCGGCTGTCTGGAGATTGCTCTCTGGCAGAGCTGTTTCTCGTACAGTATGAGTGAAAGTGTGGAAAGGGTGGTGGCCCGAGGTTGTCCGCAGGGATCCATCTGTGGCCCATATATATGGAACATGATGATGGATCCCCTGTTAAGGCAACTCGAGCATCTTTGCAAATTCTGCGCATATGCGGATGACCTCCTCTTATTAGTAGAGGGGGATTCTCGCGCCAGCGTTGAGCGCACCAGTGGGGCATTATGCCAAATAGTGGCTAACTGGGGCGCCCACGTTGGGGTAGAGGTTTCGGTGGACAAAACCGTGACGATGCTGCTCAAGGGCAGATTGTCACGGAATCGCCCACCGATTGTCCTCATCGGCGGGGTCAGCATCAGGTATGTGACGCAAGTCTGGGGCTGACAATGGGTGAGCGAATGAACTTCTTACCACACTTGGAGTGCATGAAGGATAAAATGTTGAGTGTGAGTGGGCTGTTGCAGCGGGTGCTACCACACGATTGGGGCTTGAGTCGTCGTGCCGTTCGTACTATTTATCGGGGTCTATTCGTCGCATGAGTTACTTTTGGTGCCGCTATATGGTATCGAACGGTTACTCCGGCGTGTTCTTATTATTCAACGGTATATATTGCTGGCGTGTTTACCTGTATGTCGTACTGTATCTACGGATGCTATGCAGGTGTTGATGGGGCATCTCTTCTTGATTTGGAGGTTATTCGGAGAACTGTGTCATTCAGACTGAGGAGGCGGTTAAGTATGCCATCGTCTTTGCAGGAATGGTGTACTGATGGTGATTTTGAGAGGGGAATGTTGGCGAGCAAAATTCATTTGGATGGTGTTTTAAATTCTAAGTGGCAAGAACGTTGAACTTGTAGTTCTTAAGGAAGGGTAACGTATGAGTACATCCGGGACGTTTCGTTTGCGGCGGAGAATCCAGATTTCAAATTTAGTCTGAGTCTGGCTTTTCTGCTAACGGGTCATGGTTCTCTCAATGCATTTTTGCATAAGAGATGCCTGAGCCAAACGGAGCGTTGTGTGTGTGGAGCTTTGAGTGAAAGTTGGGTGGATGTTTTGTGTGAATGTCCGGAGTACACAGACGTTATAGATTTGAATAATTTTGGCACTGAAATTTGTAGTAATGGTTTTAATGTAAGTGGGGCTTTATCCAATAATCGGTCGGTTAGTTTGTTGAATGCGTTTGCAGTTGAAGTTTTTCGACGGCGTCGCATTTTGGTGTCTAATTTTGTTTTTCTTTTAGTTGTTTTATTTTTTCCTGGCGCCATCCGGAGTAGCTGGATACTCAACCGGTAGTAGCTTCGGCTGCGAAAGTCATACCAAGACTTTAAAGTGGTACCGCGGGGAACAGATAGCCCACGGAGCTTTCTCCGTTTCTGTTCATCGCGGTAGGCCCCTTTGGGAGCGTCGTGGTGGTTGTGGTTTGATATCCAAATGCGGTAAGTGTTGGTCAGCTCGAATGAGGTTTTGCATTGCAACCGGGTGCTATGTCCCATAGATTGGAAGAGGTGTTATATAGGTCTCAAACCCCACCAAGGTGATGATGTGTCCACTCAAATCATCAATTGGGACCAAGGTAGCGATTCTTGTGTGGGGGTTTGTGCATGGATGCACCGTGAGGTTAGGCCAACAATGGCAGGTACGTACGTTAAACCTTGTACTTCTGTCCCTATCTACTCACTCAGAGCTTCGATTGCGGTTGTGCTTTGAAGTTGGGGACAGTTGTAATAAAAATCTCGTTGAGTGCTTTAAGTGAGTTATTTTAGCATGCAACAAGGGGCAGAAAAAAACACTTGTTGTTGTGAATAGTGCAAAGTGTTAGACATTTGGAGCCCCAATTTAGCGGTCAGTCGAAGGTCAATCTCGGACCCTAATTTTGTGCGCGTTATTTTGGTTGCAACCAATTTTCGCCATAACCTTAAAGTGCCTGCATGTGGAGGTAAGCTTGTATGTGCGCGCATCTATCGGCTGTGAGTGAGTACCCAGTAGAAAACTTGTGTGTGACTACACACTGATCCGCTTGGGAACAGTGTTGGACTACTTTCTTAGTGCACAATTGTGGACTGCCTGCGTGAGGAGGCATAAACCCGTACACGAACTAGTGGCAGTATCAGCTGTAGTGTTTATAGTCTGTCCGTTCAGCTCGCCATAGTTTTCGTACCGGTCGACTCGTCCCCGATACGGGGAACAGCGTTCCTTCCGTCGGGGCGGTGATAGTGACCACGTCAGCATTTTGCTGACAAACAGCGTACGAGCTACGTCCCAGCGCTTTTGCCATAGCTGACGGGTTGGGCTGCTACTGCTGCTGACCGCTTGTTCTGAGTGGTTATATCCCACTAACTTAGAGAAGCCTACATTTGCCCGGTGGGCATCGTTTTCTCCTGGTGGATACTTCCACATCTGTATCGTATAAGTGTGACCAAGTTTGCCGCTGACGTCAGACATTTTTGCGGGAATGGCGGGCCGCGGAGTGAAGCGCCTGGGCCATCTTCCGTCCGAAGTCGTTAGCCGACGGCCGCTGCTGACGGGTCGACCTCTGGTGAAGAAAAAAGAATGAGCGCGAAGAAAATCCTTAAGGTGGATACTGGGAAGGCCACGGCTGTGTCACCCGGAGGGAAGAAAACGGCGGTAAAAGGTGGAATAGGCGGATGACTGGGTAAGTCAGGGATACCGGTGGCGTTGGTGGCGACCACCTCGAAAATTGTAGAGCAGGAGGGAAAGGGCGGGCCGAGTATTCGTTATTCGTACACCTACCAAGGAGGAAAGGGACAATGTCGTTAATAATAACCAGTTTTCAGAGGTGGGGCTGGAGTTTATGAGAATAAGAAGCATGGAACCAGGGTGGTTATTCGGGGGGTTTATGCGCAGATCTCCCCTGTCGAGTTCATGGAAGAGGTTTTCTGTTTAAACCTCACGAAGTTCGACCTTGTGTGCCAAAAGTCAGAGGTTAGGCTGATCAGTCGACCCTGGAAGACGGACGCTGATGGGGAAATGGTTAACGTCACCCTGGAGGGACCGGACAAGTTAATGTCCCACCTCTTGGATGCCGGCCGCTGTTACATCAAGCGGTTTTCCTTCCCTGTTCGGCCAGAGGACTTAGCCTACAGCTGGTTCCGTTGTCTGAGTCTCGATCACAAGGTGAGGGACTGTGGGTTGAAGACTCCAGTCTGTCGGAGGTGCGGACAAGAGGGGCACATAGAGGCGAATTGCTTCAAATAAATGTTTTCATACATTTAAAGCAATACGGGCAATCCCCGATTAACTCATACATATAGACAACATTTGGTTAATTCGTTGTAGTTCTATAAACAGAAAAAAAACAGCAACAATACCAAGTTTCTCTGAAACCGCCTTACAAACATGCATAGCTTCAACACATAACTATATACGAATTATGTGATGTGTAGAAGATAATATATGCGAAAGAAGGCAATTGGGGAAAACTTTACAACAACTAAGGCATGACGTAGCTGAATGCGTTTGTAACCATTTCAACTATCGTAGGAGTGCGGATTCGACTGCCGCTCCCGGGAGAAAAGGCTTTGAAGAGATTTACAAGGTATAATTGGAACAGCTGTCGACTTGTCCGTCCTGATGTCACGTTGTTTAAATTTTTCCGAAATTATTAAATAAATTATAAAATTAAAAATTGCTTCAAATAAAGGTTTTCATACATTTAAAAAAGCAATACGGGCAATCCCCGATTAAATCATACAAACAGACAAAATTGGTTAATTCGTTGTAGTTCTATAAATAGAACAAAAACAGCAACAATACCAAAGTTTCTTTGAAAACCGCCGTACCAACAAGCATACATTTAACACATAATTGCATACGAAATATGCAATGTGTGAAAAGATTAAAATATGCAAAGAGAAGGCAATTGGGAAAACTTTACAACAACTTGGGCATGACGTAGCTGAATACGTTTGTAACCATTTCAACTATCGTAGGAGTGCGGATTCGACTGCCACTCCCGGGAGAAATGGCTTTGAAGAGATTTACAAGGTATAATCGAAACAGCTGTCGCCTTGTCCGTCCTGATGTCACGTTGTTTAAATTTTTCCCAAAATATTAAATAAACTATAAAATTAAAAATTGCTTCAAATAAAGGTTTTCATACATTTAAAAAAGCAATACGGGCAATCCCCGATTAAATCATACAAACAGACAAAATTGGTTAATTCGTTGTAGTTCTATAAATAGAACAAAAACAGCAACAATACCAAAGTTTCTTTGAAAACCGCCGTACCAACAAGCATACATTTAACACATAATTGCATACGAAGTATGCAATGTGTGAAAAGATTAAAATATGCAAAAAGAAGGCAATTGGGAAAACTTTACAACAACTAAGGCATGACGTAGCTGAATGCGTTTGTAACCATTTCAACTATCGTAGGAGTGCGGGTTCGACTCCCACTCCCGGGAGAAAGGCTTTGAAGAGATTTGCAAGGTATAATCGCAGCAGCTGTCGCCTTGTCCGTCCTGGTGTCACGTTGTTTAAATTTTTCCCAAATTATTAAAGAAATTATAAAATTAAAAATTGCTTCAAATAAATGTTTTCATACATTTAAAAAAGCAATACGGGCAATCCCCGATTAAATCATACAAACAGACAAAATTGGTTAATTCGTTGTAATTCTATAAATAGAACAAAAACAGCAACAATACCAAAATTTCTTTGAAAACCGCCGTACCAATAAGCATAGCTTTAACACATAATTGCATACGAAGTATGCAATGTGTAAAAATATTAAAATATGCAAAAAGAAGGCAATTGGGAAAAACTTTACAACAACTAAGGCATGACGTAGCTGAAAGCGTTTGTAACCATTTCAACTATCGTAGGAGTGCGGATTCGACTGCTACTCCCGGGAGAAAAGGCTTTGAAGAGATTTACAAGGTATAATCGCAACAGCTGTTGCCTTGTCCGTCCTGATGTCACGTTGTTTAAATTTTTCCCAAAATATTAGATAAACTATAAAATTAAAAATTGAGTCAAATAAATGTTTTCATACATTTAAAAGAGCAATACGGGCAATCCCCGATTAAATCATACAAACAGACAAAATTGGTTAGTTCGTTGTAGTTCTATAAATAGAACAAAAACAGCAACAATACCAAAGTTTCTGTGAAAACCGCCGTACCAACAATCATAGCTTTAACACATAATTGCATACGAAGTATGCAATGTTTAAAAAGATTAAAATATGCAAAAAGAAAACAATTGGGATAAACTTTACAACAAGTAAGGCATGACGTAGCTGAATGCGTTTGTAACCATTTCAACTATCGTAGGAGTGCGGGTTCGACTCCTACTCCTGGGAGAAAAGGCTTTGAAGAGATTTACAAGGTATAATCGAGACAGCTGTCGCCTTGTCCGTCCTGATGTCACGTCGTTTAAAAATGTTTCCAAAATTATTAAATAAATTATAAAATTAAAAATTGCTTCAAATAAATGTTTTCATACATTTAAAAAAGCAATACGGGCAATCCCTGATTAGATCATACAAACTGACAAAATTGGTTAATTCGTTGCAGTTCTATAAATAGAACAAAAACAGCAACAATATCAACGTTTCTTTGAAAATCGCCGTACCAACAAGCATAGCTTTAACACATAATTGCATACGAAGTATGCAATGTGTAAAAAGATTAAGATATGCAAAAAGAAGGCAATTGGGGAAAAATTTACAACAACTAAGGCATGACGTAGCTGAATGCGTTTGTAACCATTACAACTATCGTATGAATGCGGGTTGGACTCCCACTCCCCGGAGAAAAGGCTTTGAAGAGATTTACAAGGTATAATCGAAACAGCTGTCGCCTTGTCCGTCCTGAGGTCACGTTATTTAAATTTTTCCCAAATTATTAAATAAATTATAAAATTAAAAATTGCTTCAAATAAATGTTTTCATACATTTAAAAAAGCAACACGGGCAATCCCCGATTAAATCATTTTATAAGTTTCATTTATAAACGACAAAATGAATATATGTGATGCCAATGTTATTTATAACATAGCAAATACGGGAGGATCCAAATATCACCCGTATGACGCGCTAGTTATATATAAAAAACATTATTTAATACAACGACAATGCCTAGAATCAATTTTAAATGACTTTGGTAACGAGCCAGGTGTTGTAAGTGGTAGAGCAGCTGCCATACAGCGATCCATTGAAGTTTAACCTTTGCTTGATGATTCGAACACAATTTATTGGAATTAATTTTCCAATTTATTGTTGTTTGGTATCATCTATAAGAATAATAACAAGATGAAATAAAGCAAAATAATAAATATCATTTTATTATATTTGCATCATCAGACAATTAAATAAAAGCGTTGGACGCGTGAAATTTCTAAAAATGTGATTAGGGTTCAGTTGGTCTTATATATGACTATCAATAGAAATTTACGGGTCCAACACTTTTATTTAATTGTCTGATTAACGCCCTAGATTAATGAGGAGTGTAATGACTAGTACCTAGGACCTACCTAATTATTTTCTAGCTTTTAGTATTATTATTACTTCATGTAAATATTGTTTTCAATAAAACCGTTTCATTAAATATTTTTTTTTTTTTAATTATTTTATTTTCCAGCTTTTAGTCTTTATTTGACTGCCTATTATTTCTCAATCTATTTAGTTCATTTGGTGACTCATTACTGCAAGGACTTTCCTAACAATTTGTTACAATCTAATTCCTCAATACATAATCCTTCCAAAGACTTTACTCGACTCTGCGCCACGTATGCTTGTCCCTCCTCCAACTCCAAGATATTTTGATGTCATTTCTACCGGACTGTATGTAATATTTGTTCCAAATATGAGCCAAATAATAAAATAAAAAAAAAAAATTGGACCACAAATACGACTTTTTTGAATATTTCGATCTTTGCGCCACCTCGCGGCGATTTTTTTTTCATAGGTCGCTTTCTCTTCTCGTATGTATTATGTGTTCCAAAAATGAGCGAAATCGGACCACAAATACGATTCACCTAGCGGCGTTTTTTTCATAACTCGCTTTCTATTCTCGTATTTATTATGTGTTCCAAATATGAGCCAAATCGGACCACAAATACGATTTTTGTGAATATCTCTCTCCTTGTGCCACCTAGCGGCGATTTTTTCATGGGTCGCTTTCTATTCTTGTGTGTATTATGTGTTCCAAATATGAGCCAAATCGGACCACAAATACGATTTTTGTGAATATCTCGATGCTTGCGCCACTTAGTGGCAATTTTTTTCCTATTATTGCATTGTCATCGGGTTCTGAACTATATTCCAAATTTCAAGCTTGTAGCTTATCGGGAAGTTACTTAAATTTCAATTGCAAAACTCGTTAACAACGGCCGTTCATGCGGCCTGTCAAGTCAACCTAAATAAAACCGTTTAATAATAAATGCAAATGGATGTATCGAAGAGAAATATTTATTTAGCAAAGTATATTCAAGTGGCTAAATAAATGATAAAGCGAAAAAATTAGCTTGTCATCATTGAGATGAAATAAAGCAAAATAATAAATATCATTTTATTATATATTGGCATCATCTTTTTATATAAAGCAGAAGATTTTGATTGATGTTCTTACAAATCGTCTGCTACAAAGCATAATGTTGTGATTTCTGCCTAGTGCTCTGAATGTCAAAGTGAAGAAATTCAAGTAAGCGCGGGTAAACGGCCTATTGGCTCACCCCTTTCGACCTGATAGTAACACAGCTTGCTGTTTCTTTCAGGCTGAGAAGAAGGGCAAGTTTGCCGCTGTTGGAGGATGAATGGGCCACCGACGATAATGTGGAGAGTGGATCGTTGGAAAATAGGCGTCGGTTAGAAGGGGTGGTTAGAGGGAAGTGGCAGGAGCGTTGGGACAATAGTTTCAATGGCAGGGTAACGTACGATTATATCCGGGACGTTTCATTTGTGGCGGAAAATCCAGATTTCAGATTTAATCTGAGTATGGGATTTCTGCTTACGGGTCATGGTCCCCTTAATGCATTCTTGCATAAGGGGAGCTTGAGCGAAACGGGGGAATGTGTATGTGGTGCGTTGCGGGAGGACTGGGTGCATGTGTTGTGTGAGTGTCCGGTGTACTCGTAGTTTTATTCACAAGGAATTATATGACGCCCCCACTCTACGGAACATTTAAGTAGCTATTCATGCTTAAGGAAAGACACTTGCGCTGATAGGTTACATTGTATTTGGTTCACAACGAACGGGCGTTTTTGATCATAACAAGATGGTGCATAGCGTTGGAGGGAAGTGCCGCCTTCAAGAAATGTCTTAGCAAAACTAGCTCCGACATCAACAATGTTTTCTACATTGTTGTAACACTGCAGGACAGAATAGGTTGGTCACATTCCTAAATTTCGACCAAAATACAAATCTCAATCTGATTGACTCGTTAATCAGATGTCGAGATTTCAAAATCAATGAAAGAGGGATACTGAGGCAAACACGTAACTCGCGGTGGAGTTGCCTTGCAACCGGGTGCCATTAACCCGAAATGGAATGGGAGGGTGGATAGTCATCCCCGGCCAAACCAAGGCTGGTCGACTTGAACACCAAGCTCACCGATTGGTACCAACTTGTTGGGCCGAAGATCAACGGACATTGTTCTGTGTTTGACACTGCGGGGTAGGGATTCTAAGACAGGTACTCACGTTAAACACTTATCGACTGTCCCAAACAAATCCACCTGTAGGCTAGGAGGTTAGAATATGCCCACGGTAGGTATACCGGTCGTAAAAGGCGACCATAATACCATGGCTAACCAATCCATGAGTAAGGTGATTTTACTCGAAAAGGAGCAGGTTGGACGCTGGTATCGCCCTGTGGGATTCTAGGAATGGTCTTAATAAAAACTGCTACCGCGGGAGCAGGAAAAGCCAGTTGAGACCTGATGTACTGCATCGTACGATACTTGTATTCAGGTCTCATATCCTGTCCTGGGATGGCCCCCTTGTGGGAACATCGCGGTGCCTGTGGTTTCAAATAAGAGTTCACTTTATGACACGCTCTGAGTAGACTTGTTTTCCCTTGGGGCGTACAAACCCAAGGGAATTCGGTCTTTCGGTATACCCAATTTCTTTGAAGAAATGACCCTGAGGGGCAGACGAAAGTGTTGGTCACATCCCATAATTGTGGCAACCGGAAGCTAAGCCGTTGAGAGATAGAGAAACGTATGTCTATTGTCAGCCGAAAACAATCGATAATTGTACGAGTGGGCCGGTGCTCATCTCGTCTTTTGAGATGTTTGAAGCTGCTTTAGACTGTGTTGCGAATAGGAATCGTTCGAAGAATGTATGGCCACATCCAAAAAATGTGGCAGATTTGACGTTGTCAGATCACTGCAGTGTGGCGAACTGCTATTGCAAAGATATTGCTGAGGCGGGAAAGCCCCCAACACAAGTCTATGGTTGGAAAGGTTGACCACAGCCCTAAATTGTGGAAAAAACGTAGCGCAATTGATGAATAAAGAGGAAGTTTATACAACAAAGCGAGTTATTAGAAGTTGTATATCACAGTACCAAATAATGAAGAATATGTGGGCATGTATAAGTAGCAAATAATGCAGATCAATGTTGCAAATAAAACTGAATAGAACGTTTAGCTTGGTTTCAGTTGCAACATGATCTTAAACGCACAAGCACCTGTGACTAACGAGATGTGTCTTGATGCGCAAGTGGTTTAGTACCATGATTAGTGAAGATGTTTCTTGCGAGTTTATGTGTCGTAAGTACTTGTAAGCATCACTGCTTGGTTTCAGTTGCAACATGATCTTAAACGCACAAGTACCTGTGACTATCGAGATGTGTCTTGATGCGCAAGTGGTTTAGCACCATGATTATTTAAGATGTTTCTTGCGAGTTTATGTGTCGTAAGTACTTGTAAGCATCACTGTATGTTGCGCTACAACAAAGAGTTTTATTCACAAGGAATTATATGGCGATCTCACTCTATGGAACATTTAAGTAGCTATTCATGCTTAAGGAAAGACACTTGCGCTGATAGGTTACATCGGTAGTTGGTTCACAGCAAACGTGCGTTTTTGATCATAACAAAGTCGTGCATAGCGTTGTAGGGAGGTGCCGCCTTCAAGCAATGTCTGAGCAAAACCAGCTCCGTCGTCAACAATGTATTATTATATATCGTTGTGACACTGCAGGACAGAATAGGTTGGTCACATTCCTAAATTGCAACAAAAACACAAATCTCAATCTGATTGACTCGTTCATCAGATGTCGGGATTTTAAAATCAATGAAAGAGGGATACTGTGGCAAGCACGGAACTAGCGGTGGAGTTGCCTTGCAACCGAGTGCCATTAACCCGAAATGGAATGGGAGGGTGGATAGTCCTCCCCGGCCAAACCAAGGCTGGTCGACTTGAACACCCAGCTCACCGATTGGTACCAACTTGTTGGGCCGAAGATCAACGGACATTGATCTGTGTTTGACACCGTGAGTTAAGTCTACGTAGACAGATACTCATGTTAAGCACTTATCGAATGTCCCTATCTACTCATTCCTACTGGGTTATAGTGTTTGTTTACATTCGTGTTTTCGTTAGTGCGGAGTTTTTAATCTTTTTGAGTGGGTTATCTTGGTCGGATTGAGCTAAGTATAGTTGTGGTTTGTGCGGAATTTAATTCCCTTTCGTTTGATATATTAGTGGTTTTTGTGGTGTATAAACTTGAAGAAATATTTGAATTTTTCTAGTTTGTATGTATAGTTTGTGTGTTTGTGCATTTTAATTTTTCATACTCAGTTCTCCAGGCTATCGTAACTATTTTAAAGTTTCTGAAGGTATTTTTTGAAATATTTTTCAGCGCCTAGTGATATACTTTTTATAGTTACTTTGAAGAACCTGTTGATTGAGTGTACCCAGTAATAGATTTTGGTGGCTAGATATTGATCCGATTTGGTGAGGTATCTGGTTTTTTGGGTAATTGTTATTCTGAAGTCCTTCTTTGTAGGAAGGCAAGAATTTGTGGTCTCTTAAGTGGCAGAGTTCAACTTCTGCACTTTTTAGCTTGCTTGTACGGTTCGGTATAGTTTTCTCTCGGGTCCTTTGTGGCCTTTCGTGTAGTTTTTACCGTGCGCTTGCGAGCTATACACCCGTGGTTTTGCTTTGGCCGACAAGTTAGCTGCTGTCGTTCCTGCTCGTTTTTGGGTGAAGTTTTTGTTTTGGGTTACTTTGCGGTCTTCTTAGTAACGGATCCTTTGTATATTACTTGTTTGACTCTTTCTTCTGGATGGGTATTGTGCCTGTAGAGGTGATATGAAAGGTGGTGGGACTAGGAAGCGGTCTTCGAAGGGGTTTCGGGGTCCGGTTCGTGTGGGGAATGTAGCTCCGGTGGACGATTCCACGTCTGGAGAGGATGCTGGTCCTCGGAGGTTCTTTAAGGACAAGGTTGGATCACGTAGTGCTGTCATGGATAGTAAGGTCACAAAGAAGATACAGAAAGCTGCCAGGAGAGAGGCTTTGAAGAAGCAGCAGGTTAAGGAGGATTTGGAGAAGTTGGTAGTTCCTCCGGTGTCGGAGACGGAGGATGAGTGTGAGGATTCGTTATCCGTTGGTAGCGATGGAAGTGGTAGGATGTCTTCGGATGTTTTGGGGAATATGGTGGTAGGTGTTCCATTTGATGGCGGTGTCGTTCGGGAAGTCGGTAATGGGGATGATGGTAATATTGAGGGTCTGGTTGCTGGGGGGTCTGTTGCTGAAAAGCATGTTGCTGCGGGGCATATTGCTGAGAAGCATGTTGCTGAAAAACATGTTTCTGAAACACATGTTGCTGAAAAACATGTAGCTGGAGAACATGTTGCTGGGAAATATGTTGCTGGGCAGCTAGTTGCCGGGACTCATGAGTCTGAGCAACTGGTTGCTGGGCAGCTTGTTGCCGGGCAGCTTGTTGCTGAGACTCGTAACTCTGGGCAGCTCGTTGCTGGGCAACTTGTTGCTGGGGTTAAGGGTGTTGGTGGTTCTACCAAAATGGGTAATTTTGCTGGAGGGAATAAAGCAGTTGACCATGAGTCGGAAAATGCTTTAAAGAAGATTACCAATAAGTTCAATGAGCATGTTTTTGGTGCTAACGGTGTATGTCTTGATTCTGCGAAGGGGCTGATGGAGGTGTCCTCTGAGTATGAGACCCTCCTGATGACGGCTATTGTCGAGAATGCTCGTCTTCGTGGTCGTATTGAGGCGATGTCGTTGCGGGGTGGCTTGCTTGGTGGTGCATCTCCACATGTCGGTGGATCTGTTTCTATTGATCCGTTGGTGGTGCCGCCTTCGGGTGGGTCTGTACTTGTGGCGACCACACCTGTGGTACGAAAGCCGGTCCAAACATGGGCAGCGGTTGTTAAAAGCGGGGATAAAGGTGTTTCTGCTAAAGAGGTTCGAGAGAAAGTATTAAAATAGGTTGCTCCGACTTTGGGTATGAGAGTGCATCAGGTTAAGGCGCTAAAATTGGGTGCAGTGGTGATTCGGGTTCCCT